>NW_004524607.1:15095766-15128655 GCF_000260255.1 Octodon degus | reverse complement strand
AGTGAAGACAACAGAAATTTTCACATGAGTAATAGGGACACACTTTCAGTGAACACAGAAGAAAGGCATGACGAACGAGAAAGGAGAACAGAGAAGTTCACAAAATACACTGACAGCGCAGTGAACTGATACATTTAAATGCTTAAAATGGCATTTAAAAATACCATATTTAGCTGAGTGCAGTGGCAGACACCTGCAGTCCCAGCACTTGGGAAGCTGAGCCAGGAGGAGCACCATGAGGGTTACCCAGCGAGTTCGAGGTTAGCCCTGTCTCCACAAACCAAGCAACAAAGAAAGGAAGAAATTGCATTTTGTTTTAATGCAGCAAAAAACTATAATTACTGAGATAGTGAAATAGAAAATCAAGATAAAGGAGGAGAAATTTTACGTGAAATTAATAGTTTTGTAGAAAAGTATAGACTACCAAAATGGATTCAAAACTATTTTGGGAATAGTAAACAAGCTAACAGCCACTAAAAAAAATCAGACCTGCACTCAGAAGTATTCCTCATATATAATTTGTATAAAATGTAATTTATAAACCACTCCTACAACCCATTCCAGTCACCCCATACACACACACACACACACACACACACACACACACACACAAGCTTAGGATGTGTGGGGAGCTCTAACAAAACCTCAAGGATTAGAGAGCACCTTGGGAAAATGGCTTCAAAGGCTAGAAAAAAAGCCCAGAAATGTATGGAAGCAACACCCTACAGTGAGTATAATCAGGATGCCACAACAAGAGAGTCCAGACATCTCTGTGCTATCAGCTACCAGAGGAAAGAGGGGCGTTAGCTATATCACATGTGGTGGGGATCAGGCAGAAAGGTGAGTGATATCCATTGTCTTTTACACTAATTCACACGTTATAGTGAGAGCCTTGTCTACCAACCTAGTCTCACTTTATACCTACACAAAACCGTATCAAAAGCTAGAATTTCAGAAATGATCTCTATCAAATTCATCCTGATCCATGTAAATGCAATTACTAATAACAGCATTATTAAAAATGAGAAATCTGAGACAAAGGAGAACCCAAATGGGATGCCCAGCAACAGGTGAAGCCAGAACCATGCCAAGCAAACCAGATAATCCAAATTCGGAATAGTGACAAGATCCTGAATTTAGATTCCGAATCTAGAGCCTGAGGTGTGAAGAAATCCTGAATATAGATTGCAAATTTAGATCCTGAAGGGAAATTCTGACTCTAGATCCTGAATCTAAGTCCTGAATGGTGAGGAGACCAGCCCTGTGCTGGCCATAGAATCAATATACATTCATCGATAGCCACTGAGACCAGTTAGGAAGTGAGAACATAGCCAAACTATAGTAGATAAAAAGGCACAACAAATAGAAACCAAACATATTTACACCAACTGTGAATGTATTCATTTTAAAAGAACTTGGAAGTACAAAACATGACCAGAAGACATTTTTAAAGCCTATATATACTAAATAAAAGCTTAGGAATTCTTCACATAAAATTATCTTTCAACATAATTATAATGATGGACAATTGTATATAATATAATCCTTAAAATAATAGAACATAATAACTGTCTTCTAATTTGTAAACTAAATTCAATCCAAACATGTTTTCTCAGGCAAGTTCCCAAGCTTATTCGAAATGGTATGATGAACAAAAAGCCAGGAGTAGCCTAAGAATTATTGATTAAATATGAGGGACCAATTTGATTTGAAACTGTCTCATTACTATTTGTTTCTCAATAAAATTATGGAAAAAATATGCAAATCTTGGAAATAAAAAAATATGAGGGAACTTGCTCCTACTATAAGTTAATATTTTTACAGAGCTTTGAGGTTTAAAGTATTGTAGTAATAACCAAGTATGGTGGCACCTGCCTGCAACCCCAACAGTCTGGGAGGCCGAGGCAAGAGGATTGCAAGTTTGGGCAAATGTGAAACTGTCTCAAAGTAAAAAAGAAAAAGATGAGGTGGAGATGTAGCTCAGTGTAAAAGCTCTGGATTCTGTCCCAATGACCCTCCCACCCACCTACTACCTTGTAGTAATAATAGAAGAATCGACTGAGAACTCAGTGGAATAGAATAGGAAGACTAGAGATGAACCGATGTGTGTCTAACATTCTGAATGAATGGTGATGTAAAACAGAAAACACCCCCATCCGCCAGCCAGTGTACTTCAGTTTTTCACTTGCCCTGGTAATAGTTCCTGTTTGTCTCAGTTACTTTTCTCTCATTGCTGTGACACCTAAAATTAAGGAAGGAAAGTTTTCTTAGCTCATGGTCAGTGGAAGTTTCAGTCCATACTCATCTGGCTGCAAGGCAGAGTGGCATACGGCAGAGGGCAGTGGTTCATGGTGGTGGAAACCCACAAAGAACCAGGGTGGAGCAGCAGCTATAGCAACTAGCTAGCCTCTCTTTCTCCCTATATTGTAATGCAGATTATCTGTCCCAGGGCAAATGTATCCCTCACATCCATAATCCCAGCATTAGATCATGAATTAATCACAAACTCTAGCCGCCACCCCAGTGACTTCATAAGGCTTTGGTGAGCGGCAACTAGACACAAACCATAACACTGTTCCAGTTCTGGTTGCTTCTGTCTCTTACAAACACCTGGTCACTGTGATGCATAGCTGGCTACTATGATGCACATTATCTAAGCCAATTCCCAGCTGACAAACCATTCTGCCTCTGTACTTTATGCTTGCTTGTCCTATATAAGTCCAGAGATCAGATCCTGATATTCTGGGTATGATCCAAATCAATGTCTTTCAAAGTAAATACATCTGCCTCCATATCCTGGGTGTTGTTTTGGTGGTTCTGCTTGCCACTGCAGTGAGAGCAAGTGAGATTGATAATACATATGAAAATTGGTTCCCACTCTATGATATATGCAATAATAAAATCTAGATGCACTAAAGACTTACATATAAAAGTGATAACGGAAAACATTGAGTAGAAAATATCTCTTTTGGCCGGCACACAGGTAAAGATTTTCATAAAAAGTACAAACTGTAAAGGAAAAGATGACAAGTGTCACTATAATAAAATAAAATCTTTGTACAATAGAAGACATAAAGGAGAAGAAGTAGAAACTGAATAAGGTATGTTTCCAGAATTCATGAGCAATCCCTACAAGTGAAGAAGGACAGGAAGAATGAGAGGAAGAGAGAAAAGAATAGGGAAGGGAGAGAGAAGAGTAGGCAATGAGGAGGAGGAAAAAGAAGATGTTAAAGGAGGAGAAGGAAGAAAAGGAGAATAAGAGAAAAGAGGAAGGAGAGAAGGAAGATAAAGAAGACCTCAACAAACAAACAAGATGAGCAAAGAAAATGAACCAATAATTCATTGACATGAAAATCTATCCAGGAAACAGAGGAAAAATATTCCATTTTACTTGGAATAAACAAGTGCAAATTAAAACAATACAATATTGTTTCCCACCCTTCTGTAGGCAAAACTATGAAACCTTGATGATAAGAGTGGAAATAATGGACGTAAGGGAGAACTCTGAAGTACTCTGCAGCTATCACGGGCTTTTGAGAAAGACTGGGCAGTATCAACCTCCTGGCACAAGGAGGAAGGATTCATCAGCATAGAAGCTCTCAGAATGCTGTCCTTTAGGGTCCTTGAGGAGGTTCAGTCACCTTGACATGATAAACTCAGGCAGTAGTCATGGGTGATGAGGACAGCGGAGACAGGGGCTTCAGGAGAGGCACGAAGTCAGGGATGGTTGAGAGGATCTTGTTTTGAATAACAAATGAGCCTCCCCTCACCCATATTGCTCAGGAAGTTCCCAAGGGTTTAGAAGGAACAAAGGAGCAACAAAGAACAAATGTTTCTTGCTAATTGGTAACCACCACACTATTAGCTAGCAATGGTAATGCAATGTTTGGTTGCAAGTTTTAGAGACTTGTCTGTGCAAGAGTTTAATTTCTCACAGAAGAAACTCTGGGACTGGGATGAAAGTTCCCCACAGTCACCAGGAGCCCTGTTCTCATTTGTCTTCTTAGTCTGTCTTTCTAAGTAGGTAGCTTCCATGGACTGCATCACCACATGTTTTTAACACAGTTGCTGGAACCCCAGCTATCAAACTTATAATCTAACGAGGAAAAGGAAAAGGAAAAGGAAAAGGAAAAAGGGAAAAAGGGCAAGTCTCAGTCAGCCCCCTTTAACAGTTTACCTGGCCATTTGTAGTGGTGCATACCTGTAATCTCAGCACTGTTAGGCAGGCAAGAATTCTACCACTGAACCACAAATGCTGTGCTCTCAGCACAGTTAGGTTGGGGCAGGAGGCTCAGAAGTTTGAGCCAAGCTTGGACCACTTAGTGACTTAGCAAGACCTTATCTTAAAATACAAAATTAAAAAATGCTAGCTAGCGAGGGCTATAGCTCAATGCATTGTTCAACCCTCACAACCACTTCCCTGTTGCACAAAGTCTTGGCTTATGTTGTGCATATGTTGTTGTGGCCAGAATATGTACTTGGCTACACTTAGGAGCAGGAAAGGGAGGAAAGTGTAGCTCTTCCACTGAGCATGTTGCTGCTTTGAATAAATGTGGATCCCTCTTAGTAAGCAAAGGAGAACGCATTTTGGAAGCAACTGCAGTTTTCTTTTTGTTGTTGTTGGCTTTTGCAACTGTAGTTTTTGCCATTTGGCTTAACCATCTATCTGTAGAAGAATGGGTAAATAAATTGCTGTGTATTTGTGTAAGTAGAGTACTATATAGTGGTTAAAATGAAAAACACAGCTACATGAGTCTGTAAGGATAATCCTCAAAACAAAATCTCTTGTCTGAAAAGATGAGTTGCAGAATGATTCAAACTGCAAAATACCACTTATATAAAGTTTAAAAGCCCTCAAAACAACACAACATAACTTTTATGGCTACATAAATACATATGTTGGAAAAGGAAGAAAAACACAAAGGAAAGTGAAAAATGCTAAGTGCAGGATAGTGGTTATCTCTGGAGAGGGAGGCACGCAACACGATCAGACACAACACAATAAGGTTTCTCTTCTATCTATAAAGCTTTATTTCTTTAAAAAGAAAAAAAGATTCAGATTTGGTACACTGGGGGTATATGGTATTTAACTGCTCACTGTCTATATACTTCTGTATGCTGAACATTTTTCATAGTATATAAGTTAGAGGAAGACAGAGAATAATCACATAGAAGCATAATTAATATGATGTAACTATCAGAGAGAATTCCCGTGACCCAAGGGTACAGTTTGATGAATCTCTACAAAACAACTATGTCCAGAACATGGTATAGAATTCAGCCTTTCAGAAGTTTCCTCACAATGACAGCCCGAGCAAAGAAAAATAAATACTTGACTTCTATCATCATCAATTGTGTGTGGTTTATAGATTTATGTATGAAGAAATCTGGCAGAATTATTTAAGTATTTTCTGTCCAGGTAACCTTATTTTTTTAAAAAACACTGTATTTCAGAGGTTTAACCAGAGAAACCCTACCTTCTGCCCAATTTTGCAAATTTGTGTCCTTGTGCTAATCCAATCAGAAGACAGGACTGTATGTTCATAATATGGAGAAACTTCATCCTTAAACTCTACCACTAGTCCTGCAAAGGATGAGGAAGGAGTTCTAAGTTTGGGATGGTTTTTCTGTGCCCATGCCTGTTCGGGGAGCTAGTATCCTGCCAACAGTAGTAGGTGGATTTGACAGTATTTCTAAAGCCCCTCCTGGACTTTGGTTTCTTTTTCCCTCCCTTGCCTGATGTCTGCTTCAAATAAAATAATAAACCGAGTGTCAGGGGCTGCAAGAGAAGCTCTAGAGAATGGTCTCATCTCAGCTCCTAGACAGCTCACTGAGGGTGTTAACATAATTAAAGTTGAAAAGGGAGTTGTAGGTGTTATTTTTAGACATATGTCCACAGTTTGCTTATTTTAGGGATCCTTTATTCCCATTCCTAGATTATTGCTACAACACCCTCATTACATAGAGCAAAATACATAGCTAATTTTAAAATAATTTTAGGTTGATTTCACTTCCTCAAGGATTTGTAGTGGATGGCCCACTGTGGTTTTGTTTTTTAATTTGACAGACTTCATGTTTTAGAACAGGTTTAGTTTCACAGCAAAATTGAGCAGAAGGCTCAGAGTTCCCCTCTACTGCCTACACCTACACATGTATGGGTTGCCCCAGTATTGGGATCCCCCTCAGGAGTAGTACATGGGTTACAATTGAAGAACCCACACTGACATATCATCACCCGAAGCCCATAGTGCATCAGGCTTCACCCTCAGAGTTGCACGTCATATAGGTTTGGACAAATATATAACAACATGCATTATAGCCATCTTTATAGTGCCATACAGAATGGCCTCACTACCCTAAAAGTCCTCTGTGCTTCCAGCCAGCAGGGGTTTTTTGTTTTGCTTTGGTTTTGGTTTGTCAGTTGGCTTTTTGCAGCACTAGTGATTGAACCAGAACCTTTGCACTAAGCCACAGTCCCATATCATTGTAACTTATTTTTAAGATTGATTCTCCTTATAAATGGTTAAGTTGCCCAGGCTGAGCTGGACCTTGAAACCTGACCTCAGTCTCCCAGGGTACTGAGATTACAGGTGTGCACCACAACACCCGATCCTGTCACAGTTTTTGTTTTGTTTTTAACATTAAATCCTTTGCAACGTTACTGCCAAAAATGTTCAAATTACTAAGCAGAGTGCCAGTATGTGCTATGATAAAAGGCAAAGGCGACACCACACGTAGGTGGGATCTCTCTGCTGGATCAGGAGTGGGAAGCTCTCTGCAAGTTTTCTGACATCTGATCTGTTCCTGGTATTTCCATTGTTGGCAGGCTGTGCTCCACCTACTTGTTCAGCCTGGGTGGTAATCATAAAGTGGGCCTCTGTCCCTGGGCAGCAATCATACCCAGCCACCTGTTCCCATCAACTACTCACAGCTCCCTGGAATCTGTCAGTCAAATGAATGGACTGGTGGTAGTCTGATTCAAGCTACAAAAATAATGGAGGCTGACGGGAAACACATATGCGCACACACCACACAGAACACAGCAAGAATCCCATTTGAAGTGATTCATCTTTCACTTCCATGTGGTCATGTGGTTTTATCTGCACTCCTGTGAGTGTCCCTGTTGCCAGTGAGGTTAATCAGATGCTTGCCTGCTCAAGGTGACTTTTCTGGAAAGATGGGTCATGAAAGATGACAGTTTGAATTTGACTGCCAGACTCATTTGCCCACACAGTGAGACCCTTTTCCCAACTTAGCTAAGAGGTGTGGCCACGGTGGGGTTTTTTGGGGCACTAATTATCCAGGTAACACAAGGTACCCAGAAGCTCAAAGATGCTCCAGGATAAAAGGCAACTGGCAAGTTGTATCTGCAAGTGGGAAACAGACTTGCAGTGTTGATGGGGGTGAGGGGCAATGTTTGTGGTCTTAGTGAAGCCAACTCATTATCTGTGCAAGGGAGATACAGTACTGAGCTTATTTCAACCAAGAAGTAAAAATGCAGTGGAGTTCATTCCCCATTCTGTTTAACCCGAACTGCACTCAAAGATAGCATCTATTTGCTTATGCTTCCCCTTTGACTTCAGAAGCCAGAAAGAATCATAACTCAAGGATGGTAGGATGGAGGATCAGCACAGGGCTGATGAGATGCCAGCTGAATTATGGAGACTCCATCCACGAAAGAGGGAGTTCAGTGTGCTTGAGGATTCAGCCAAGGAGAACAGTGGAAACCAATAAATTATTTTGGATGCTGAGAATAAGGACCTGTTGGTGGAAAAGGCTCTGAATGGAGTGCCTGAGAAGGAAGAAGGGAAGGGAATGTTGAGTCGGATTTTGACTTGGTGCCAGCATCTCTGAAATAAGAGACAGCTGGTGTGGCTGCCACTGCTCTAGTCCTCTGTCTGCGGCTCCCTGGGGCCATACAATGCTGTCCAGCTTTCGTCTCTGCCACCTGGAGTTAGGAGAGAAAAGCTTCTTGTTAAATCCTGAGTGTGTTGTACATGTATCAAACCTTAGATCTGTGAATGTGCACTGCACCAGGGATTAGCAGACAACAAAATGTCACTAAGAGCGAAGGAGAAAAAAAGCAGGACAAAACCCAAACCCCAACCCACTGAAGCACACGGACACTTTCACAGAGTTCTCTCTGAGCCAAAGACCTTGGACTTCCAATCTTGTCAAAATCACTACTAATTAATACCTTTTCACTTCCTACTGAAAGGAAAACACTTTACAATTAAGTCAGGCAAGCCTATGCATAACCATTTTAACACCTTCTATGTATGTTTTGAAACGTGCCCTCATATTTCATGATCCGTTTATTTTACAAGATGGGTAAACTGCAGACAATTATGGTGATAATATGGCTGAGGTGTTTGGTTTTTATCTCTTTGCAGTAAATTGTAGTTGTTCAAGCCCTCATGGTAATGGTTTCCATTGCTTTCTTCATTCCTTCCTATCACCTGGAAGTAAATACAATTTTTGTTTAAAAAAGAATATTAGTTTATTGTAATTATATCACCTATTCAACAAACAATATAATTAAATAATTTCTTTGTAGGCATGATTCAACTAAATTAATTAAACTATCACAGATATTCTATGGTACGTGCCTTTGAAAATGTGATGTTAGGCACATTAGCTCTGTTGTGTGTCATTTTTCTCCAGATAGGCAAAGAGTGCTGTGTGGATAATTGAGCAGGCAATTTTGCTTTTGAAAGATGCTATCAAAGGACATAAGGATTTAATTTCTGATATTTTATTAGAAGACAGCACATTCCACATGTAATTTTCAGTGTAAGATAGACAGCTGATGTGCTCCAGAGGTTGGTGAGCAGCTGTCAGGGAGATCCAAAATCACAGCCAGGCTCTGGGGACAGTTCACCCACAGAGAGAGGGCATCACTGCATCTTACACTCATTCATGTGATTGCTTGTTTCTTCCAAAATGTCCTTAGGCCTCCTTGGCTGGAGGCATCCTAGGACTTCTGAAAAGGGGTACCTGGCAGGCTGTGAGGTGAGGTATAAAAAGATTAAGGCTTGAAGGTGACATCTCTGTTGCTTAATCTCCCTAAAAACTTTAACTGCTTGAAGATAATATCCTTATATCTTTTGCCTATTGTTTCTTTCTTGGGGGTGCTCTCAAAATGTGTTTCAAGAAAACAATTTACTAACGTGATTTAAAGATTCTATCCCAAATTCTCACCTCTGGAGAGCTTTGCAGGAAAATATGGTAATGTGCAGAGAGCCTTCCTCCACAGTGACATGAGTGGTCTCTCATTAATGAGGTTAGGGAAATGTGGAAATAAACTGCCATTCGGGGAAAGTAAAATGAAATAGACTCTTTTCTGTTATTGCCTCCTAAATTTTGAACTCACTGAGCATGACCACAGCAAAAACGATCCTCTAAGACCTGCAGACATGTGAAAGGAAGAAATCAGGGATTTGACTTTTTCTAAAGACCTTCTTCTCAGTCCCCCACAACTGTCACATGGAGTCCAAAGAGGGTGACACCTATAAATGATGGCTGCTATGGGTAATAATGACAGCTCAACTCTGGCCATAGAACTCGATACTTTACAAAGCAGCTTTGCAAACATTGGCTTATTTGTTGGTGATCCCAAGATCCCCAGCACTTAGCAGCTGTGCTAGTAGGTGAGTGGGGCATAGGTTGAGTTTGCTTTAGTCTTTAGAACCATAACAGGAGTCAAAGCAAAGGGAGATTTAATCATTCTGCTTTGTAGAACTTTCTCTGCCCATCTTCCTCCCTCTCCACTAACTACAAATCTGGAGCTCTGCAGAGATCCTGGTCAGGCTTATTTGGTGTGATTCTTTCTGGCTGAGGTGCTTTCCATTGCAGTTCAGAAGGTCCCATCAAGATGCCAGGAGGTGATCACTTCCTGCTTCTCTTGGGACTGTCCATTCTGAAATGTGATCTGCTCCATTCTTTTTTGATCCTTATTACCAATGGAGGAGCAGATTTATACTGCAGCCAGCACAGCTGTTCTGTTACTCACGGGAATATCATATTTAGCATGTTTTCCCCAGTGAAATGTATTTATTTAGCGGACACATAATGCTGTTTAAAAGCCAAGTCTGCTTTGCTCTTAAACTCAGCCTTGTGGAAGAAAACAGAGGAGAGAAAAAGGCAGAACGAGTTCATTTGGGAGAGCCAGCTGGTCATAGAATTCTTTTTGGGCCATTCGTACAATGAGATTTCACTGGCAATGGAAACAGCAGTGAAACCAGCCCTGGATTCTGAACTGTGAGGTACAAGAAATAGGAAGTAGCCTTATAACCAGCTCATCTTAACCATTTGTGGCTCACAAATGTTGCCACTGGACATGTGGGACCACTGATCGCACACAAGCACTCTGGAGAGAAAAACACAGTCATCTACCACTTGAGTTGATGGATCATCTTGGGAATTGATAGCAGCATTATGGCTTTTATCCTTTCTGTAGGTCTCCTCTAGAAGGTAAAAAGGCCATTAGCCCTGAACTAGCCAGATGTCTCACTCAGAAGAGAGCAGGCTTCCTTTTTGACCGCTCCCTCTGAATGTTTCTAGGCTTGACATAACTGGGCCTTACTGAACTAGGGCTCTGAATATCCTCCCAAATATGGGGAATTGGGGCGGGTTGTCCCAATGAAGTTAATGTGTAAGAGTTGAGCAACCTTCCCGTTTTGTTTTTAACTTTCTCCTTGGTGATGTCTGGACTTGGTGACTGGGATGGCATCACATCAGGGCAGTCTCCAGGAACACCCATTTTACGACATGCATTCCTTTGAGCTTGCTCACATTCAATCCCATCTCCGTCCTTCCCACCCACATGCACAGTCTTAAAATCTTCCTGATTTCCTGTCAACTTTCCCTCCCTTGTCCTTTTATCTACCAACCTGGAGCTTTCTGCAATTCCTCCAAGCCCCACCTTTTCCAGCTCTATAAAAGAATCTTAAGTAACACTGGGGCTGTACTGGTCTTTCATGAGTTTTGTTCTTTACACTTCTGTATAGAAAAAAGGCTCTGCCTTTTTATTTTTGGTATTTCTTTGCTGATCTCTAATCCTCAGTTTTCCCACTGTCATGCCAACACCAGACATCTAGAAGAATATGGATGCATAAATCAAGATCAGAAATTGTGTGCAATAGATTAGTAACTGATTATGAATAACAATAAGGAACCAAGGTATTGGCACAACACAGAAGCAACCTTCCGCTGCTTGGATCACTTTTCAGTCTTCTCAGATTTGGGTACAGATATGAGCTATTGGTGAGCCTATTAGTCACAGATGACCTTTCATCTTCCCTTTTCTTTCCAGTGCCAATGAGGGGCCTGGGTTGCAGGTCCTTGTTTTCTGTGTGGTCAAAGTCAGGAAAACTGCCCTTTTTTCTATCCTAAAGAGCTATGCAGATGGCATAGTGTGCTGTGGGTGTATTGGTAATGATATGATGGTAATGATAATGATTACGATATTTGTGATGAAGGTGATAAAGAGGGTAATGATTATTGTGGTGGTGGTGGTGGTGGTGGTGATTGCAATTGGTGATGACAATGTTGATGGTGGTAATAATGATAAAGATATTGGGGGTGATGAGATTGATGATGGTGATAGTGTTGAAGTAATGTTGATGGTAGCAGCAATAATAATGGTGTTGGTGATGATATATTGGTGGTGATGAGATTAATGATGATGCTGATGATAGTGATGGTGGAAATGGTGAGAGTGATGCAAGTTACAATGCTGATCCAGGTGATAAAGATGATGGTGATGAGGAAGAGGGAAATAGTGATGATGGTGACGATGATGGAGGTGCTGGTGAATAATGCGGTCAATGATGCAAGGCACAGGTCTTAATTGTTTTCATATATTAACTCATTTAATCCTGAGGCCATCCTTATAAATCAGATATTATAATGGTTAGCTCCATTTTTATGGATGAGGACATTGAGGCACAAAACTCAGATACCTTGCTGAGGGTGATACAGCAGAATCAGGATTAAGACCTAGATAGTCAAACCATAGGGCTTGTACTCTCAGTCTTGGGTTGCTAAATCTAGAAACAAGTGATAATTATGTTAAGTGACCCCCATAAGTATGGGCTTGAAGGCGAGGGAACAAACTCCCCACCAACCCTCTACCGTACCTTTTCTTGTAATGAACTCATGAAGAAATAGTAGACTGCTTTGGAGATAACAGGGCCTGGAGTCTAATTTTCTGACCTCCTCATAGGTCCTCCAATGCTTCCCCAAAAGTCCTGCTCCCAAAGCTCCTAGGGCTTTGCAGGATCTAGCTAGAAATATCATTAGCCCCATTGTAGCAGAAAATACTGGCTGCCATTTATTACCCATCTGATGATTTCTGCGCACTTTTCTTGCCAGTATAATCCTCAAAACTACCTTCGGGATGAGGTATCAATATCCCATCTTATAGGTGAGGAAATTGAGGCTCATACAAACTTTGCAACCAGCCCAAACTCACATAGGCTAAACTGGTGGCAGAGTTGGGATTTGAGCCAACACGGTGTGACTCATAAAATCTACTCTTTTTCCAGATAGATCAGCTGCTTGCTGTACATCACCCCCATGGAAATTAGACCCATCAGTTTCCCTTTGTGTGCACACTGACTCACTCTTGTAAGCCTCAGAGGACTCAGGCTCAGCCATCAAGTATGATTTCTCTGGGTAGCACCTGTGTGGCTGCTCTTGCTCCCACATCCTATTCGTTTCCCACCCGGTAGTTTATTTTTAAGTCCATGGGCTTCTCTTCTTTATTTTGACTGCCACCAGCTTGATCCAGATGGAGGCTGAGAGCTGACTCATCCATGCTATAATTCCCCAGGCCCTGCTGAGGCGCTCTTATGGCCAGGGTCACATCTGTGAGGCAACATCCTCTCCAACACAGCAGCCATTTGCACTGACAGGTCCCACATTCCTGCCAACCAACCATCCCCATTTCATCCATGAGGTCTTGTGGCTCTCTCAGGTGGATGCCATCTGCTTACAATGATTTATCTGCACTTTCTTCTTCCCAATCTGGCTTAGAACATTCTGGTATTGACTATAGTTTGATCTAGTATTTGTCTGCTGTAGGAGCGATTCAAATTGCTCTGTAGACCAAGGCTGGAAGTCCATTCAATCCATTAACTGTTTTCTTTTCATCCTTTCTCTATAGAGAATGTTTATTAGTCATACTACCCTTTCCAAAGATGGAAATTCAATTGTGCTGGCAAATTGTGCTGTCCTAGTAGGATATTGACCTTGTGCTGTGTTCAGTTGTGTTGCTTTGTGGTTGAGAATATCAGCTTTACAGGAAGATTGGTCTAAACCAAAACCCTGGTTCTGCCATCTCCCACCAATAGAGCTTATCTGGCCAGGATCATGTGTTCTCCCTCTTGGGAAAAGCTCCCCTTAAACCTCATTAGGGTGGTCCTACTCGGGATTACCAGCCACAGCCAGTGTGCACAGTCTCCTTGGTCACAGTAATTGATCCAGGTGTAGGTCAACCAGTAGCCTTTCTTGAAACTTTTCTAAGTGGAGACTCTGGAGGAGTCCTTTCTTACTCTTTTGGGTAATCCTAGAGCTCTTTGTGGCCCTTTTTCTTACTTCTTCAATAGAGAAGGCATGTTTGAAGTAGGTTAGAATGATGTCAATACACTCAGGGCATGAAAATCAAGAGACAGGAAGAAAAAGAGACGTAGCGAATGACAGGAGAGTTGGCATCCCTAGAAAGCAAGTACTGTACTCTCTGGCCCTTACCTCTCCAGTTACATGAGCCAATAAACTCTTCCTTGTCTGCTTGAGCAAGTGTGAGTTAGGGTCATATTGATTGTAATCAGAGCCCAGACCAATGCGGCCCCCAACTGAGTTTCCTGCTGAGTCTCTGGAAGTCTTTCTTCTTTAATCTCATGGGAAGGTCTTTTCTCATGTGACTGGTTTCAGTCTCTTGTAAGCTACATGACAAAGACTTGGTAGACTAGTTATGTCTGGCTAGGCCTTAGAAAATCCACTTCTCTCTGGAAAACATTTTGTTTCTTTTAGTGATCCAAATTATTTAAAAACATCCTCAAATTCTGTGTCTCACGAAGTATTATGAACCACCCTTTGAGACAGAGTGTGTTTATGCAGTCTTCAGTCCTAGTATGTGTCAGTGTCTGTAGTTGGCACTGGGCACACATTGGTAAGAAAAGGTCTCACCTTCTGGATCTTGTAGCCCTAAGGGGAAACAAACAAGTGAGTGAGTACATCATACACCTCAGGTCATAGTGAGTCCAGAGAAGAACCAATGGTGAACAGAGATGTGGTGAATAGTAGATCAGGGCATAGGAGAGCCTTTCTGATTAGGTGGTTACCTTCTCACCTTCATGGGCATGGTCCTCTCTCCAAGCACTGGAGTCTGTGATCTGTGGAGTATATGCCAAGTTTTCACATCCCAGCATTTGCAGTGAATTTGTGCATTCTACATAAACATTCACTTTTCTGATTTTATTGATAATCTTTTTCCCCCCTCTTAAAGAGGACCATCCTAACCAAACAAGCCTCAATCCCATAAGAACTGGAGTCAGGCTCTGCAATGAGATTGTATTAGTCCATTTAAAAGGAGAAACTGGGCCCACAAAATAACTCAGCGGTCTAACGCACCTGCTTAGGCAAGCTTAGACAAGCATGCAGGAACTAAGGATTGATCCCTGGCACCACGTGCTATGCCAGCCAAACCCCAGGGTGGACTGAGCTGGTCACAATAAATAAATAAATAAATAAATAAATAAATAAATAAATAAATAAATAAAATGAGAAACTGAATCTTGAAGAGGTCAAAGTAAATTAACAAAAACCAGATCAACAGCTGGACATGGGGGTTCATACCTGCAATCCCAGCATTCCAGGATCTTTAAACAAGCTAATCACAAGTTCAAGCCCCACCTAGACAACTTGGTGAAACCCTGTCTGAGAATAAAAATTAAAATGGCTCAGGGATGTTGCTTAGACTAAAGGTCCTGGGTTTAATCTCCAGTACTACCAAAACAAAACAAAACAAAACAAAACAAAACATTGAATTGGTGATGAGGCAGTGTTTAACCAAGACACTTTCTTAAGATAATCCTCTTGCTTTTATAGTTGTTCACTCTTTTTTATGTCATCTTCATGGTTTTCTAAAGCTTACCTTTGGCTGTATTGTCCTTGTCCAGTAACTCGCTAAAATAATCTTGGGTGTGTGCTTCCCCCTAGGATATGGACCTTGCTCTGTGCTTAGAAGGTGCTTATTTGCTGGAAACACATGCATTTGCAGTGAGAATAACTAATTGTGTGAACCTGAGCTAACCACTGTCCCTCAGTGAGCATTACCAGTGTATGGACAGCACCATAATATTTATTTTACAGGGTAGTTATAAATATTGGGTGAGATACTTCTTCTAAAAATCAGTCCATTACCATATAAACAATAAGCACTCAGTGGCTATTATTGTTACTATTATTTGTTGATTACTACTGTTGTAATTTTGTTGGCCTTTTCATGACTATTCTCTCTGACTTATGCAGTCATTGCTTCTTATTCCAGGCCAGGGTCTTGATCCCCCTCTCAAAGCCCAGTGCCGCATGAGCACCTGCCCTTGGCACCACCTTAAAGAAGTGGCCAAACCAAAAGTAGGCCAGTAGGACAAGGGTGATTCCACTCCACCAACCTAATACACAAAGAGGGCCATATCCCTCTTGTCCTGCTCGTGTTTACCCTGAGTCTAATGGGCAGGAAACAGTAAAACCAAAAAGAGCAGCATTGCATGGCACAACTAGCTCCAGACTCTAAAAACTAAATAAAAACAAACAAAACTACAGCAATAAGTCAAGGTCATGAAAACAAACAACATAAGCAAAAACTAACAGAATAGCCAAACCTATACGCAGACCTTGGTTGGGTCACAGTACAGATAAAACAAAAGAAAAACATTCAGAGGATAGAAAAATAAACTAGATGATTGAATTAATGCCAACTCTTCTAAGCATTACGTTGGTATCATAGCTATTGTCAGTAAATATGAACAGTCATAGCCCCCTTTTCAGAAAGAAGAATGTAACTTAGTTCTAAGAGCAGTATAATGGTATAAATAGAAATGAAGAATAATTGGCTTGAGAGAGACAAAGAGTGAGAGAAGGAAAGAAAGCAAGCTGTCAACTCTGTTAGTATTGAAGTAGGGCAGTGATGGTGAACTTTTTGGAGCTTTCAATAATAATAACCTGCCAGCTGTAGTATGTGTGCCATAGGTTCACCACCACCGCACTAGGGAAAGTTCTGTGTACTCATTGTATTATTCTTTCAATGTTTCTACAAATTTGAAAATTAAAAATAAAAGCCATGGATTTTCAAAGTCATTTGGGCTTTACTTTCTGTAGAGTGAGCTATTTGGGCCACCTATACCATAGTAGTGGGTATAAATGGTTTCCCTTTGTACTAGGATCATTTGGTCACTTTGCTAATACCAGTCAATATTACACCTATCATCTCCATCCACAGCTTGGCAGTGTGGGTGATGAATGTAGAAAGCCTTTTCATTACTTGAGATGAAATTTCCACTCCTAGCATTCTTTAGCCCATCCTATCATTGGGAACATCTAGACACCTCACTGCTATACATCATCCCTAGCCAAGCCTCCTCCATCCACCTATCTGACTTCTCCTTTTATTTAAATTTACTTTAATTCCATCTTATCAAATGCTCCCTTGTTACCAGGTCTCTGAGACACTAGCTATGTTAAGATCTTCATTTACAGCCAGAAATGGTTGTGTAGGCCTGTAATCTCAGAATTCTAGGAAGCTGAGCCATGAAGATCTCGAATTTGAGCCCAACCTGGGCAACTTAGTGATTAAGCAAGACTTTATCTCAAAAAAGTTTTTAAGAGATAAAATAAAAGGGACTGGAGATGTAGTTCTGCTCAGTGCAGAGGCCTGGGTTAAATCCACAGTAACACACACACACACACACACACACACACACACACACACGCACGCACCAAAAACTCCATTTGTTACCAAGAGTCCATATGAGCTATCTTATTTTTCAGGTTCCTGGATTGGGATAGATAGGCTGGCTTTGTTTATCTGTTCATTCTCTGCCCACCTAATGCCTCATTGGATGGGTCAGACTCTGTCTATTCCAATTATATGTTTAAGAAGGTTACAAGGCTTTCTCCTGGCCTCTATAACAAAGCATCATCAATCTTTATCACATACTTAACCCACATTTCCTGGCTTTCTCCCATTTTATTTTAAGTTTAGAAAATCTACTATAATAAATGGTGTATCTCTTTAAACTCTTGTAATACAACCTATTAACTGAGCTGCAATATGAGAAGAATAATTTATATTAAAATTCATTGTTTCTATAAGCTGTAAATTCTTTGAGGACAGAGGCTTATTTTGTCTTTTTCTCTGACCCTTAAACTGTGTCTGATACATAGTAGGAATGCAATAAATGTTCATTGAGTCAAAGAAACATCTCTATTGCTATAACCCTCACCCTCAGCTAATTGGACCATCATTCAGAAGGAATGAGCCATTCCCACTGAGACATCAGATGGTTAACAATTCATAAAGACCTCTTTGGCCTCTACGCCTTCAATGTCATTGTTAAGCAAAGAAAAGTTGTCAGGAGTCATTTCTTGCTCAAGGCATCAGGAAGAAAAGGGGACACATTTGAAGTAGCATGTATTTCTCGAGCTACTCCTGGTTAAGCCCTTTTGCTGTCATTCAGCAGACTTTATCAGGAATCATGGAGTCAGGCTTCTTGCCATGGAGAAAAGATGAAGGACTCTCGATTGCCTTTAAGGGACTCCTAGCGTCTTCGGGGAGGATGATCCAAGTACACAAGTGACAATCAGGCAGAGCAGAACAAAATAAGTACTGGAAGAAGAAAGGTGAAAACATTACCCAGAGGCCCATTTCCAAAGTGCTTTCACAACCTCTTCAGTTAAGAAATCTGTGAAATGATGAGAATAACAACAATTGCAGAAGTTGTTACAATCACAAAACATTTTGAGATGTAGATCCTCAAAACATACTAATCATTCCATAAAGAAGGAAACCAAGACTTGTTAAGTTTTCCTTCCTAAACTAGGAGAGAAAATGACCCAGCCCACACTCCACAGCTGGTGGTGGTCCAGCTAGGATTCCACCTCCTGCTTCCCCACTGGGTGACCCTGTCAGTGGGAAGGAATGTGAGGCGCTGCTTCTCAGTACTGGCTGATCATCAGATTTTTCCGATCCCCCAAACTTCTGACTCAAATGGCCAAATCACTGCTGTAAACCTCCAAAGGAGATAAATGAGAACTACTTGGTTGTAATGCATCTTGTTATTCTATATTTTTGCAGCCTTCACATATAGGGGTCTTGCTGACACTGGAAGGACTCTCCTCCACCTCTGCACTTGGCCAGATCCTAGAAATGGCAAGCACTTTGATCAAGTTTACACTTTTCATATGCAAACCAGCAGTGAAGAGCCCATATCCCCAGTAGCCTTTCCATGGACATTTCACATTCTGGGCCACCATCTACCTACCCTAAACTTCCAGGGCCAGATACGGATAACTAGGGACAGCCCCAAAGCCTGGAATTGACTGAAATTACTCAAATCAGCCATCCCTAAATCTACTCATGCTGCCTTTCCTGTCCCTTTACTCTTGCCCATGTTGTTCTCTTCTTCCCTCTGCTTTCTGAGATCAAAGTATAACAAGTTTTTTCATGGAAGTTTCATAGCCAGTGTGTTACTGGCCTTGGTATACCTGAATAATAATAAAGCCTATATCATAATCTACACACAGAAATGTGATACTTGGGATTGAAACAGGACTTTCACACTGAGCTAAATGCCTAGAATTTTTTTTTTTTTTTTTGAGACAGGATCTTGTTAAGGTCACTATATTGCCCATATATGGCTTGAACCTGTGATTTGAACTTTCAATACTCCAGCCTCAGCCTCTCAGAATTCTGAGATTATAGGCTCTACCATACCTGTTAACATAACTGTAAAGAATGGATTTGGGATGCACTAGCTTACCTCAAAATTTAAAAAAATACAAAGGATTCTGGATGCAGCTCAGTTCAAGGGCCATGGGCTCAGCCATCAGATACAAACAAACTTGGAGCGCTGCAAATATGGCCATGTAGATCACCAGGATTTGGAATAAACACATTGATGGGCCTTCTCGTCCTCTTTCCCTCAAATAGTCAGCCTACCCTATTGTTTTGTTTAGATGGTGGGCCTTCTAAACCACTCCTGGGATCACGGCATTCACTTGCTGAAACCACCACCATGACTTCCCAGGGCTAGGTTCTCCTCATGGCCTGGGAGGTACCTTCCCCATGGGCTTGCAGAACACACCCTGGCTCAGGCCACTTTGCCACTGTGGTCTCTTTACTGTTTTTGAACATTCCAGGCAGCTTCTCCCAGAGCTGTTCCCTGTGCCTGGAACATTTTACTCACTAATCCCCATGGCTTAAACTTTTGCTATCTTACAGCTTTGCCCAAAGGCCACCTTTTAGTGGGGATAGCCTGTCGTTTTTGACCCATCAACCTTGTCATCCATGAATATTCAGCGTGATTCATTTTACACATTGCTCAGCCTCTCTTGCTCGCTTCTCTTCCTACAAGTACTTATCAGCTCTGGAGATGGAAGCTTTGGTCCCTTAATAGTTCCAAGGACCCAGAAAAATATATAAGGGAGGTTGAATGTTAAAATAAATATGTGCTCAATGAATGCATTTCCACATGAGAACAAAAGGTCCTCTGCTAAACGAGAACTTACTAGATTTCTTTGGTCTGCCTCATACTGAGTGTGCCAGTTATCTTTATGGTGTTCATAGTGAGAGTAAAGGTCTTTGGTAAAAATATGCCACCGGGAGAGGTCATCCAACAAGAACCCTGTAGCCTATTGAGTGTCATTTCTGCTCTGGAAAAGATGGTGGCTCAGAATAAATAGTACAGTCATCCTACCTCAAGGAAATGAGAGAGTCCTGGAGAAAAGCATTATTATTTGATAGGGGAAATCAGGCCTGGTTATAGCTCTTTTAGGGAGTAAACTAGTCCATGGTTCAAAGGAAACACAGGGAAATAATACGTCAGATGTTCAAAGAGCCGTTGGCAAGGTTCTGTATCAGAATCTGTTTTTAAATCTTTAGTTAGCATAGCATGCGGTGGGCAGTGTGGGCTGATCAAATGCATAAGAAAATGACATGGGGACAGGAAGGAGAAAGATGAATGGCATCAGCTGCAAGGAGCCCTGGAAATGATCCCTGCTCATTGTTTTGTAAATGATCTGGAAGGAAAGTGCTCAGTGAAGTCAGAAATGCAACATGTGACCGTGACTCTTCCCTGGAGGTGAAATGCCGGGTCAGTGCAGTCAGAGGTCTTCAGGGAGGTAGCAAATGAGCTGTGCTGGGCAGACTCTGAAGATGCTTCAAGGGGGAATAAGTTGGAAGTGTTGGCCTTGATCCAAGGATGGAGGAGGTGCTGTGTGAGACTAGAGTGCCTTGGCCAAAATGAAGATGTAATGCCCCACCTCACCAGGAGGGGCATCTGGCCACCATACTTGAAATGCCTTGTCCATACCCTGCATTCTTACACTAGGGCTTCCTCTCAACCTTTCCAGTTTCCATTTATAACTCTGTGCTTTTGAATATCATCCTGCCCTTCACTGTGAGTGCCACAATTGCATGAATTCCCTGTATCTTGACATCCCAGCATAGAGGCCTCCTTCTCTAGGAGACCTTCCTCAGACATGTTCAGGGTTGCTTAGCATTAGTCATGCCAACTTTCTTTTTGAACCTCAATGGAAAGCATGTTAATATGATCTGTTCAATATTTGCACCATGGGTCCATAAGTAAAAGATGTGTCTTGTACAATAGGGGCTCAATAATCACTGTATTTATGGGATGCATGCATAAAGAGTAATTGGCTCTGTGTATATCAAAAAAGATCCACAGAGATGGCAAAGGTTCTGAGTCATCCATGAGGACTATAGAGGAGGGAGAAAGAGCTATTTGGTGTAGAGAGAAGATAGCCAAAAGCACAAGTTCCACATTGAAATTCTTAAAAGGAACAGAGAAGGTGAACAGGGCTACAGAATCCTGGAGAGGAGGAGGCAGCTTTGATGTGTAAGAAATGCTTTAAATTTCTTTTCAGTCAATGAAAGCTGCCTTAAATCTTTCTAGGTAGGAAGCCAGGTATTTTCTCTTAATCAGCTTTGTTTTGGTGAAGACTATAAACAATTAATTGTATTTATTGTGAGTGTACAATTCTATGTGTTTTGACAAATGCATGCACCAGGAAGCCATCAACATGATCTAAATCTAGACCATATCCGTCATTCCCTTGTGTCCCTGTTAAAGCCAATAACCTTCATCTATCTCTCACAAGCACTGAAGTGCTATCATTAGAGATTAATTTGCCTATTGCATAGTTTGGCTTTTAAGTGTACCCTAAGGTCTGTGTGGTAAAGGCTTAGTGGACCCCAGCAGGAGCTGCTTAGGTCACCATGGTTGACCTTTGACTCACTTCTTGTTTCCTAGTCATGAGATGAATGGTTTTGATCCACACCCCCATGTGCCAACTCACCACAGGCCACAAAGCCATGGGGCCAACTAAGCATGAATGGGAATCTCTTTGAAAGCTGGGAGCCAAAAATGAACCTTTTATCTTTATAAGTTGGTTATCTCAGATATTTATTACCTGTGGTAGAAAACTGCCCATTTAGCTATCTTAGATGCTCTTAGGTATTAGTGTCTGGCTTTTCTCCTCAGCACTGAATTTTTCAGATTCATGTCTGTTGTGTGTCCCAATAATTGAATAGTTTTTATTCTTATATAATATTTCACAATGGGACTATAATAGAGTTTATTCATGTATCTATTGAGGAAATTTCCGTTTCTAATTCATTATGAATAAAACTGCCACAAAAATGTACAAGTCCTTCTGTATAATGCATAGTGTTGACAAGAGATGGAATCTCAGATTAGATGAGAGAGATAAGAGTTATCATGATTTGTGGAGTTCACTGACTATTGGTCTCCTTTGTCAGTCACACCCTGAAAACTGGCTGGCTAGTCTTCCTTTGCCTCCCTGACCTGGAGTTTGCTGTCTCTAAGAAGCCTTTTCATGGCATGCTTCAGTTGCCAAAAAGTTCTTCCTAAAATGAATTGCAAATAGACACAGGACAGGGCCCATCTACTGATCCTTCAGTGCAGTTTAGTAGCTTGCACACCATAGGGTGTTTAAGAATAGTCACCAGAAAAAAAAAGAATAGTCACCAGTCTCCCTTTCAGACTTCCCCAGTTGGGTTTACATTTTTGTTGTTCTCCCAGTTAGCTTTCTGCTCCAGTGCAGGTTCAGTACCACTTAAACTTCCCCAGCAGGATCAGGACTTGTGGCTCCAGGGACAGCCAGGCTAGCCTAGTGTTACCCAGAAATCTCTGTACTCATACACAGCATTCACAGAGGATGACCTCTGCCAACACTCATTGAGGTCACAAGGGCAGTGAGACAGCAGCCCCAGGCTCATCTCATGTGCTGCTACCAGACCCTATCCCCCATCCTGGGCCTCACACAGTGGGTAGCACATTTATGGAAATGGTACAGGCTTGAAAATACAAATAACTTCAAAAATGATTCAGGCAACTTCATGGTTGAAAGATCTATAATGGCTTATTACAGCAAACCAGGATGTTCTGTTGTACATTTCTTGCTTTTCCAGCTGACATCAGGATAAATGACTATGTTGGACTAGATGGTTTCTAAGGCCTTTTCCAGCTCTAAAATTGTGTGAATTTTTGTCCTTCCAGCAAAGAACAACACTTTGGTGCCACTTTCAGCTTCAGAATGAAGCCAATAGGGCCAGAAGCTGTCTCAGTTAGTGTTCTTTGAAAGGAAGAAGAGAAAAGAGACAGGAAGGAGAAGAGAGGAAGAGGTGGAATTCCTAAAAATTGCAAACATCATTCAGTAAGAGTGGGAAAACATCTGCTCAGCCTCATCTGGGGGAAGACAGTTACTAGCACCACCCATATATCCAAATTTATTATTTATAATAAAGCAAAGTAATTCTGAGAGGCTAAGGAAATTATAAAAAGAAAAACTCCACTCTCTTAGTTACTTCCTCCTCACTGGGACAGAATACTTGATACAACTTAAAGGAGGAAGAGTTTATTTTGGTGCATGTTTTAGAAGTTTCAGTATTTGCACAGCTGATGGGCTGCAGGGTAGTGCAGCATGGTAAAGGCGTGGTGAAGGAGGGCTGATCACAGCTCCACAGGCAAGAAACAGAGAGAAAAAGACACTAAAGAGAGGGGCAGAGTATATGCTACACTCTTCCAAGCCACTCCCACAGTGACCCACCTCCTCTAACCAGGTGCCATCTCCCAAAAATCACATTTAGCTGCAAATGCATTAAAGAACTAATCCACTAAGAAGCATGACACCTCCATGATCAAGTCATGTCCCCAAAACCCCACCTATGAGTACATGAGACTTTAGGGGGCATCTAAATGTAAACTATAACATCACCCTACAATTCTACACAGGAAGCTTGGTACACCTCCTCCCGTCATTCCTTCTATCCTGTCTTCCATCCATCCATCCATCCATCCATCCATCCATCCATCCATCCATCCATCCATCCACACATCTACTCACTCATCCATCCATCTTTTCCTTCAATATACATCCATATATTCCAAAATTTGCAAAGAAAAATGGCCTAAAAATGGTTCACTTAGGTTATCTTAATCATTTTCCCATGCTACTAATTATCCTTTGAAATTATAAATTTAATTATTTCATTGTATTCTATGAAGTGGATAAAATACAGTGTATAATAATTTCTACTTTTAGATATTTCTTGCCTCCAATTATTTTCTCTTATCAAAATTATAAAAACATAACCACTATTATACACATGGATCTTGACCTTTTCAACTATTTTAAAGACTTATTTACTAAAGTATACTTTTGAGTCAAAGAATATGAACTTTTCATTCACATATACATATGAATATACATGAAAAATAGATATATATCTCCAAACTATGGTCCCTACTTGACTCAGCAGTCACACACATTACCCAGCTAGAAACTTCAGAATGATGGAGTAGATCTACTTTCAGTTTCACTTCCTAATTGACTATAATATAGAAGAGTGAAAGGTAAAAACTATATGAAGCCCTATTTCTCTCCAAGGATCCTAGGCCCCATAAGTGAGGGAGAAAACACAAATGGTTAGAAAGGAAATTGGAAGTAAACTTCCATAATTGAAAAACCTACATAATAAATGTCCCTGTTCAGACCAACATGCAGAGGAGCACAGGCATGTAAGAAAATGTCCCTTGTGCAAGAACAGCAGGCCCTGTCCCTTACTTTATGGCCTTTCTCAGAGATTGTGTCCACATGGCTAAAGGTATTTAGTCACTCGCTAGATTAATCTGCCAGGGCTGCCCCAACAGAACACCATGGAACGAGCTGCCTGATAGGACACACTTAGTTTAACTCAGTTTTGGAGGGTTCAAGTCCAAGACAGAGGCATAGGCAGGCTGTCTTTTCCTGATGCCCCCCTCCCTGGCTTATACAGGCTGTCTTCTCCCTGAATCTTTTCATGGTTTTCCTTCTGCACGTCTGTGTCCTAAACACCTCTTCCTACAAAGTACCAGTCAAGATGGGAATGGTGGCATACACCTGTAATTCTAGCACTCTGGGAAAATGAGGCAGGAGAATCACAAGTTTGAACCTAGACGGTACAATTCAGTGACTTTAACTAGATGCTTGTCTCAGTTACTTTTCTCTTGCTGCCGGGACAAGATACCTGATACCCAACATTAAGGAAGGAAAGGTATAAGTAGCTCACTGTTTGTGAAATTTCAGTCTATACTCGACTGGCTCCATGGCGGAGTGGCACATGGAAGAGGGCAGCAGTTCATTGTGGTGGAAAACAGCAAAGAGCAAAGGCAAAAGGGAGGAGCATATTTCGTCTTCATACTTTTCTGCTGGATGGTTAAGACCAAGGTAAAGCAGGACCTATGCAACAAGAGTTGTAGCTTTTTGGTCTGAGAAGGTCAGTGAAATCCCCTCAGGATTTATCCTGAGATCCTGTACCTCAGATTGTAGAACCTTTGTCAGCGTCAGCCATGTGGATGAGTCACGGCCATTGGTTGGCCAATGTGCTCTCTGTGAAAGCCTGAGAGAGTGTCTTCATGTGACTCTCCTTAGGCACACTCTACGTCATCGATCACTTTCCTCTTTGGGAGGAGCAGCAGCACTGGTGGCAGAGGCGAGCCTCTCTCCTTTCCATATGTTACCTTTAGGCTATCTGCCCCAGGGTGGGTGGAGCACTTACATCCATAACCCCAGTAGTACTCAGTCCCATAATCTGAGCCTTAGATCATGAATTAATCACAAACTCTAGAACTGCACCCCAATGACTGCATGAGGGTTTGGGGGGACAATTACACACCAATGGTTAACAGTGCTGTCTCAAAACAAACAAACAAACAAACAAACAAAAAAAAAAACAGATGAGGATGTCACTCAGTGCAAATGTGCTGGGCTCAGTCCCCAGCACTGCTTAATAATAATAATAATAATAATAATAATAATAATAATGATGATGATGATCATATCAAGTCAGGGTCCATTCTAATAAACTTAATTTAACTTAATCATCTCTTTTAAAGCCCTGTCTCCAAATGTGATCATATTCTGAGATACCAAGTTTTCAATACATAAATTTTGGGAGGACATAATTCAGCCCACCACCCTCAGCTGGTAGAAGGACTAGTTTATGCGGAGGGATTTCTGTTTATAATATGTTCTCAGCCACATCTAATGCAGACTCCAGGCCCCTTCTTCCTACTACCTCTGGGAATCCACAAGCATATTTCCAGCAGATACTGTTTGCCCAATTGCTGCAACAGCATTGCTTCTCTTGTGTGCTCTTCAGCAGCAAGAGAGTCTAATTCACCCTCCTCTTGAATCTGAACTGTCCTTAATGTCTCAAGCAAGATGGGGAGTGGATGTGAGGCTGTACGATCACTATGCAGCTTCAGGATGTTCTCAGTCCTCTGTCCCTGCTTGGAATCCAGGTGCCCTGTTGAGAGGAAGTCAAGCCACATGGAGTAGTCAGTCTACCCTGCAGGTAAGCCCAGCTCTGGCACCCAGCGTGTGCATGAAGAGGTTCCAAAAGAGTCCAGTCCCCAGCTATTTCCCTGCTATTCCCTGACTGAGGTCCTGATTACAGTCAGTGAGCAAATTGATTGCTTTACACCACATGTTTGGAGGGAAAAACTGAAGCCTATAAAGGGAATGTGGCTCATTTAGAGATACTCAGCTGGTAAATGGGGAAGCTGGATCAAAACTCAGCTTCATGGAGGAGTTAAGATTAAAGCTCAGCCCTCATAATTTTTTGATCATAGTGTCTTCCACCCTTGATCTTTTTAACAGTTTATTGTCCACAGTGCCCCAGCTGCTCTCTGGGACAGTAGGGAGATCATGGTGTCACTTAGGCATAGCTCCAGAGTACAAAATAAGCATCCATGGGTGGATGATGTACAAAGGCTGGTTACAATTCAGTGTAGGGGAGACCTCAGTGGTAGTTAGAGCTTTCTCCAGGTGGAATGACCTTGAGGGGTGACTCAGAGCTAAATGTCTCAGATAATGAATGACTTCCTGAGTGTGGAGGTCAGTCACAACTGTCCCTTCCAGTTCTGGGAGCTACTGACTTCCACACCTTTATTCCCAAAGTGATGTAAGATGGCTTTAAACTTCCCTTTTGTTTATTTGTAAACTTTCTCTTCTAAACAAGGGCTCTTTAAGATCCTTTCTGCTAAGTTTATAGGCTTCTGTCTATATCATCTTTGTTCTGCTTTTGCTACAAGCAGAAGACAGCATTAGACAGACATAGGTTCAGATTCTAGTTCTACTTGTGACTGTGTGGTCCTGATTTAAATTATCTGAAGGCCTGAGGTTGTAGAGCACTTGCCTACCATGTGCAAGGGCTTGAGTTCCATGCAGCACTGCAGGAAAAAAAAACTTATCCATGTCTCAGCATATAATGGAAAAACAAACTCCTTCTCACACCAGGCTGGTTGTGGAGATTAAAGTGGTAATGTGAAAATCAAGGAAGGAATGTCTGTTGATCTGTTGTTAGGTTTCTCACTTTTGCCAAAGTAAATATCTCAAAACTTTCATGTCCTGCTCCTACATTTAAAAGCTGCAATTCTCTTTCCTTTTACCTTTCAACAGAAGACAGAGACAGGTGTATCTCCTTCAATTTCCCCTGATAATTCTTCCAGTGCAGTGGTGCCCTCTCTTCCTTCTCATGTTGAACCTCCACATCTCAAGACATTAGATACAGTGCCTCACCATGCAGCTTGGACTCACTGTGATCCTCCCATTTTTATCCTCCCCAGCGCTGGGATTACAGAAGTGCAGTACCATGCCTTATTATATAATCACACTCTGGACCATGACATTCCCTCCTCCACCGGAAACACCCTGTCCTCCTGGCTGATGATTCCATCTCATTTATCCTAGAAGTCTCATTGAGATGTTACTTGCCCTGCATAACTCTGATTCTCCAAAGCTGTAGGTCCTTTTGGAGATGTTCCCTTATGTGCTTCTGTTTATCATGCAATTATGGTTTTTCTCTTGCATGGCACTGGAGGTGGCACAAATCAAGATTTTGACTACTTGCTGGAAACAATGGAAGGACCTATTTTCCACTCATAATGATCAAATGAGTATGCAGGATTACATGGAAGGTTTGTTAAACCATAGTTCCTGGCTCCTCCCTGAGTTTCTGATTCAGTAATTTGGGGTGATGCCAATGAGGCTGTCTAGAGACTACACATTAAGAACCTCCACTCCATACAACTGGAAGAAGCCTTAAAGGTAAGGCAGTTGATAGACATTTTTCGAGGGTTGGTGTATTTCTGGTATACATCTTTTATATAGCTTCCCTCATAGGAGCATTTCATGAGATTTGAGCTCCTGAAAATGTTTTCTGGAAACTCTGTGGGATCTAAGGCAAGCCCACCTCCCACTGGGGCTCAAAGGCAGCACCTACAGCTGCTCCCCACTCATTAATGGGTTGCCAGGCAACAGAACAAAGGTGAGGCTAAGGCTGGGATTAGCAATCGGCAGGGATCTGAGAGTGAAGTGCTGAGGCATCCTGAGGGGAATGTTCTCATCAGGAGAGACTACAGGAAGCAGGTGCAAGGGAGCCCTGGTGTGGCTGGGGCACTGGTTTGCAGGTAGAGGAGCCCAGCTTGGCCCTGTGACACATGCATGTTGTAACTTGCCTTCTAACAGCATTGGGGATTATTTTTCTCAGAAGGACCAATGAAAACCCATGAGGGACATTTCTTAATGAGCTATAGATATAAAATAACTTATTAGGTTCATCACATCTACTTTTGGAAAACACTTTTTGGTTTTATAAAATATATATTGACACTTGAAAATTTCAGAAATACAAAAAAGGATTTAATTCTATGTCCCCTTGAAGGAAATCTGATTACTCAGGAAAACAAACAAACACACAAACCAACAAACAAAAATAGGATCATCTTATATATACCTGTATTCTAAGAATATTTTACTACCTATAGAAGACATTTCTGCAACAAGATTTTTAGTTCTGTACTTTTCAAAAATCATTGAAATTTGTTGTGAGGATGTATCATATTATACTCTTGTTATGATTGGCAGTGCTGCCACAGAAATCCTTATACATATATCTTTATTCCTCCTTTGTATCATTCAGATTTTTCTACTAATCATAGTCCATGAGATAAGCTGAAATTTTTACCAATGATAGAATTATAGTGTTTTATTTAATAGGAAACTATACAACTTCCTAAAACATTAATGGAACAACTGTATACAAATTAAAAACCAAAGACATCAGGAACAGTGCAAGCCTGTAATCCCAGCACTTCTTATTTTGGAAATTAGGAAACAATCACATTAGTGAGGTAGACTGACTGAATCTGAGGTAATTCATATTTAAAGTTTAGCTATGGATTGTGGGTTTCTACCTAGAAGGGCTGTTTATAGTTCTACCAAGAGTATATGAATGCCCATTGCCACAAGCGCTTCCCAAATCCTACCATTTCAGTCCTTTGCTATTTCTAAAAAAGTTCCATTGCTTCAATTTTTCATTCTTTGGATCAATTTCTTTGGGCCTTTCCTCAAACGTTTATCTTCTCTTTGTATTTCTCTAAGACTTGCCTGTTTCTTTGCTCATCTGTTCATCCATTTTTCTTACTGAAAAAAGCTATTTATATATTCTTTTTCCAGTTTTTTCTCCCACAGTACCATGAAGAATTTGTGTGTGTCTATTGTTTGTGTGTGTTTGAGACAAGGTCTCACCATGTAGCTCAGTCTGTCCTTGAACTTACTGTGTAGTTCAGGTTGGCTTCAAACTCATGGTAATCCTTCTAACTCAGCCTGCTGAGTGCTGGGATTACAGGCTTGCACCACCGTGCCTGATGTTTTTGGTTTTTAATTTGTATAGTCGTTCCATTGTTTTAGGAAGGTGTATAGTTTCCTCTTAAAACATTATAATTCCATCATTGATAAAAATTTGTGTATCTCATGGACTATAATTAGTAGAAAAACCTGAATGATAAAAAGGAGGAGTAAAGCAGAAAGGAAGCGATGAGAACTTAAAAGATAGGTATCTTCATTGGGCTTATAAAACTCCTGTTATTAAGGGACTAATGCTTACTCTTAAATTTTACTGTAACATTGGGATCACTAGGAGGTTTGTTTAAAAGCAAATTTGGGTCTCTGGGTAGAGGCCAGCCTGAAATGGTGCATTTTGGACCAGCTCCCAGGTGAGGCTGATGCCCATGGGCCGGTGGGCTCAGCTGTTATCCTAATTCTACTTGCTTGGGAGTTTTCTTCTCTTTAGTTCACCAGGGGAAACCTTAACCTCTTATTTTGGAAATTAGGCAACAATCACCTATCTTAAAAGAAGAACAATTCAGCTTTCATGGAGTAACATCCTTCCAGTTCACAGCCTTTTAGAATATGTGGTTAAAGATTTTTGAAGTCCAGTGTATAAGTACAATATGTTCATTTCTTGAGGCCTAGCTGCACTGGGTGAAACTGAGGCGAATGAGTAATTGGTCTTTTGCACAGAAATATTCTAGTCCTGCCCTGGCTAGCTCCCCTCCCTCAGCATTATAAAAGGGTTTCATTACTATTATATTATTATTATTATTATTATTATTATTTTGAGAAAGAACAGCTTTGCCTAAGTACACTCCTCAGACAGATCCTCTAAAAGGCAGCATAGCTAGGTGGGGGCAGTCAAGGATGGGGTGATCAAAGACTGGGAGTTTGGGCAGCTAGATAGATCCTTATTGTGGCTTCAACACATTTGGTTTGCATACATTAAACTTTCCTGGCTTCATTTCGTCTACTGCAGAATGGAGATGGTAATACAGCCTTATTTCCCTAGGATGATATTGGAATAAAAAATTTCCCCGAGGCATCTCTAGACCATCTCTAGTAGCAGTGATGTCATCAATCTCTTCTAACCTACCATATACCAAGCCAGCTTTTCAGTTTCCAAGTAACTTTCCATGAAGTTTTCTGCTAACTGCAAAATAAATCACAGCAAGAGAAGCCTTGGACATTTTTGGAGTGTTCTAAGTCAAGCAGCTGCCTGAATCATATTCATTCCTGTACACAGGCATATGCTGCTATCTGAAAGGAATAGTTAAGTGTGAGCCAAACAGAACCGGTGGGTGGAGTGAAGGTGGTTCCCTACAAGCACTAGGGAAAAAGACTAGCACCGAAGCTACTGTTAGTATTAGTGAATTAACTCACTTTCTCAAGACAATCTTGGGAGATGGGAAATATTCCTAACTTTTCCCAGGAACTTAGAGCCAGCAACTTACCAAAATGTCACAATATGAGAGAAAAGGGTTAAGATCTCCAAGCCCCAATAGGCAAACTGTACTATAATCCTTCCAACTTCCACTCCCATTTCTGAGCAAAGAGAGGTGCTTAGAATAGAAAGGGCAGTAGTTCAGCTCCTGATCTTGGGCAAATCACTACACCTCTGCAACCCTCAGTTTCCTCACCAGTCAGTCGGTGCTTGTGACAGGGTCCTACTGCACTCAGCTGCCCCACAGTAAGTGCTCAACACACAGTAGGTATTGCTACTTTTCTCTCCTAGACTTTCATGTATTCTTGAAGTACATATAACTGGCAACAGGAAAATAAAAGCTCCTCCCCTCCCCCGGTCCCATATATATGTCCAGAGGCTACTGGGCCTCTAGACACTGCCCACTGGGGAGCCCTCACTAAATTCTCAGAACAGGGCATGTTGGGGGTGTGTTTAGACCTTTTGCTCCTTCAAGCACAGAGCTGGAAGGGCTGAGATAGGGGTGGGGTTAGCTAGAGGTAGCTCCTCACTCATCTCCTGTTAGCTGCTGCCCAGGCCTCAGTTTCCCCACATGTCCTTCAGGATTAGGGCATGTGGAGAGAGCCTGAAACAGCTGGCTGTACCACGGGTTCTAGGCAAACTGGAGCTAGCTCCCACTCACAGACCTCTTGGCTGCAGTGAACTGTTCCCTACCCTCCCGCTTGGGAGAATGAACCAGATTTTACCAGTAAGTCAGCGTGGAGTGCTATCTCGGAGCCAGCACCCTGCAGCAACCCTGGTCTTCCGACACCGGTGACCTCACTCAGTCACCATCAACGCCCCCAGGCTTCTCCCAGCCAACTCCCAGCAGTGTCAGATTCTGTCACCTTCCAGCCCTCCTCCCAAGAAAATGCTTCCCTCTCAGCTGCAGAGCGCTTAGTTCACCCCATAAACTCCGCTAATGCTTACCACATGCTGCCTAGAGTCCTAGCTCACCCCCACGCCCGCGGACTTCCCGGGCCCATCATGAGAGCCCATCCCCTGCAGGCGCTTTCCCCGGATCCGCCCTCCCCCGAGCTGGAGGGGGCCCGGTGCTGGGGTTCTCCATCCAAACGTGACCTTGGAAGTCTTCCCAAAGCCGCGTCCACTCGTCTGAGCGGGAGGCGGGTTTGCACATAGGGAGCCTCTTGTTGCCACGAATTAAAAACCCGTTCGCGCCTGTTTGCAATTAGAGTAACTTGGCTCGTAGCCACCCAGGCTGGGAGCCCCCGATGGGCGCAGGGCGGCTCCTGGGTCGCGTGTCTACCTGCCCTGGGGCGAGGTCCCTACAGCGCCCTGCGCGTCCCGCTGCACCTGGGCCCGCCCCCACCTGTCCCTCTGCACCTGGGCCCGCCCCACCTGGACGCCGCCCCGCAGCAAGGCTCTAGTAAGCTGCGCCTCCTTGCCCGCGAACCCTCAGGGGAAGCGCGTGCCGGAGACGCCGCCGCCTGCAGTGCCCGCCGCGGGTCCCTAGAGGGCGCAGCCGGCGCGGGAAGCCGCCGAAGCCAAGCGCCAGGGTAGGCGCGAAATTGCAGGCGGGCGGGCGCGGCGAGTTTGAAAACAAGCGAGCGCGGAGGGGGCGGGTCCCGGGCGCGGAGCCACCTCCCTCGTCCAATCAGCGGCGGCCGGGGGGCGCTGGCGGCGCGTGCGGCCGGGCTGTGAATGGGGCGCGGTGGCCGCGGCGAGAGCCGGCGCGCGGGCGGGCGCACTTTCTCCTCAGCGCCCGGCGCGGGCGGTGGCGACAGAGGCTCCTCAGCGCCTCCGACCCCTCAGTGAGCGCTGCGAGACCGGCTTTCGGCCGCGGGGACTGAGGCGGCGGCGGACGTTTCCTCGCCGACAACTTCTCGGCCCCTCACGCGGGGCCCGGACGCCGCCCCTCAGCCCGGGGCGCGCTCCCGCGTTAGGCGGCCGCCCCGCGTCCTCTGCCCGTCCCGCGGCGCCGGGTG
>NW_004524607.1:15081521-15095666 GCF_000260255.1 Octodon degus | reverse complement strand
GGGCGGCTGCGGGGGGCTCCACCCGGCCACGACCCCGAGACCCCCGGCCGGGACGCGGGGCGGCAGGCGGCAAAGTTCGGCCCGGGCCGCCGCGGGTGGTGGGCACTACTCGCGCTTCAGATGCACTTGGTGCGGGCGCTGGCACAAGGTAGGCGCGGGGGGCGCGGGCTGGGGGCGCTGTCTCGGGTGGGGTCCGGGCCAGGGACGCCGCTGGAGTAGGCTTGGGGATGGGTGCGCCGCCTGCAGTGGAGTAAGGACTCAGTATTACGAACTTCACCTGCGTGAGATTTTGGGACCCACTCTCCCTCGGAGTGACCCGGTCAGTACTGCGGATCCCTAGGTCTGGAGGCAGCCGAGGGGTTAATGCGGTGTGCCTTTTAGTTCGCGCAGGAATCCGAGGAGAGGGAAACTGAGCTCACTGGAGGACGCACCCAGTCTACTGCCTTTTATTTCAAAAGGCCCCGGACCCCTGTCTCCAAAGTTGAGATCCCCCGCATCGGAGCACTCCTAAGGGATCGCTGGAGCGCCGTCCCATTGCACTGATTGGACGTGGGTTGATTTCTGTCTTTGCACCGCAGGCTTGTTACCAATGAGTGACATCGGCGGTGGACTTCCAAATATCAAGTGTCAGTCACTACTACTCACCCTTTCTAGCCTCTCCTCAGGGTCCGGGTCATCCCCTACCCCAAGCCCTGGGGCCCCGACCCCAAGTGGGTGAGGTACAGGCGGTGGAGCAAAAACTTTTGGAGCCCTAGCTTTGCCGCTCCGCTTTGTTTTCCTCCCTCTGTTGGCTTCTGTTTAGAATACAGTGGTGATCTCTAAAATAGAGAACGAAGATCTGCTGATTGCAAATGACCTTTTCAAAGCAGAGGTGGAATCTCTTTTGAAAGGACCCTCACTCCCTTTGTATATCTCGATTTCCCAATCAGTATTATGCTCCTGTCAGAGTCCTGTTTGCGGTGAATGCTTGAGTGGAGTGGGGGTGGGGACGACGGCATGTAATATGCCTTTCGGTGGGGTCTTTAAAACCGATTAGTGAATCTTATTTGCTGTTGGCAGCTTTAGAAAAATTAACTGGTGTTCATTTCCATGTCCTGGACTACTACTACCCAAGTAAAGAATTGGGTATCCTGATTTTAAGGAAGCTGGGAGCATTAAATTTAAAAATTAGCTATGTTCTGTCATGTGAAGCTAATTTATGTGTGGCAACATATGACTTAAATGGAATAACACTGTAAAGGTCTAAACTCAAAATTATCAAATAGCTTAACTAATAACTTTAAAATCAATTCTTATCTGCTATTTGAATTGTCACCCCCTCAAGATGTAATAAATTTCTCCTTTTATGTTTCTACATCAAAACAAATCACTATATTTCTGGTTAATTTAACTCTTTCTTGTAAAATTTTTCTTTTTTGTGCTTATTAATGACGGTCTGGAAGACAAGCATTTATTAAGTCATTTTGTAGAATGAGATTGATAGGTTCAAGTGAAGAAATCTAAACACTTAGGATTCCCTTTAGATTTAAAGTGTTTAAGTTCCTTTTTTCTTTAAAAGAATGGTTTAACTATAAGCTTCCAATAAGACCTATAGCTTTATATATTTGAAGATTTGTGAAGTTCTAGTGGTGGTGGAAAAAAAAAATCTGTCAGGGGCTTTGTTTGGATGTTACATGGAATTAAAGTTTTCATCAGTTGCACTGTGAAGGTTACATAAAGTGTTGCATTATTTTCAACTGAAATGTTAATTAAAATCATTAAAGAATGTACTAATGTAACAACCAAACTTTGTTAGAATATTTTATTTCTTGTTGCCAGTAAAAAGCATTAGTACCTGTTTTACATTTATATGGTTTATGGAAGTGTACAGATCTTTTAGTGTAAGATTTCAAATACATTGTCACAAATTTTAAATTCATTGACAGGTTTCTGTTCTCTGTGCTCTGTGAAATGTGTAATATATCCATCATTTTTTATATCATATTGAAAATTCATATTACAGAGGAGATGTCACCATTTGACAAAAGCTCATGTATCTTAAAAATGAAAATTCTGGTGCTGCTATAGAGAATTCTGATGGGATGATGAGTTGGTCATGTGCACAGGAATGTATTCTCTTGAATCTTAGCAGATACAATGTAACATTCTGAATAAAATAGTCTTAAGTTGGAAGTGGTCTTAAGTAAAGTATTACTATGTAGCTGGGTGATTTCTTGATGTTTCTAAGTGTTTTCTTCTGGCATATCTTGTGGATAGGCTTGGTCATGATGGGGAGGAGAAAAAAGGGCAACATTGTTCAATAAGAGTTACATATGTTATTGAAGTTACAAGCAGAGGTATGCAACTGATGTTTTGTGAAAGGCTAGGTTCAGACCTTACAACTGTAACGTAAGAGTTTTTTCTTTCTGCATTGTAACAAGAATTCCTGTTGTATCTGCTGCTGCTGCTGTGTGTGTGTTGATTTTTCTGGATTCCTCAAAAGCTAAGTTTTTAATTCTGAAAGGCAGGTGGCAATGCATGCTTTTTTAATGCTATCCACCAAGAGGCCAGATGTGAGTAGTTGGAAAGTTGACTTCTGAGGCAAAAGATGAGTCGTACATATTACATGTGTGAAGTCTGTGGTGCCTTTAACTTTACTGTCAGTTATTTTTTGGGGTTTATTCTGTAATGTTTATTATACCTCATAGAATGAGCTTGTGTTCATCAGCCATAGAAGGATGGGAATGCTTTGGGCTGTTCAGATTCCTCAGTTTCTCATTTGGAGTTATTTCTAGTTATCTGGCCCAGTGGCTCTCAAGCATTGCTATATATTACAATCACCTTGGGTATTTGTAAACCTCAAGGGAACTAGCCCTTTTTCTACTGAGCCACAGTCTACTTTCCAGGTGATTCTTGTATACGCTGGCATTTAAGAACCATTAACTTACTATCCCCTAAGTCACCTACAGATTGCCTGAAAACTTTCTGTGTTTCTCAGACTTGGTTGTACATTGGAATTACCTGGGGGAGCTTTAAACAGTGCTGATGTTTGGCTTTCACTTTCAGAATGTGTTTTAGTTGACTTGAGGTATGACTTGGGCATCAGGTTTTTGAGCCTCCCCAGGTAATTCTGATGTTTAGCCAAGTTTGAGAGTCAACGTCCTAACCCTATCAAATGAGATCACATGAAGCCATTCCACTTTTAACTTTGTCCTGAGTCTATAATTTTCTCCCAATCTATAAATTCCACTGACTTTTATGGGTCTGGAACCTATTTTCACTATAGTTGATCCAGATTCATGATTTAAGTGTTCAAATCAGCATTTTAGCCACATGTTCTAGTCCTATGCAATTGGTGAGCTTGCTTTGTGCTATTTGGGGCATGTATTAGAATCACCAATGAAATCTGCAAAACATAGTTACCTGTGCTGTACCTCAGACCTGCTGGTTCTAGAAGTATGCATTTTACAAAGCTCAAAAAGTGTTCTTATATCTTTGAGTTTCTGTCCTTATTTTGCTAATCCCATAATCTTACCCAATTCTCTTGTCACCCTCATACTAATTTCTTATGGTCTGTATCACTTTTCTCTGGCCCAGTAGCATCTGCTAATTATACCTTTCTGATTATAGTAGCATCTGCTATTATTTGGGTGTAAATATTATAAGACAATGTTATATGGGGTCACTAAAAATTTGGCCTCCTTTTTGGCCTTTGTTGTTTTCCATGAAACCAGGAGCACTTTGTTTCCCTTCCTGGAAACCCTCTCCCTCAAAACCTAGTAGTTTGAATTTCAACTTGGGTTCCAGACCACTTTCTTCACCAGAGTCTTAATGCTTATGAAGGGCTCAGATACATATTGAATTAAATCTTGTTAGACCATTGCATACTTAGCACCTGGCAATTAGTTGCTTGTTGGTAACTATCTTGTAAACTCTATAGTAAGCAGTTATCAACTGTAGGTCTCTTTCAGTGAGCCCTTATATGCTAAGCACAAAGGCTCATTTATTCTTCAGAACAACCCCTGAGTGTTTCTCTCATTTTACTTGTTAGGAAACTGAGATACTGAGATGTTAACTAATTTGCCTAGTTTTATCAGGACTGTTAGTCGTGAAGCCAGAAAGAAAAGCATGATCCCAAGTCTTTGAACACAATCCACATTTACAGCTGACTGGAGTGTTTCTCTTATAGCTTTTGTAAGGAGAGGGAGAAGGAGAAGTGGTGGTGGAGTTAGTCTGATCCACGTTACAGGGAAGGTGGTGAACAATGTTTTCAAATGCCCTGTTGAATTACTTCGGATTTCAGGTTTATAACCTTAATTATAATAGTGACTTGAAAGATAATAATTTGGAAGGGAAATGTGCATGGCTCCTTCATACCTAAGCCCTCTTGCTTAATAAAATGGTTATCACCATTCTGGGACACTTCTTCCCTTCCTTCCAGTTTTTATTCATAACAAAGCTGGAATTCCAGCTGAGAGTAAGTTGTGGCAGTCTGCTGGTATGGCTTCACTTTACAAGAGTGGGCCAATAGCAGTGCTTTGATAATTTCTTTGTAGAACATTTTAAAAATTCTGTTTATCTGCAGTATAGTACAAGGATTATATTTAACAAAGAGGTAGAATTTGAAAGATGCACATCTTTCATTTATTATTTTAACATGCATTTTATAATAGTGGTTAAGTTCAGCTGCATACTGGGACCATACCTAATCAGGAAATTTCCTCTGGCTTCAGGTTTTGGCGTAAAACAAAGTGGAAGGTTGCAATTTAATCTTGTAATTAAGTGATATCAAATGAGACCTTGCAGTTAAAGTCTACATATGTGTTGACTTTATATTTCCATCCTAAGTGTCTTCACATAAGTTTTGTTAATATGTGGGGTTTGGTGTCTCAGGTGGCAGATATTTGCCACATGTAGTATCTTTCTGCCTGCCTTCTCATCTTCTTCGGATGTCCCAGAAATCAGACTGCTGCTGTTGACTAAAACTAGAGCCTGAAATGGACAAAAAATAAAGAGAAAATTTTAGAGATGTGTTTTGATTATGTCATAGCTTAAATTTTTCTAAGAAGTAAAGAAAATAGTATTTGTAGCAGAGTAGATACGTTCCATATGATGCATAGAAGTTGAGTGAAGCTGAGGATAGTGAATGAAAATAGATGGAAATATATAGCATAAAGAAGAGTTAGAATTATTTAAAAGAAGGCATTGATATATTTTATTATTTGGTTAAATACTCCTAGTTAGCAGTGATACATTTCTACCTAATGCCATTGAGCATTTACATTTACATACATACTCTTTTTTGTTATGATTAAATTTACTTCAATATTTCTATAAGGTATTAAATTTTCCCCTGTATTTGTACTGCTAGTAAAAAGGGTAAAAAACATTTGTACCCATAATCCTGAGGGCATATATATTTTATCAATTAGGACTGCAAGTGTAGCACTTTCTGCCGTCAAAATTACAATAATAAGCCTTTCAGTGAATACCTGAAGTGCGAAAGTCTATCATAGTTCAGCAGATTACTGTTTGCGTGTTATTTAGTCCGATATCTGAGACTGATTGTGGAGAAATTATTCATTTCACAGCTTCATTACCTCAACACTTTTTATTATATCCTAATATAAAAATAAATATTATGGGAATGTAGATTTATGAAATTTGTTTGAGTATTGGCATGGCTTGGCATCCTGACCGGCAACTCTAAAGCCAGAGACTCATTGCATCAGCCTGGCTCTAGTGTCATGGGTATTGTGGTAATGAGACTATTTTCCCTAGAAACATGGATGTGGCAAATGTAAAAGGTATTGGCTAAGTGTCAGTAGTCCTGGATTTTATCTCGTTCTGAAACTACCTTAGCATATGAGCAAGTCTGTTAGCCTCTCTGAGTCTGTTTTCTCACCTGTAAAGGAGGAGGTTAGACTAGATGTTCAAAATCGTTCTGCTCTGATTCTCTGATCTTTTGTATGTTGTATCCTTTCTGCCCTTCACCAGATTCTCTAAATGTGCCTCCTATCTAGAGATTCTGTAACTCCATATGTCTTTGCTCTTAGGAGCTGCTTCTCTTCATTTTAAGTTTGCAAGGCATTTACAGTGTTGAAGACCACTGAGGTGCAATATAGTATTTCTCCTTAGGTGCTGCCATCTAACACATGATATATAAGGCTGAAAATGGCTTATGCTCAAAATTTTAGGTTCTGTAAAACAAATTAGTACCATACTTTATCAGTGTAAACTGCAGTTTGGAGAAATCTTTTAAAATAAGGGATGCTTATTTATCTGAATGGCCAGGAGAGGAAAGGGCAAGACTAACCAAAATCTATGGAAGGCATTAATGCAGTGAGATATGTAAAAATAAATGAAATAATCACGGTTATAAGGATGTTTATGTTTGCTGGACCATCAGTAATTATAGAGATTAGTAGATAGTGTCTGTTGATATTCCTTTGCTCAACCTAATGGCGGTTTAATTGTCTTCATTAGGGACTTTCAGTAAATCAAAGGGTCTTTAAAATTAACACAAGAATTATTTTCCACTTTAACAGGCTTAGCTAGCATGATGTTGGTACACAATGTGTAGTGAAGTTAGCAGCTATCAGTTAATCCAGTTTCTTGACAACTGACATGTCAGTCAAATAAATCTATTAATTTACTAATCTTTGGAGATTAGTTTATTGAGCATCTGAGACTATAGTTAGCAGTGTTTTTGGCTTGTCTGTTTTTTAATTTAAATTCTTGGGATCCATCTTTGGAGATGTGTGCATTAGAGAATGGCCTAGACCCTGAAACTGATTACAACACAGATAAAGTTATGTTGAGTGGAATGTTTTGTTGCCTTTTTTTCCCCTTTTATCACTCTTCTGTGTACCTCAGATCAAATTCTTTACTCTGAGAGGTTCAGAATTTGGGTTTTATAGAGATGAATAGTCTTTCCACAATATGAGAAAGTTAATCAAAGAATAGCGTTAGTGACTTGGGGAAGACTAGGGTGATACATAGGAATTTCCAGTACTTACTTGCCTCTCTTTACAATAATTGGTAGTGGAAGTTGTGATAGAAAGCATGCTAGTTAGGCATATATTCAGGTTTCTATTAAGTTATTTTATATGACTTAGGTTACAGTGATCAACTGGAGTTTTTTTGGGGTACGTTTATGATTTTCTCACAAGAGAGAGCCTGTTTTTAGAGTGAAGGGCTGTTCTATCTTGATTTTACCCTGCATGTTTTGTGCAGTGCAAAAAGAATGAAAAATTTTTGATTGTGTGTGACTAAGCTCTTGTACACATGGTTGTCAGCATTGATTTTATACGTGAACCACCAGATGGCAACAGAAAAAGTATTTATGTAGGATGTACTATCAGGTTTCCACAGATAAAGTTTTTCATTTGGGGCATACCACTTCTCCATTTATTTTTGCTGTTTATAAAATTTTTGGCTAAAAACATGGTGAGTTTATAATAATTAACAATGTAAGATCACAGTTAAGAAATACAATAGTGGTACTGTGATACCAGAAAAAGGTATTATTTGTATGAGTGAATGTATGAACTATTCCCAAAGGGAATGAGTTTCCAAGGATGTAAATTTGCCACTAATATTATTGTGTAGTCATATTTCTACTTGTACTTTTTTTATTCAACATTATTCAGTTCTTTGAATAAGCAATGATTTGCAAAACAATAAAGCATGACTCTTGTGCTAAAGCATTTCATGTAGTGTCTGTAAAGGGGGGGATACATGAGTGTACAAACATTGAGCACATTTAAAATTTTCTGACCAAAGGTATTTTTATTTTACTTAGAATTTATTTTATTTTTACCTGATAGGCATGGCTTCCTTTTTAAAAGAGTGTATCATCCTGGCTTCTTTAAGCTGTTTTGCTTAGCTAAAAAATTAGAAAGTTAGGCTGAACTAAAGAAAAAAAGGACTTTATTGGAAGGACCCAGAAGTATCATGATGATAACTAGCAGCATACTTGCAAACTTGAACAAGTTTAAGATTCAGTTCCACGTCAGTTATAATGGGATCCCTGTGCTCAAGTGCAGGAGGGCCTGGTTTTGATCTCTAGGACCACAAAGAAACCAAACCAAATCCTCAGGTACTAACTGCCCTTTTCATCATCTCTCTTTGTTTTTGATTCTGTGTTGGTGTCATTCTTGACTGAAGATTGCTTTCTGTTTGTGGCTGTGACGCAGTTGTTGCCAATCTTTGCATCTTATAGCTTCAGACCCTGAAATAAAGATTAATTTAAAGCTTTGGTCCCGGGTTCAGAATTTGTCTAATGATCAGATCTGTGTTTTAAAATCATTACCCTGAAGGGAAAAAAAGCATCATTTGTGTTGCAACACTGAGGAATGGGTAGATGAAGCCAGAATGAGTAACGCTAGATGAGCTAGGCTATGACAGCAGTGGAGATAGAAGGAAGTAGCAGCTGGGAGTACCAATGTACTGCTGGAGACAGGGAGAGGTGATAGAGGAGAGAGACATTTGGAGGCCAAAAATGGACAGGATTTGTTAATAGGCTGGATATGGAACATAAGGATAATCTTGAATCTTTTGTAGGAAAATTGATACACATTAAAAGCGTAATCTTAAGTGAAATCAAACCCAAGCTTAGATATCATATGTTTTCTTAAATGAGGAAATAAAAATGTAAAGAGCAAAATAAAAGAGAATAGGAAACAGGGAGGTTCTAACTTTTACAAAAGGAAAGGGGACCAAGAGGTGCAAAGAAGAAGAGAGGTAAAAGAGAAAGGAAGTAAAATGGATGAAGATGTATTATGTGCATGTACCTACTTCTCATGATGAATGTAATCATTATGTACTATGCATGTATATCAATAAAACTGGAGAAAAAGTTGGTGTTCAGGTTTATGACTTGTATAAGTAGTTGGTTAGTACAGTGATTCACTTAGTTTGGACTGCCTCAGTGTTTTTAACATTGGTGTTATATATATATATATATATATATATGAATGAACTCAAGGCATTTGAACAAAGTTAAGTCACTAGCACCCCTTTCAGTTTTTTTTTATTTTATTTTGGGTAGGGTCTTGATCAGTTGCCCAAGCAGGTCCTGAACTTGTAATATCTTCTGCCTCAGCTCCCCAAAGTTCTGGCATTACAGGCATGTGCTGCCATGCTCAGTTGGTTACAAGATACTCATGGGACATCCTGACAGAGCTGTTAAGATGGTAACTGGCTGAATGAGTTTTGCAATCAGAGGAGGGGACTAGGTTCTTGGGATAAGTATTTGTGGAAACAGAAGAGTATGGGCTTGGCAGGGCCCGCAAGAGCTCAGCAGACTAAACTCCTGCTCAGGCATGTGCAGGGATGGAGTTTGATCCCCCCATACCACATGCCATGCCAGTCTCACCCCATGAGCATGTTGAGCGGCCACTGAGTGTGGGCGTGGTGATGCATGCCTGTAATCCCAGCACTGGGGAGGCTGAAAACAAGAGGATTGCTATGAGTCCAGTTACGTAGTGAGACCATATACCAAATACATTAAAAAAAAGGTATGGGCTTGGCATAAAATAGAAATGACTCAACCACTTGCTGGACTTCTTTCCTTGGATTGGTTGTTTAATCTTTAAGCTTTAATTTTCCCATCCATAAGAGTAATATAATTGTACCTACTTCATAATAGCTGTTATGAAGATTGATTAATGTGATTGCAGGTAAGATCTTTAACACCTTACCAAGTACTCTACATAGCATACAACCAAAATGTGTTAGGTGTAGCTGGTATTAATTAAAGTTTGGTGGACAGGAATCATGCTGCCTTTCTCTCTCCCCCCCAAATCATTAGCAATTAATGAGACACTGTAGTACAAAGTGGGAGTGTGAACAGTTGAGATGACTAGAGAAGTATTATATTAATAGTAATCTGGCTTTGATTTACTGGATACATTTTAAGGGGAGAAACTGGTTGTGATAATATAAGAATAATAGTGAGCTGGGATTGGGATAGAAAAACTGCAACAGTCACTATTGGTGCAGACAGGTCAGCGAAAACAAGGACCAAGAAAGGCCACGGGCTTTATTATTTAGGGGGCATGGTGATCTTTTTAAGTATAACTTCTCTCAAGTTCTATGAGTCAACAGGCATGTTTTCATACTGTGGAAATTCTTAGGCAAGGAAAGAACTACATAGGCATTTGAAATGCATAGGAACAAAATGATTTTAAAATGCCTTAGGAGTATTTATTTGAAATTTGTTCTTGAGGATGGAAAAAAAAATGTGGGCTGTTGTCATCTGGCAAATGGTGGTGTTCATCACAGTTCTGAAAAGTTATTTCAATTTTATATGTTGTGACTACTGGAGGCTTCGAGCAGCATTGCTGCCAGAGGACTGAAATCCCCACTATAAACACACAGAAACTGTGGGCAAAATTTAGCAAGAACAAACAAAAGCATTCCTGGGCTTGAATGACCAGGAAATCCCCAAGTGCGAGAAGTGAAAAGTGAACTCCATGTAAGGGCAGTAATTAGGAGCTCCAGGTCTATGGTAGGTCCAGATCTGGACACATCTGGTAGGTCCAGATCAGACCTTGAGGATCTGATGGGGGTGTGCTGGGATGTGGGGTCTTGGAATAAGCAAAAGACTTGCCTCAGTTCTGCATAAAGTTGGAAGATAGAGATCGTCTGCCATAGAGCTATCTTTAAAAAAAAGAAAAGAAAACCCCAAAAGTAGAAAATCCTTGCCTACTAGTCTGGGAGAGTACTAAGAAGCTTGCTGTCCTCCTGAGTTGGTGATGATAAAGAAAGACATCGTAAACCTAAGGCTGAAGCTCACAATGGGGATAGGTTCAAATTTAGCATTTCTTCCAGTGCAGTTAACTCTCACACTGATAAATTAGCACAAAACCTGGCCCAATACTATGGAAACTAATTGAGCCCTTAGAAGTAAGTGTGAAACTGTCCTGCAGAGCAGATTAAAAACCTGAAACTCTTCTGGAAGAAACAACTCATGATAGAGATGAACTTGAAATACAAAAATGACCCCACCACACAAGGAAGTGAATCGCTATGAAGGAAAGCCAGCAAATGTTATGAATAGGAGAATTGGTACTCCAGGAGGTAAAGATGATGGAACACATAAAAGAGATTGCTTGTTGAAAATTATTAGAGATGAAAGGAGTAAGACCATAATGAAAGAACAGATTAGAAAATGAACATGTAGATTTGGCAAAAAACCAAATAGAACTGCTAAAAATGAAAATTATGGTCATTAAATTTAGATAGTAACCTGAATGGACAGGTTAAACAGTCAAATGGATATACTTAAAGAGAAAACTATTGATTTTTTAAAAGGAGATTTGAGGAAATTGCTTGGAAAACAGCATGAGAGGGAGAGGGAGAGGGAGAGGGAGAGGGAGGGAGAGAGAGAGAGAGAGAGAGAGAGAGAGAGAGAGAGAGAGAGAGAGAAAGAGATGGAAAATGAGTGGTCAAGATTCATGAAGTTCAGAATGAAAAAGTCCAATATTAACTTGTATTAGCATCCAGAAAGAAAAAATAGAAGATATAATTGCTGAAAATTTTCATGGTGCAAGGCCTGAGTTCTTACATTCCAGAAGTATAAGGAATTACAATCAGGATATGTAAAAATTGCAGAGGAAATACTAGAAAAATGAGAAAGCAAGGAGATGAGGCAAGTAGATATCTACACTGGCAGACATTTGTTGTGGAAGGTGATGATTAATATCTTCTAATTACTGAGGTGAGAGAACACGAACATAGAAGTATATATGCTTTTAAAGTAATGTTCAAAGGTAAGCATGAAATAGACATTGTTTTTTTTTTTTTTTGCAGAACTGGGTATTGAACTCAGGCCCTTGAGCTTGTCAGGCAAGTGCTTATTCTACTGAGCCATCTCCCTGGCCGAAATAGACATTTTTTAACCATTTATAGATGTTAGACTTTTGTTGGAGGAGGTGTTTTTTAGCAGTTGTACTAGATGTACTAGATGTACTTCAGGAAGAAAGAAAATGAGCCTGAAGAGAAGCTGAAGGCAGCTAAATGATAGGAAGCAATATAGTGACATGTTCCTTAAAATTGCCTTGTGGTTTGAGAACAGTGAGTACAGTTGGCTGTCTGTATCTGTGGGTTGCATGTCCATGGATTCCGCCAACTCCACATTGACGATATTTGGGCAAAAGAAATTGCATTTTTACTGAACTCATATAGACATTTAGACCCTAAATAATATAGCTTACAGCTAGTTATATAATGTTTGCATCATACTAGATGCCATAATTAATCTAGAGATTTAAAGTATATGGGCAGATGTGTGTAGGTTATATGCAAATGCTGCACAATTTTACATAAGGAATTTGAAGATCTGCAGATTTTGGTGTCTGGTGGGTGTGAGGTACTGACACAAATCCCCCAAGGATACTGAGGGCCAACTACATTAACAATTTACACTACCAGTGTAGTAATGTGTGCAGATTAACAAAGGAGTATGAGTGATGGGGTGGGAGGCAATGGGATTGGGGAGATGTTTTTTTTTTTTTGGGGGGGGGAGATGTTTGTCAGAGGATACAAAAGTGTAGTTGAGAGTAATAAACTCAAAAGATCTATTTTATAGCCTGGTAACTAGTGTTAATGTATTTTATTCTTAATACTTGTTTAGTAGATTTTAAGCATTTTTACCATAAAGCTCATGAAATAATGTATATCTTAACTAGCTAGATTTAGTCTATTATACAATGTATACTCATTTCAAAACACATTACTATGTACACAGTACATAGTAAATACTCAGCTGACACTTAAACAGTGTTGGGGCACCCACGTTCTGTATACTGACTTTATTTACTGGAAAGACATGCTCAAGGTGAGATGATTATTGGTACAGGGCATTTTAAGAATATACTCTCAACACTTCAGCTTATTGCAACAGCAACAGGAAATATCTGAAATTATTACAGTAGTACAGTATGAACTAGTTAATTGTATGTAGTTGTATTTTTTTCTTTTGGTGTTGAGGATTGAACTCAGGACCTTGCACATACTAAGCATGAACTCTACCACTGAGTTACAATTATGGTTTTATAATGCATCATCATGTTTGTTTATACTTCTCTGTGAATGCCACTGTGTACTATCTGTATGTTTTGATAAATTCTAACTTTTTATAATGGATTTGTGTATATTTAATGATAATAAATGCTAAGTTCATAAACTTACATGTTTTATGCATTCATGATTTTTCTTAATGTTTTTGATATTTCTAGTTTATTGGCTTGTAATTTTTTCATATTGCTGCAGATCTCAAAAAGAATGTGTACAGGGCCAGCCAAATAGCTCAGTGAATTAAAGAGCCTGCTTAGGCAGAAGCAGGGGCCAGGAGTTCGATCCCCTGGCCTGTTGTGCTGGCCTTTCCCCCAGGGTGCACTGAGATGGCCATTGAGACTGGATGTGGTGGTGCATACCTGTAATCTCAGCATTTGGTAGGCTGTAAACAGGAGGATCACTATGAGTCTAATCTATACAGTGAGACCCTGTATACCCTGTACACCCTGTCCTAAAATAAAAAAAATGCATACAAGTGGATCCATACAGTTCAAACCCATGTTAGTCAAAGGTGAACTATATAAAATTTTTATCAGTTAAATATTTCAAAAGTGAACAGCTGAGTAATCAAATATTTTAGTGCTGTTTTTTCCTTCATGGAGCTTTAGTATATGGGGAATAGGCACTGGCAAATATAAGGCAGTGAAGTTGATAATTGAGGACCATGGAAGCCATACAGAGGTCTCAGATGTTTGTTCATAGTATACAGATGATGGTAGAGTCTGGATATTCAGATTAGGATTTGAGACCAAAGACAAAGGATTCAGGTAGAAAGAGACTGAAAAACAGGAGCAAAGAACTCAACGCCTAGATTATAACAAGATTCTTACCAAATAGGTAGAAGGTTCAAATGCCAGGATCAAAAACAGTTTTTCTTTATGTGGCATTGGGAATACTCTAGGACCTTACACATGCCAGACAAAAGCTATCCCACTGAGCTACATCCTCACCCCCCCCCCCTTTTTTTTTTTTTCACTGCCCAAAACAGAAAAAAAAAAACTCTCAGAATCCTACCCTAGAAGCAGAACGGCTTCATTTCCAGATGACATTAAATGGCAGTCATTTTTGGGAGTTGGTTCAACT
>NW_004524607.1:15072448-15081421 GCF_000260255.1 Octodon degus | reverse complement strand
TTTTTTTTCACTTTTTAAAATTTTGAGGCAGTCTCACTAAAGTTACCCAGGCAGGCCTTCAACTTGTGATTCTCCTGATTTAGCCTCCTGACAAATACCTTGCTTTAAAAGTTACCCTTCTGGAATGATTAGCTAAATTTAATCATAGATATTTACAACAAAAACTCTTTTTTCTTTCTTTTAAAGCCAAACCTCATGTGGCCTGTTGATTGTCCCACATCAGCTTAGGGAAAAGCTGGGTTGACTAGTGTACTTTAGTATGTACTAATCCACAGTAGGTCACTCTGACCAAGATGATAGGATTTGATTTTTTTTTTTGTAGTGACTAGTGTAATGCATGAAAAGACTATGTTGGTATTAAAAAAGGATGTTGTAGAACTGGCTCTGATGGACATGGAATAGTGGTCTGAATGTATTAGGTGAAAAGTGAAGTTCCACAATGTTTGTTACACTGTAACAGCATGTTTTTATTGAATGCTTTCCATATGCTAAGACCTTTCTATGCAGCATCTTATATCCTTTATAGTTTGTTTTATAAGTGAGGAAATGGAGGTACAAAAAGTTAAGACCATTCACTTAATAACTAGTGGGACTAGGCTTTGGCTGCAACCCAGGGTATCTCTCTGAGCTCCTCTTCTAGTCTTTTGCTATGCTACCCTCTGCATGGTATAAGCCATTTTCATAGGAAACCTCCAGGTATAGACTTTCTCTGACATAGGTCATGTATATATCTTTCAGCTGGCAAAGAAGGACCTAGAAGTCAGCATACCAAGATACAGTTTTGCTGAGTAGAATTATGTGTGTTTTTAAATCTTTTTTACTTTTCTCTATTTTCTAATTTTCTATAATGAGCTTAGATTGCTTTTGAAGTAATGATCTTTATATTTCCCTATGAGATTTAATATTAAATACTGGAGATGTAGTATTAAATAGAAAACGCTTAAGAAGTTACTTGGATTTATGATATGTGATATGCTTGAAAGAATAGGATACCCTGCTTAATGTGGTTATCATGGGAGACAGGGAATGTCTTCTCTTTTTGAATGTTGTAAGCTTCAGGCAATAAGAAAATTGCAAAAACAAAAATCTTTACCATTATGTGGTCTCACTGAATTTTAGGAGGTATGTAGTATGAAAGCAGCTTAATGGTTGAGGTTCAGAATGAGTGCTGTGTGGAAGTGGGATTTTGGTGGTGTTATCTATTCCTGAGAATTTAAGCAATAGTTTAGGACCTTATTTGTTAATCTGTGAGAAAAAGGCATATAGTCTCTTCAGTTACAGCTTCTTTGTAAGAACAAAAAACTCCTTTGAAAGATGGATTGGTAAACACATTTGTATCATTGATTTCTGGTTAGAGCTGTTTAATCTTTTTGATTCTAGTGTCAAATTCTCCCAATAATGGTTCTTTCTATTTAATCTATTAAGCACATTCCAATTTTTTATGGTAGGAAACACAAAAAGTATTTGAAACATAGATGTAAATAAATATTAGGATTGGATTTAAATATATGTAAATTTAGTTCTTAAAAGTTAAATTTTGGTATGTAAAATACATAGCTTGGAAGAGAATGAATGCAATACTGTAATAGGAGACAATTGGGTGACACCTGGCTCACAAAACTAAACCATTTTACAAGAATGTGCTGGTGCATAGCATGGTGCCTCTGGCCATTTCTCTGCCCTGTCATCTCTGGACTTGTTTTTATGGAACTCTGAATCCTTGCAGCCAGAAGCTGTTGTGGTTTTCACTTATTCTGAAACTGAGACTGAGACATTCGGTTTTTTCTCATCTGTTTGTTTTTCAGTGTTCTTTTTGCTTAGACTAGCTAGAGTTGTTGTTGTTATTATTATTAGAGTTGTCTTTGACTGGCCGGATAGCTCAGCAGACTAAAGCTCCTGCTTAGGCAGGTGCAGGAACTGGGGTTCGATCCCCAGCGAGCCATTCTGGCCCCGCCCCTGGCGTGTGCTGAGACCATGATTGAGACTGGGTGTGGTAGTGTGCACCTGTAATCCCAGCGCTTGGGAGGCTGAAAACAGGAGGATCACTATGAGTCCGATCTGTGTAGTGAGACCCTGTAGACCTTATACTAAGCACATTAAAAAAAAATTAAGTTTTTTTTTTTTTTGAGTTGCTACTATATTTGTTTAGTGTTTTTTTTAGAGTTGCTTTTCAAATCTAAAATGTGAGAGAATGCTTAATAAGCATTTCCAACAGTTTAAAATCTTATATATAGAAAATTATAATTCTTAAAGTTTTAAAGTATAGGATCAGTCTTCTTAATGATTATGTTACTCATTTACTTGCAACATAAATTTGTTCATGTGTTTTGATTTCTGTTTTCATGTTTCTACTTCCCAGATTAATTGGTGAGCGAGAATTCCTTTACCCAACCTTCTTTGCCTTAGATGGTTCTGTGCCTTCATCGTCTTTCCTTGTTTCTGTAGATTGACTTAGTTTTGTAACTGTTCTCCTATGGGCTGCTAAGGAGTGAACTTTTCTCTGTTCAATGCCCCTGTTTTTTTTATTTTTTATTTTTTATTTTTTTTGTGGAACTGGGGATTGAACTCAGGCCCTTGCACTTGCCAGGGAAGCATTTATTCCACTGAGCCTTCTCCCCCCCTGTTTTTATTGACTGTCTTTGAGTGCCTGCTATATTTTAGATCTTGAGGCCCATGATTGCTTGCTTTCCAGAAAAGTCCTTTTGGGGGTGGTGGGAGGTCTTTAAGTTGTTGGGAGCCTGCCCTCTAAAAGGCGTGGGACTCTGGCCCCTTCCCTCTCACTCCATGGCCTTGAGATGAGCAGTTTTGCTTTTCCATGTGCTCTTACAGTGATGTGCTTCCTTGACATGGGCCTGAAGGCACTGGGACCAACTTGTCATGGACTGGAGCCTCTGCAAACACCTCTTTTCCTTTGATTATTTCAGTTGTTGTAAAAACTACAGTGTAATATAGTAGCAGACACAGTACAGGAGTGAAAGCTAGCTTTTCCTTCCTACTTCCACTAAGATTTCTTCAACCTTTTCTATGTCCACAGGAATTATTCTTTTCTCTTTGTCCATTTAGGCTGTATTTAGATTATGAGGAATGTTAACAGGCACCTGTAAAGTGACAACATTTTAAAAGGATACTAGATTAAAATGCTTATGCCGTTATTGTTTTAAAACCTGTTTAACTTTGGAAATAAAGGTGAGATATCCTTAAGTAAGTGTGGGAGTTTGGTTTTGACGCTTACATTGTTTTATTAGATAGTACTTTTTTTGTAGAAAAATTACAGGAGTAGATTGGATTCTTACTATGCCAAAGTATAGTAGTGAAAATCTCTCTTTTTTCTGATGCTCAGTCTCCTAGCTGCCTCTACCTGAGGCTATTACTGTACCCAATTTCATAGATATTCAGTGATATTTTATACATATATATGTATGCTTCATATGGAATATAATATATGATTAGTTTGAAGTGCACTTACCTATTTTTACTTTGAGATCATTTCACATAAAGCACATATGGATCTTTCTTGTTAAAACCTACACACATAGGAAGTATGTTTTAAAAACATTTGCTGTACAGATTCACACTGTAGCATGATGGTGTCATGAGCTGTAGATATAGATTCGAGTCATTGATCTTCCATTTATGAACCTTGTAACCTTGGCCAACTTATATAATTTTTCTGTGTTTCAGGTACTCATTTATAAAGCAGAATTAATCTCTTTCACAAGGTTTTTGTAAGGATTAGAAGAGATAATGTATGTAAAGCACTTAGCACAGTGTCTTGTTTAATAAATCATAGCTACTATTGTACTCATTAATTTATCCAATCAGATGAACTCCTAATATGTTTCTCCTTCCTTAACTAAAATAAAGTGCACAGAAAGCATTATTACTTGATACTTTTTTTTGTGTCTTTAACATACCTCACTGTACTTTTCTTCTAGTTTCATTGTGTTTTTCTCTCCCTCTTCAAAGTTTTTTGCATTGTTGATGGCTTTACCAACCTATAATATTCTCCCTGACATTGTATTGTCATCATTTGTGGCATAATATAAAAGCACAGATGGAGATATACTACTCCAGAATAAATAACATATTGCCCACCATTCTGTCCAGTGACTTGAATACATATGGTAGCCTTGTGATCAGGATTTCAGTGGCTACAGAACTGAGTCCTGAGTAGACATGGCTTCTGACAGGGAGGAATAAATGGGCCAAGATGCCACAGAAGCATTTCACTAGTGTGAGCTTGTCTAGGGTAGCTGCAGAAGGCTGGTCCACAGACTTGGGCACCTGTGGTAAAGTGTAGGGGTCATAATGACACCATCATCTTTAAATTAGCACCGGGCAGCAGGGATTCACAGGGCATGGCATACAGGGTGGTGGTGGTGTGTGTGTGTGTGTGTGTGTGTGTGTGTGTGTGGCTTCCCAGCTTTTTGGAGGCCCAAAAAATGGCCTCCCTGAGGTACTCCATTGCTGTGCCTCAGAGGGCCATCGTCTAACTTCAGCTAGCCCCCACCATTTTTCCTGGGGCAAGGATCTCATTTAGCAAGGGTCTTAGAGTTAAGATGAATCCACCCAGAACTGTGAGAGAAGGGCCTACTTGTCTGAAGAAGCATAATGTGACTTCCCTACCTGCACTGATGTAGCCTAACTTTGTAGACCTACACAGGAGTGGTTACTTTGTTTGTTTCCTTGAGGTACTTTGGCCTCTGCCTCTGACATGTTTTCACTCCTTGTCTGATATATCCATGGACTGTTTGATAATCTGTGTTTTTGTCTCCTTTGAGTTTTTATCATATGCAATAATGGTGAGGAAGGGTCTGTCATCTACTCTCAAAGTATCTGGTGATGGTCTCCATGTGTCTATTTATTGCCATCCCAGATATCTCTTTTGCCATATAAGTGCAGTCAGTAAAGGAAATTTGAAATATTCTACTTAAAGATTTAAGTTTTTTAGTTTCTTATTTATAGTAAAGAATCTGATTTCATTTGCCTCAATATAATTCTCTCTGAATCTTTTTTTTTTTTTTCATTTTTCTGAAAATTTGAGCCAATTAAACAGGTCACAGCTAGGCTGTGTGTTAGAGTCTTCTGAAAGGGAACAAGGAGGGAGGGAGAGAGGGAATGAGAAAATGAATTTTTCTTTGCCTAATGGAATTTCCTGGAAGTAATATTGGGACATGTATGGCAGAATCAGAATTCTTCTTGTCTTTGTGTTTTTTTTTTTTTAAGGCAGGGTTGGAAGGTTGGCCTTGAGCCCCCAGGCTAGCCTCAAACTCATGGCAACTCTTCCGCCTTCTGCCTTCTGCCTCAGCCTTCCATGTACTGGGATTACACCCGTGTGCCACCACACCCCGCTTATTCTAGTTTTTGAAATAATCCCTCCTGATTTGCCTTCTCTTCCTCATTCTGTTCCTACTTGTGGGTTTATGAAGCTCCAGATCACTGTTTGCTACACATTCTCCTTGTGCTTCTTCCCCTGCACTTGCATTGGAGGAGCTGGCATGGTGGAGACAGGATTTCTGCTTCTGGCCATCCTTGCTCTTTTCTTTTTCTTTCTTTTTTTTTTTTTCTTTCTTTTTTGTGGAACCGGGGATTGAACTCAGGCCCTTGCGCTTGCCAGGGAAACGCTTATTCTACTGAGCCATCTCCCCGGCCCCACGTTCTCTTTTCTAGTTATAACTTCTGGTTTTTTTCATTATTCCCCCTATCTCTTGCTTCTAAATTCTTATTTCACATATATCATGAATTCTTTGCAGAAAGCTACAAGTATAATGAAAGTGTGCATTTTTATATTACATAAAATAACTCATATCACTGTAAATTGCTGTTTAGTACTTTGATTGGTACATATCAAAGCCTGAGTTTCTTTGTTAAAAATTAGCTTTATTGAATATTGATTCCCCCCCTCCATTTATCAATGAAAACCCTAAAGAAAGGTGAGACATTTTGACTAATTTTTGTTCTTAACAAGTCAATCCACAGAAATCAAACTGTATCTCTACCCATGGTGCTCGTTTATACTTTGTAGATTTCAGTCAACCATCTTGTATTTTAAGCAATTGCTGTATTAAAGTGATATTAATTATGGGCATCCCAGAATAAGTCTTACTTAAATTGTATAATTTGTTCGAAAGACTATTCATCTTTGTTTAAAAAGGAAATAAAACGTGTCATATGGGCTGGAGATGTAGCTTCATGGTAGAACATTGTTGTAGCATGTGTGAGGCCCTAGGTTCAATGCCCAACACTGTACCTCCCCAACAAAATCTCACAACTTTGCTATGTATAGAACAAGAGCAGAATTTAAAGTTTAAAATCATTTTTATTCTCAGAAATCAAAGAAATTAGTGTGTTGGTATTGTCAGGAAAAACGTAGCTTTTCAAAACCATTAGCTGAGACCAAGGAATCTTAACATAGTGCTTGATAAAAATTGAATGTTGTCTGTGAACTCTGACAGAAGCAATCATGAGGCTTTGGAAGTTTTTGTGTTTTTCTGAAATTTAACTTTTCCTAATATAGGATTTATAGATATCTTAAATTCCTAAACTAAGATATTTCAGAGTTTATCAACCTAAGGCTTTTGAAATGAAAAGTATGAAGTGTATCATATGTGGATAGAAAATCACTTTGCAACTAAAAAAATCCTTTGAACTCTAGAAACAGGATGATACCATGAAGGTTTTTTTTTTTTGACAGATTGCTTTAAAATCAATGTGAAAATGAGTGAGAAACTCATATCGATTTTTCTGGATCATTTAAGGTGAGCATGTGAGGTTTCTTAGAGAACAGTGCTGGATGCCAGACTCCTAAGTGGTTGTCCTGTGTGCAGTGAGGTTGAGCCTTGTGTTCCAGCCCTATGGTAACTGAACCTGGGAATGTGAATCAGAACATGTTTTACTCTTGTAAGAGTAGTGCCAGTGTACTTCGTGGCTACTACTGGATCAACAGAATGATCTTTTACATGGGTGACAAGCCATACTTAAAAAAAAATAGTTAAAGTTATCATAAACATCTTAGGAGCTGGGGAGATAGCTCAATGGCATAAGCATGTGCTTGGTAAGTGCAAGGTCCTGAGTTTGATCCCTAGTACAAACAAACATCTTATATTACCTATAGTTACTTTGCAAAGAAACACTCTTCGTGTTGTGCTAAAAGCTTTTTTGGAATTTTTTTTTACCTGATAATGGGAGTCTTTCACATCCTAGACATGTATTCTACCACTGGGCTCAATCCCTTGCCCCCAAATTTTTTTTTTTTTAATGTATTTAGGACAGGCTCTACAGGATTTATAGTGTCTTACTACATAGATTGGACTTGTAGTGATTCTCCTGTTTTCAATCTCCCAAGCACTGGGATTGTAGAAACACACCACCATGCCCAGTCTCAATCACCATGTCAGCATGCCCCAGGGGCGGGGCTGGCACAGCATGCCAGGGATTGAACCCTGGCTGCTGTGCTCTGCTTACACAGGTGCTTTAGTCCGCTGAGCTATCTGGTATGCCTGAAAAAAAAATTTTTTTTACTGCAATATTTAAGAAAATGATTGTGGATTTATTTTTGACTATTGCATAGACATATCTATTGAATTTAAAGATCAAAGTATGTAGGAATGTACACACACAGGTCTTATGTGTACTCTTGCTCCTCTAGCCTGTTCTCCCTCCATAGGTAACCATTTTTACTAGCTTTTTAAAAAAAGCGATGTTTTGTTTTCTTTTTGTATTTTGACATTCACTTGCCATAATATAATTAACTTTTTTGAGTGAATAGTTCAGTAGCATTTAACACATTCACTGCAGAACCGTACATAATTCATATATCTCACTGCCACATGGCTTAAGCCTCCAGTGGTATATGTAGGACTGTACTACTTAAACCACCAGTAGTACAGGCTGCCCAATGGGATAGCCATGCATGTACCACCAGTGGTTCAAGCCAGCAGGAACATATTGATGCCTTCACAGTGTTGCGCAGTAACTACCTCTTTGTAGCACTTCAATGTACTCATCACCCTCTGAAGGAAATCCTTATACTAATTAAGCAATCAGTCTTTATTTTTCCTCTCCCTCAGCTCCTATCAATGACCAATCTGTATTATGTTCTTAAGAATTTATCTCTTTTGAATATTTATATAAACAGACTCTCACAATATAAGACCTCTGGTGTCAGTTGGCATAATTTTTTAGAGGTTCAGCCATGTTGTAGCCAATACTTCATTTCTTTTATGGTTGAAGAATATTCTGTTCTATGTTTGTTCCATTTGTCTTTTTGCTGATCTGTTTACAGGCAGTTGTGCTGTTTCCACCCTTTGGTTTCATCAGTAATACTGCTGTAAACATGGTGTGCAGATATATCTGAGTGTCTGTTTCTAGTTCTTTTGGATATGATCCCTCAGAGTGGAATTGCTGGGTCATATGACAATTCTCCACTTAACTTTTTGAGTAACTGCCTAACTTTTCCATAATAGCTGAGCCATCTTTTGCATTCCCACTAAAATGTATGAGAATACCAGTTTTTAAAAATATCCTTAACAATACTTGATATATTTTACTTTTAGTATTATTGTCATCCTAGTAGATGTGAAGTGGTAGCTTATTGTTTTGTGTTTCTCTGGTTAATGACATTGAACATCTTCTTATATGATTGCTGGCCATCTATATACCTTTGGAAAATGGTCTCTCCAAGTTAATTGCCCATTTCAAAGTTATGTTGTGTTTGAATTGCAAGAGTTTCTCTTCTTCCTCCCCTCCCCTCCCCTCCCCTCCCTCTCACTCTAATTCAGGCTGGCCTTGAACTCATTAGATAGGCTAGGCGGGCCTCAAACTCTCAGCATTGTATCATTGTTTTACAGCCTTAGCCTACCAAGTGCTGGGATTACAGGCATATGCCACCACATCAGGCATAAGAAGTCTTTATATGCTCTCTGGTTACTAAACTACTAAACTTAATAGATTGGTAGTTCCCATTCTATTAGT
>NW_004524607.1:15063250-15072348 GCF_000260255.1 Octodon degus | reverse complement strand
TTTGCTTATTCTTCCTGTGTTCTTTTGCAAATACAATTATTTTCATTTCTCCTCGTTAGTATTTCTTCATGGTTTTTGTAGCTTTCTTTCAGTGTAACAATGTAATATGTATTTGCTCCATACAGCATGTAGATTTTTTTCCTTATCTTTTCATAGTGTCTTATTGTGTGAATACTCCATGTGGATACTCCTGGTTCATTGCTTGTTTTCAGTCCTCTGCTATTTCAGTTACCATTGAACATTCTTACATGTGGGCTCTCTGCTTTCATTTTGATTTTGATTTTTTTTGGGACAGGTTCTTACTATGTAGTTCAGGCTGGCCTTGAACTCACAATGATCCTCCTGCCTCAGCCTCCTGAGTGCTAGAATTACAGGCACATGTCACCATGCTCAACTACATGTGGGTGTTTTCATACATGGTGATATACCTCTGAGGTGGATTTATGAACTTAGATTGCTGTTACAAAGGTTTGTGGTCTTTTAAATATGGTATCCTTTAAAGAGATTCAGTTGTTCTTAGTTTTTCCTTTAATGTGTCTATTACATTGTATCACTTTTTTATATTAATTTATTTCACTTTTTATTCTTGTAAAAATTGCTATGTAGTGTCAGACTTATGGCTTACCCAGAACACTACTACTGATACTAGTACTTATGAGTGTTTTACAGGAGAGCATTGGCGACTCCATAATATGAAACTCCACATACTGGAAGTGTATACTCTTCTCAAATAGTTTCTTCCAAATGGGTCTGTTATCATCAAGAGAAAAATCTAAATATTGAAGCAGCTATCCACTTTGGGTTTGCATTTCTGCAGTTAGGAAAACAGTGAAAAAATTTGTAGCTAACTGAGTAAGAAGAGTGGGCTTCCTTGCTACTACTTCTCTTGCTTGCACTTTTAAATTCTCGTTTTCTTCCTTTTATGCAGAGGGTAGTTGCAAACATTGACTTTAATGTAAAATGTCATGTACTAGTTATTTCCTTCCGTTGTGTTAACTTTTTGCCTTGTTTACACCCTGTCTCCCTTTCTCCTATAGCATCTACTGAGACTATTGTAGCGCTCAGAAGTTTCCATCTAGTGTTAAATATGTAAAACTCCTGTTGTACTGCAGGCTCTTGGAGAACAGAAATTATATCTTAGAACCTTCATTGTATTCTCTGTTCAGTAAATTGCAGCTGAGCTTTTAAAGTGAATTAATGTGTAGGGTTTTGCATTGATTTCACATTTGTTGTGTACTTCATAAGTACAGAGGTTCCCCAGATTTCATTTTTTTTTTTTTTTGGGTCATTTTGTTCTTGTAATTTCATCTAGTCCTTGTCAGCTATCATTCGTAAACAAATGAATTCATCTATTCATCTAGATCTCCTTATTGCAATTTTGGATCTGATTCACTCTCCCAAACCTCACATTCAGTACCTCCCAAACCACATTTAGCATTGCATCATCCAGAGCTGTGTCTGACCTGGGGGTAAGCATTTTTTGTTGTGGAGTAAATGCATTAATTATTGAAGGCAATTTTCATCTAGCTCCATTCCCTCACTTCCTTTTTAAAGTGGTACTACACCATTATGCTAACTTGGTCTCATTGTTTATAAATGGGAATATTTCATATAGTCAAGTGTTGCATAAGGGTGGAGGCATATTCTGAGGAAAGTGTTGTCTTGTGAACATCTTACTGTCCTTATACTGACCTAAATGGTAAAACCTCCTACATACCTAGGGTATAGGTACATTTGCCCGTTTATGTATACATAGCATGTGATTATACTCAGTACTATAGACAGCTGCAACACAATCACATTTATATATCCATTCATGGAGAAGGTATAGTGAAATATGATACAAAAGATAAAAAGTATACACCGGTGTAGGGGTTTACCATGACTGAAGTCTGTGTGGACTGAAATGACCCTGGATGTTCAATAAGTGATGAGTAAATGTGAAGACTAGGATATTACTATACACTGTTGTAGATTCATAAACACTAGGAATAGGTAGTGTACTGTACATGTGGGCTCACAAGATTTGTAAGCAGTTTTCTTCAATAATAAGTTTACTGTAGCTTTAAAATTTTTTGACTTGTTTAGCATAAACCACATTGTGCAGCTACACAAAAATATTATCTCTTTACCCTACTGCTTAATCTTTTTTCTATTTTATGTTTTTATTCTGTATCATAAGCTTTTTCCAACATATTTAATTTTTTAAAAACATATTTTATTTTCTATTTAATTTTAGAAGTTTTTGTTAGAAACTGAAACACTTTAGCTTAGGCCTACACAGGGTCGGGATCATTAATATCTGCCTTCCATCTCACATCTTGTTCCATTTGACCTTTTGGGGGACAGTGACACTCATAGGGCCATCACCTTCCATGATATCAATGCCCTCTTTAACACCCTCTAAAGGACCATTAAGTGGCTGAAGGGCTCCTGAAGGTTATTGTTAAGTTCAGGTCTATGTAGTTGTAGAACTCAGATCTTGTTTTCTTGTTGGCTTGGCTGTCAGCTGGGGCCACTCAGCTTCTACCTGCCCCTTGAATTCTCTGACCCCTCCATCTTCAAACTAGCAACGGCATGTCAGATCCTTGTCATGCTTGAGGATCCATGTCTTGTGTCTTCAGACAGAGAAATTTCCTGCCCTTCTGCTAGTGTGCCTAGATAGGCCCACGTCTTTAGGACAAGTGTGCATAGCATCTGACACCATCACAGGGAGGAGATCTCTCATCTTAGTCATAGAGCATGTTTGAATATTACCTATCATACTATTCATAGTTTAGTGAGAAGTTGATATACTGGTTAAAATTTCTTCTGTATATCCAATAAAATATCTCCTTTATTTTTGATTGCAGCATTTATATGACCTGTTTGCAATTTTTCAAGCCTCTTGCTCCATAATCCTGTGGACAAGAGATCATATCGTGAGGTACACATTGAAATGTAGAAATAAACTTGAGAGAAGAGTCTGAATGGACTGCTGGTCCTCATAATGAAGTCCGACATGTGTTCTTGGGAAACATAATGCATGTTTTTTTCTTTTTCCTTTTACATATTGAAATTTTAGGTTCAGGTTTTTTTTTTCCTTGTCATTTGTCTACTTCTCTTAGCATTTGAAATTATTGAGTTGAATGTTTTGATTATAAGCAAGATTTTTAAAGTAAATTTTTAAAATCAAAATGCATAAAGGCAAATAGTACCACTTGGTAGATTTTTACGAAGGGAACATACACATGTAATTAATACCCACATAAAAATTTGGAACATTTACCAGTACCTCAGAAGCCTGTGACCCCTTCGATTGCAAAGTTTTGCTTGAATATTAATTTGAGCTTTCAGCCTATTTAATCCTTTTTTCCCACTACTTTAATTAGAGAAATAGGTATTAAAAAGATAATCCTTAGACTGTTTTGGAGCAGGAAATAGGAATAGGTAGGAAGTTTGTCTGCTGCTAAGGACGGGTCCTAGTGATCAAACCTGATGTGGGACTAGATACTTACCTTCTCAATAAGAAGAAATAAACTCCCATCATATAACTAACTTTTCTTTATAAAACATTTTTTGTGCTAAGAGTAGTAGTAAGCTTTTATTTTTGCTGTTAAAAAATAAAGAACTGAAAAACTGTTCTTCAAGAAAGTCATCTTAATGAGGTCAGTTTGATGTGGCTGCTGACTTTTATATCTTATTTTTATTTCTAACAGTATTTCCAGTTTTTCACTTAAATTTTTATTAAATCTCTACACAGAAAAAAAGTGAAGGACAAGATTTCCAAATCTATGTGTTTGCAAGTCCTTGTGGTTGAACAGTTGAAAGTCCTTTTTATCTGGTTAGTTTTTCTAACTTGCAGAGGTAAGCTTTCTTTGTTGAGCTTTTCTCCTTTCATAGAGTATGTATTTTTGAAACTTCAGAAAACCTCTGAGTAAAGTGATGGACTCTCTAGCAAGTGGTGGACTCTAGTGGCATGACAGTTATTTTTCTGGAACTGCATTTATCATCACTGTTACCAAAAAGATCCTGAGCTCTCTGGGAAGGACAGTCAACTTCTTAGAGTTCTGTGTTCAGCTGCTTTTTGTACAGATATTTGGGATCTTAAAGCCATAGAGTGTATTTTATTTTTATTTTTTAACATTAAATCTGAGTTTAATCATTAGGTTAGCGTAATGGGTGTGGGGATGAGGAAAGGGTAGGATGAAATGTTCCTCTAGCCTTCCATCTCCCCATAGAGTGTATTTTAGTTGTTTAATATGCGGGGATTTGTGACCTGAGCATAATACTTTATTTTGAAAAATTGCATATAGTATCTCTAGCCTTTTGTGTATAACATCCTAACTTTCACATTGAGCATTGTAACCCATTGTTCTGTATTTCCTTAACATTATGGATTATTGCGTACATGTATAAATAATTTTAATTTGTATTTTTATTAGCATTCAAAGAATACTAGCTGAAGGAGAAAGACATAGATGCATTTTAAAATAAGAATTTAGGCATTGCACTTAAAATTCTTTTTATTATAATAAGTGTTACAAGACCCTTTTATGTAATTCTAGTTCCCAGGAACCAAAATGATTTTAATTATACACAATAGACTATGAAAGTAACCATTTTCATTGTAGAACTGTCATAGAAAATTAAAAGGGTCTATCAAAAAATAAACTAGCTTCTTGTATAAAATTATTAATATTGCAAAATAATATGGTTTCATACTCTGTCTATAAAAGTACAAGAAAAGTTGCTGAATAATCTTACAAAGATTTTTTAAAAGTATATTAATAGTACTTAGTACCCTTAAATTTCTCTCATACCTTACTGAATCACTTTTTCTTGGGCAGGAAAATCTTATAGGTTTTTGTTATAATAAAAGTTGACAGGCTTTTAGAAACCATGACTAGGCTGTGTGAATCAATATATTCCCTTTTGAAATTCCTAGAACAGACCATGTCACTTGGTTGTATCCAATATACACTCCAATGAGAAAAAAGGACAGGATTATATGTACAGATTGTATGTGTGTGTGTGTGTGTGTGTGTGTGTGTGTATTAAAGCTGTTTTAAAATATTTCTTAATGTGACATTATTTGGAGGGGTTATTTGTCTTTGCCTCTCAGTGGCTTTTTTAGTAAAAGGTATTTATTTGCAAATTGTGGAGTTACAGAAATATGTATAAAGAAAGTTAAAACAAATTATTTTGCTTAGTAATACTGTTAGCATTCTGATACACATTTCTAGAAATTTCTGTATTCTTCGTTGGATTTTGAGATAGGGTCTCCCGATGTGGTTCAGGCTGGCCTTGAGCACGTTATATAGTCCATGTTGGCCTTGAGCTCATGGTAGTTCTCCTGCCTCAGACTCCTGAGTGCTGGGATTACAGGCATTCACTAGCATGGTTGGCTCTGTATTCCTTTATAGTACTGTGAAAGTAGGCATATCTAATGACAGGGGATAAAATTAATACTATTTTGAAATCTCTCAGTGTTGGCTTTCAAATCTATAGACATGTACCATTAATTTGAAATGGATTTGTATTCTTCCATTCAATCATGTTTTGCTATACTGCTAAGATAAGTTTTTTGTTATAAATCATATATGGTTAAGTATATACATCTTGTTTGTCTGAAATCACCATAGTGTAAATATCTTAAATAGGATTATTAAGTCATAGAGTTTGCCCAGACTTGGATATGTCCAGACTGCTTTTCAGAAAGGTAAGAGTTAATTTTCATTTCCATCCATTTTTGTATCTTTTCACCAAGGCTGCTTGGATAGTCTTTTTAATTGTTGCAAATCAGAAAGATGTAGACTAACTCTCCTCTCCACTTGATCTTTCATTTACTTGTTTATGGTTTCAGATTTTTATCATGATAAGTGTAAACATGTACGGTGGTAGAATATGAACCTATCATCCAGTTTCAGTAATTTCAGCTCATGCATAATGTTCTTTCATGCATATTTTACTAGTTTCTATTTCTCTCATTTTTAGACATCATTTAATTCATGATATCTAGTGTTTACTTACATGTCTTCATTTATTGCTGATACTGAATATCTTTTTTATGCACTTATTGGGTACAAAGTGGTTATATATTCTAATTTACTAGTGGGTTAATTAGTTTTCTTTCTCTAAGTTTATACCAATTGCATTAGTGTGATTTAGAACTTAAGTTTAATAATCTTAAATGGTTATATCTAACGATATGGTTTCAAGAAAGTTACTAGACTTTATGCTGTCAGAAAGGTCTACAACATTTGATGTTGGTTTTATAGTATTATAAGGGCACTAAAAATTAAGCATATTCAAAAGAAAGTGACCAGCCTGGTGAAATTACATAACTGGATAGTAGTTGAAGGAGTCAGGTGGGGAACTTTAGAGAAGGCAAAGCTGAGGGAAAGGATGATGAGCAGAGACAATCATCTGAAGATGTGTATGTGGAACATTGTGGAGAATAAGAAAGAACCTGTTAATTAAGAGGCAGTTAGTTTTATCTCCTCTCTGGCTCCTCATAGTGAGCTTTTAGTGATCTAGTTTATAGATGGCTAATGGAAGCAAGTTATTATGTGATGAAAATGATCTTTTTGGGTTTCTAGGAAACCCTGAGATGATCTTTGTCTTTTTTTTTTTTCCAAACATTGATCTCTCCAGAGGCTTTACTTTGAAGACTTAAGTAGATTTTTGCCTGTAAGCAAATATTTTTCATTAGTTAAAAATAATTTTCCAACTGAGAATCTACCCTGTTAGGCTGAGAACCCTAAAGCTACAGTTTCAAGATACAGAAAAAAAATGTAAAAAATTTGCTTCATCATCTTTTTTGTGACAAAACTTGACCTGAACAAATATGTCTTTATTTATCCTACTTATTGTGAATATTCATACATTTCTTTGCAAAAATAGCAATGTGTTTGATTATGGTGTACTTTGCCATACTCCAGGGGGGCTTATGTAATGCTATAATTACCTTTCTAAAAGCTGAAAGAAATGTTGACTTCTGAAAATTTCTGGCCCAAAGGATATTTGCACCTATACTTGTTATTATTTGTTGAATGATGTGCAGTGTATTTTGATATCTAATCACGATATCTGTGTACAATCAGAAAAATACTTTTCCTGTTTGTAAAGCAAACATTACAAGAAACAAAGGCAGTATTGGGCTTAAAAGTGTTTATTACAACAACTTTCTTTGTTAAAAATCACACAACAGAAAAATGTGCTATGCAAAAAAGTCTTTCCCCAAGTGTCTCTGTCCAAAATAACAAATATAAATTTTTAAATGTGTTTTTCACCGAATTATTCATATGCCAGTATGTTTTTCTTCAAGATATATGGCACTATGTGCCCTTCTGTTCCTTGCTTTTTTACTTATGTGTCTCAGAAATTTTTCTATAACTGCACATCATACAGATATACCTCTTTAATGACTGAATATTGTTTCATGTGTAGTGTAGATCTCAGCTTGTTTTTTCAACAAATGGGCCTTTAGTACATATGATTATGCAGTGAACATCTTTGTGCATGTAGCTTACTAGTTTTTTTTTTTAAAAAAGAAAATCCCAAAGGTATAATCTTAGATTGGAAATGATGTATTGATAGAGATTTATTACCCCAACAATAGATCTGATCAACTTATCTATTTATGTGTTCATGAATGCTATTCATTCCCTCCCTTACCACCACTTGGCATTATTCAAGTAGGTGTATTTGTTTTTTAAATATTTACTTATTTGGTATAGGGTCTTGCTATGTAGCTCGAACTCGTAGTGATCCTCCTGTCTCAGCCTCCCCAGTGCTGGGATTACAGGCATACACCACCATGGCTGGTTTCAGTAACTGGCACAGTGCACCTGGGGACTGAGGCTGGCGCAGCATGTGGCACTGGGGATTGAACCCAGGTCTTTGCATTTGCCAGGCAGGCACTTAGACCACCGAGTTATCACCCCAGCCCTGTATTTTTAGGTGTAACGAACACTATCTTTTTTCATTTATAACAATACATTTATATGTGAAATAATAGTTTATGTGTGTATGAAGCCCTAAATGTTTTATTATGTATACAATGGTGAGTATTCATTTGGGTTCCCAGATCCCATGCCTTGCCTCTGTAACCCTTGGTGAGGGGGCCTGGCCTTAGCTCAGTCCTTTAAGTGGCTACTTCCACAAAGCTGTCAGCCTCAGGTTGCTGGAGTTCGAACCTCACAACTCTCCCGCTGGCCAAAAGTGCCCTGAAGGTGTTTGAGGAAAAAAAAAAATCCTGTGACCCTTGGTGAGATATCTCTTGACTTTGGAGAGGAACAGATCCCCCTTCCTCAATTTGAACACTTTGGGAGGGGAAAAAAGATATAGATATAGATATAGATATAGATATAGATATAGATATAGATATTTGTTGAAGCAGCCACTTAAAGAACTGAGCTAAGGGGTGGGCCCCCTACATAGAAGTTTTTATGTTGATATGTTTTTGTTTTTCTTGTGTATATGTGTAGGAAAGGATTTCTGGGTTGTATGGAAGTAACTATTTTTGTGGAATCATGAGACTATCTTTTAAGTGGTTGTATAATTTTACATCACTATCAACAGTGTATGAGGCTTTCATTTTCTCAGCATTCTTGCCAACACTTGCTGTTTTCTTTGTACAAAATTTTTATAGCCATCTTAGTGTTAAGTGCTGTTTTATGGTTTTGACTTATGATTCCTTGGAGACTAGTGTCAAGCATCTTTCCACATGTTTATTGGCCATTTACATATTTTCTTTGCAGAAGTATGTTTCAGATTCTTGTCATTGTTTTTCACTGTTTCGAGATAGGCCTTCACTTTGTAGTTCAAGCCTGACTTGAACTCACTGTGTTGCTCAGGCTGGCTTCAAACATGCCGTGATCCTGCTTCAGCCTCCTGAATGCTAGGATTACAGGTATATGCCACCATGCTTGGCTCTTTACCCATTCTTTTTTCTTGACCCATGTTTAATTGCCTCTTTATTATTGAGTTGTAATAGTTTTTTATATATTCTGAGTAAATGTCCTTTATCAGGTATATAATTTCTTTCTTTTTTTCCTTTTTTATTTTTATTTTTTTTAGGAGAGTAACAATGGTTAGTACATTGTGTATTGTTA
>NW_004524607.1:15055075-15061340 GCF_000260255.1 Octodon degus | reverse complement strand
TACCTTAGCACCAGGTCCGGATCTATGAAGTTCCGATTCCTCCAGGTGGGTGTTGTTTGGTTCTGGCTGTGTGTTCCACTTCTTTCTGCTGCAGGCCTTAGAGTTGAACCCTTTGTGTCTCTCTGGGAAGATGTTCTGCTCCTGAATCAGCTGGATGGGTCTTGCCTCTAGCCTCTTTGCAGGGAGTTCTGCTGAAGGGTTCTCTGCTGGGCCTGCAGCCTGGGTCGAGTGAGGATCTGTGGGCCCCGGGTCGTCTCACTTACTTGTGGGTTCTGCGCTCTGGGTCTAATCAAGATCCGGAGGGCCCCAGGTCGTCTCACTCACTCGCAGGGCCTGTGCTCTGGGTCTATTCAGGATTCTGCGGGCCCTTGGTTGTCTCACTCACTCACAGGGCCTGTGCTCTGAGTCTATTCAGGATCCTGCGGCCTGGGTCGTCTCCTATAATTTCTAAATATTTCTCGCATTTTGTGAATTATCTTTTCACTTCTCATTGAAAGTCTTTAAAGCCCAGAGATTTTAATTTTGATGATTTTCAGTTGTGCTGCCAGTGTCCTACCTAAACATGTCTTAAAGAGTGTGGTGATTAATTGTCATTGTGAGTTGGAATGTCCAGCTGAATCAAGTCAGTGTGGTTCTGGGCATGGAAGACTCACTTAGGGAGGATTGTTGTCACGTATAAAAAGAGAGTGAGAAGGGAAGATTTCACGCCTGTTTTCTTTGGAAGTGCTTGTTGGGTCTCATTTCTCTTTGAGGAGCTGTGGCCAGCCTGGGCTCCAGAGTGGCCAGCATGAATTACACAGTGGACCCTGTCTCAAAAAAAGAGGAAAAAACACCCCACAAAACCTAGGTACTGCTGTAGAATAAGTTGCATTCCTAAGGTTATGATGCTTCAGGCAAAAAAACATGTTGACTGTATTCAATATGATGAAGCAAGTTTCATCAAATAAACTCAACCTTTGTTATAGTCAGTGTTTGCAAGAGAAACAGACTTAATGCAGGACACATAAATTTACAAGATTAGTTTACAATAGCCCCCTACAGGGTCAAATGTACAAGAATGCAAGAGATCTGTCTGCATACTAGAGATCAAAAAATCCAGCCAAAAGTCTTCTGCCCAAAGCGTTGTCTCTCACAAGTCCATATCAGGAGGCCAAGGAATCTGCAGTGGTAGACTGAAGGGTCTGTGCCTGAAAGCCAAGGCCAGTGCTGGATGCTAGAGTCTGCGCTGGCAGGCTGAACAGTCAGCACTTGCTGAAAGGATTTGCACCAATAGCTAGAGGAAGACACCTGAAGAGCTCTGGTCCTTTCCATTGCTATTCAGAAGAGTTCTAGTCCTTTCCATTGCTCTGAATGGCTGCTGTTAACGTTTGGAAGAGCTTTGGTCTCCTCCTTTAGCTTGGGTGTCTTCTATCTATTGGTGCAGATCCTTCAGCTTCAAGTGCTGACTGTTCAGCCTGCCAGCACAGACTCTAGCCTCCAGCACTGGCCCTTGGCTTTCAGGCACAGACCCTTCAGTCTACCACTGCAGATTCCTTGGCCTCCTGATATGTACTTGTGTGGGACAATGCTTTGGGCACTAGACTTTAGGCTGGATTTTTTTTGATCTCTAGTATGCAGACAGATCTCTTGCATTCTTGTACATTTGACTCTGTAGGGGGCTATTGTAAACTAATCTTGTAAATTTCTGTGTTCTGCATTAAGTCTGTTTCTCTTGCAAACACTGGTTACAGCAAAGAGTGAGTTTATTTGATAAAACTTGCTTCATCATATTGAATACAGTCAACATGTATTTTGCCTGAAGTATCATACCTTGAGGAATGCAACTTATTGTATATCAGTACCTAGGTTTTTATTTTTTTCCTCTCTTTTTGAGACAGGGTCCACTGTGTAATTCACGCTGGCCACTATGGAGCCCAGGCTGGCCTTGAACTCACAGTAATCCTCTTTCCTCTGGCCTCAAGCTCACAGTGATCCTCTTTCCTCAGCCTCCCAAGAATGGGCTAATAGGCATGTGCCACGATGCCTAGCTTGCCTATTGGTCTTTAGACATTTTGTTTGAAAGCATTTTTGAAGGTGTTTTGATAAGAAAATTTGCTTTTGTAGTGAAATGTGACCTTGCAATGTAGATTTGCATGACTGTGGTATAACATGTTATTTTTTGGTTTATAGGTACTAAAATTTATATACTTTTACAACCTTCGATGATAACTTTCTTAATGCCTAATATTATGATAAGTGTTAAACTTCTCTGTACTAAGAAAATGATGTGTAATTTAATTCAGGTTAAAACATTAATTCTATCTTATAAGATAATGTATATGTTTTGAATGATATTTATCTGATAATTGAGATTTTTTAGAGATTTAAGCTTATTTTTGGTCATCCACAGGAGAAAGTTTTTTCTTTGTTACATTGTACTTATAAGTCTGTTTTTTTCTGGATAATTAATGTACAGGGCATGACTTACTGATAAGTATGACTAAAATTATATGAATGAATCCTAGCAGGGTTGTATCCTTTAATGTCAGTACTTTAAATTGTTCTCACATTATTACTGTTACTATGGCATATGTCTTATTTTGTAGGTGAAAAGGGATATCATTCAACAGGATTCAAGAACTTAAAAATTGTCTTCCTTCACATTTCTAATAACTTTTAAAGTGAAGGAGTAATTATAAAGGAATGATAATGGAATTTGCTATCTATTTTGGAAAAACAAATTTTATTGCCATTAGTAGTAAATGTAAATGACCTGCCATTTTTTTAGGAAAAAAATTACTGTATTTCCATACTCTAGAAAGGCTCTAGATTTCATAATTCAATTAAAGTTAGTAGAAGCTGGTATAGTTTCTAGGAATGTCATAATGTGCTGTAGGGGACAGTGATACTTTTAAAGGTCCTGACATTCAGCCAGTAAGGTGTTGCTATTTCTAAATAGCTTTCTTTTCCTTCAGGAACAGATGCAGAAAATTTTTTCAGTAAATCTGCCAAGTTTTATGTGATTCTTATATTATTGAATATATCTAAATATTAATATTTTAAGTCAAATAGTATCTTAGCTTACCACTTTGACATTAACACTGGTTGGGATTGAATGCAAAACTGTGCCTGGAAAGTGAGTTTCATTGCCCAGAAAAGAGCACATATATTTTTCTCCATCAGTATATTGCAACTTTTTATGAGGGACGTGCCAAAAAAAGCAGAAGTGGGGTTGGGGAGATAGCTCAGTAGGATAAGCACTTGCCTGGCAAGCGCAAGGGCCTGAGTTCAATCTCTGGTTCCACCAAAACAAAAACAAAAAAACAAAACAAAGACAACAATATGCAATGTATTAATTATTTTTTTCCATAATTTTATTGAGAAACACATACCAATGAGACAGTTTCAAATCAAATTGATAGGACAGTTTTAATGATTAACACATTGCATATTTTCTTCTTAGTGGTTATTTGTTGTACAAGATGCAGACATAATATCCTATTTACAAACACTATTAGAACAAATCCCTCTATTCCTTGAATTAAGATCCTAACCATTTTAAATACACAGATACAAAATAGTCATTCATCTATATCCCCTTTTTTTGTTTAGTTCCATCATTTAAATATTATAGGTGTGTGAACTCAGCAAAATATTCCAAACTAGTTCAGTAGTCCATAACATTATTGGGTCTTCCACTTGACTGGCAGTGTCAGAAATTGTTGACCTGAGACCCCTACAGCTCAACATAACGACATGGCTTTATTTCTTGTACTTTGTTTTTATACTTTTGTGCTGGATGCTTAAGACCAAGATAAAGCGAGACCTATGTAACAAGGATCATAGCTTTTAGATCTGCTTGGGTCTGATAAGGTTAGTCAAATCCTCTCAGGATTTATCCTGAGACCCTATACCTCAGTTTGTAGATCCTTTGTTAGTGTCAGCCATGTGGATGAGTCACAGCCATTGGCCCCATAATCTCCTTGATCAGAAAATTTGGGACACTACTGAGTTACATGCTATTACAGTACAAGTTCTCATATGTCATGAGTCTTAATTGACCTTGGAAGGCTAGGGCCAAAATGTTGGCTTTCCTTGCTGCCCTCCTTTTTCTCTTATTTTTAATCTGCAAACTGAGGTTGTTAACCCTCCAGAAGATAAACTTATTGTTATTACCATACAGTGTAGGCTGTTGAGCTTAACCTCGCTATCTGTCTGAATATCAAACATCTTAGGCATAACATGGAACAGGTATTTTTCATCAAGTATTGACATGTTAAACTTTAAGTCCCTGCAGAATATGATGGAAAGAATTTAAAAAATTAAAATATATTTGAAAAATAGGAATAAAGAATTATATATGTTTGCACGTAAGTCCAGAAATTAGCTGTATACAGCACTGTAACAGAACAGTCCCGTAACACTCCTTTTCCTGTCTCCTGCCTTCATTCACCACCCCCTTCCTTTTTAACCAATCATCTGCCTGAGAGACAGCATGGCAACAACCAGTGTGTCATGAAAAGCTGTACGTATTTAGAAGACCAGAATGACAGACACTCCAAGCATGAACTTACTATTACAAATTGCCATCTTCAGTGCAGTTGCTTAGTTAAAAATTATACCATCTTTAACACTACATTCTGAGCATATATAGTCAGGGTGAGAATCCTTCCAATTAACTACTAGATTCCAAAATCTTCTGGAGATTCTCAGGATTATTGCCTTACCCATCTTGTACCTATAACTGTATGGCTTGCTTCTGCCATGTTTCCTAGCTCTTCTCTTTCTTCATTGTCTAGTCCTCAAGTTCTTGCTTTCCTTTTAATTGTATTATACCTTTCTAGTTGTATTTCTTCTTTTGAGTTCTTATACTAGGGAAACTATATGATATTTACACATGTGTGTCTGGTTTATTTCACTTATGAGTATATGTTCAAGTGACATCCACTTCAATGTAAAGGCTTTGAGTTTATCATTCTTTTAGCTGAATAATACTCCATTGTATAAAAATACCACCTCTTTTTCATCCATTCCTCAGGCGATGGGCATCTTGTTTTCCAAGATTTGGCTATCACAAATTGTGTTGCTGTAAAATGAATTTCTTAAAAAATGGAGAGCTGAGCATATTTCTGTAGTTGTTTTGTCCTGGGCGTACCTGATTCCTAATGGATGTCATAGTACAGAATCTCTGCAACCAGTTCTGGGAAAAAGATTATGATGAAACTTTTGGAATACTTGGAATACTGTAAAGTTTTATAAACATTGTAGGGAGTCATGTGGCTTCTGGAAAGTACAAAAGGTACCAATGGTGTACAAAAAGTACATCCCATTTTTTGAGGTGTTTATTTTATACTTTATAGTTGCATATTACAGTTTAATGTCACATATGTTCCTTTACTGCAACTGTGAAATGCCTTTTTTCTGTCTGTCTTTACTTGATCTTTTGCATGTTCCTGTCTTAAGATAGATTTATTTATTTATTTATTTATTTGGTACAGGGTTTTGCTATACAAGACCTCCTCCTCCTCCTGTCTCAACCTCCCCAGTGCCCGGATTATAAGCGTGCACCAGTATGCCTGGTTTCGGTGGCCAGCACAGCATGTGGTACCATGATTGATCCCAGGTCCTTGAGCTTGCCAGGATGGCGCTTAGATAACAGAGCTATCTACCCGGTCCTGCATATCCCTACCTTTCATTAACCCTGACTTCTTGTTTGTTGGCAATGACTTCTATTTCCTTCCACATTCAGGATGGATGATAGGATCATCTCTAAGTCATCTGTCAGAACATTGAACTGTTTTGTGTTTATGTTTTAATCTGTCCTGTCATGCATTCTCCTAACCCAGCATAAACTTTTTTCCTTCTCTGTTCTTACTGAATTTTGAGAGCGATTGAAAATATACTCTAGTATGGCAGAATTGATCTGCTGGAGAAGCCAGTGTTCAGCCAAATCTGGAAATTGGATAGTGACACACATGTTCCTGCTGCTGAGCTCCTGGATCCAGATTCCTGCTACCTCAGTTGCCATCTGTAAGAGCAAGGCGAGTAGATCACATACAACTTCTGAAAGTGAAGATGGAAAAGATAAATCATATATTATCATATATTGACACAATAGCATGGGTGTTAATGTCAGAAGAAAGTAAATTTAAATAAAGGTATCATACAAAGACATAATGACAAAAGGATCCATCATTCAGGAAGACAACAATCCTATATATGTACATCCAAGCTATTCTTCAAAATACATGGAATCAATTGATAGGGCTGAAAGATTAAGTTATAT
>NW_004524607.1:15028573-15054975 GCF_000260255.1 Octodon degus | reverse complement strand
ATATAATATATATTTTTTCAGATAAAAATGATACCATCTTTAACACTACATTCTGAACAACCTATAGGACAACTAGGTAGGAAGCCAGCAAGAATATGGAAGAACTTAATATAGCCAACAGAATCTGATTGACATATTTAGAACACTTAATCCCCAAACAGAATATCTTCAGGTGCCATGGAGCATTAATTAATTATGCACATTAATCTGGGACATAAAAACCTAAAAAAAAAGAAACAAAAAATTGATACCCTATGGAACATGTTAATTTAAATGGATGCAAATGAAAATACATTAGGAATCTGCCTGGGATGTTGCTTAAAGCAGTGCAAAGAGGAAAATTTATGGTACTAAATTATTATATTTGAAAGGAAGAAAGGGCTCACATCAATCAAAACTCCTATTTTAAGAAAGCAGAAAAATACCAGGTAAACTCAAAGCAAACAGAAAGAAGTAAGAAAGCAGAAATCAATGAAATGAAATGAAATGATTTTAAAAAGTCATAAAAAGTTGATTCTTTTGAAAAGATCCATAAAATTGTAATTCTAGTAAAAGTGACGTTCTAGTGTAGTGATATTTTAGTAATATTCTGGTAAATATTCTAGTAAAGTGATATAATTCTAGTAAGAGTGATAAACAGAGAAAGACATATCACAGTGATAAATATGAAATAAAGAACATCACTACAGATCCTACAGTTGTTAAAAGAATAATAAGTTAATACTGCAAACAGCTTTGCTTACAAATTGCAGCAGCTGAAAGAAAAGCACTTCAGTCAGGATTAATTAGGCAACTGGAATAGTGTCACGACTGTTTAAAAAACTGAATTCTGAAAGCTCCTGACAAAAATCTAGGCCTGGGTGGTTACACTGAAGAACTTGCCAATATTTAGAGAAGAACTAATAGCAGTGTTATTAAATTACTTACAGAAAATAGAGGAAGGAAGGTTTATAGACATTTTGTGTCTGATGCTGGAGCAAAATCAAAGCAGCAAAACAAGAACAATAAAATTCTAGATAGCCCCTAAATTTTCATGAACTTAGTGATAGTAATTCTCAAAATATAGTAGCAAATTAAATCCAGTAACATATAAAAGTATTTAACACAACCAAAAGAGATTTATTTCAGGCTTACAAAAGCTGGTTGAGAATTTGAAAATCTTTGTAATTTACCATATTAACAGGATTAAGAAAAATCATGTGATCTATTGGTTGGCTCAAAAATACACTTGAGCAAATTCACCATTCATTCATAATTAAAACCTTAGAAAACTAGAAATAAAGGAGAACTTTTTGATACATTCAAGACCATCTACTATAAACTTCATCTGTGATTATCCTCAATAGTGAAAGATGGCATGTTTTTCCTTTCAAGTTGAGAACTTAGCCAGGATGTGCAGTTGTGCCTTTGCTTTCCAAAATAGTATACGTTCTAGGCACTGCATTAAATCAAGAAAAATAGTTAAAAAGCATTCAGACAAAAGAATAACAAAACTGACACACTGGAGCTCACTGCAGTATTCCTTGCCAATTAACAGTACTTCTTGGGTCAGCAAGATAGCTCAGTGGATTAAGTGCCTGCTTAGGTAAGCACAGAGACTCGGGTTTGATACCTGGCACCACATACCACACCAGCCCCAACTGTAGGCATGCTGAGCCAGCCTCTGAGACCCGGCGTGGTGGTGCATGCCTATAATCCCAGCACTGGGGAGGCTGGAAACAGGATCACTACGAGTCCAAGCTGCATAGTGAGACACTGTACCAAATACATAAAAGCAAAACAAAAAATCCTTAGTATTTCTCAGTTTACATATCTTAATTGCAACAGGACATATCAGGTAAAAAAAGATAAGACATATGTTAAGGAAGATATGAATTTGAAGAGACCACGTTAACCTAATTTATTTATTTTTTATTTTTTAAATAATTTTATTGAGAAACAAATAGCAATGAGACAGTTTCAAAACATTACTAGCACAATTTCAATAATTAATACATTGCATATTATTGTCTTAGTGGTTATTCATTGTACAAGATGCAGACATGATATCCGGTCCACAAATACTATTAGAACAAATCTCTCTAGTCATTGAATTAAGAGAATGCAGCTGTATATCTTATTTTGAATATACAGATACAAAATGGTCATTCATTTGTATTCCCCTTTTTGGTTTATTTTTTATCAGAGAAAGGTATTCCATTGTCATTTAAATATTATAGGTATGTGAATTCAGCAAAATATTCCAATATAGTCCAATAGTCCATAATAGTAGTAGGTTTTTGTAAGACTGGCAATGTCAGAAGTTGTTGACTTGGATCTTTTACAGCTCAGCATATTAATATGGCTTTACTTTTTATACTACCTAATTTAAATATATAATACAAACTTACATAGCTGTGACTTTTTAAGAGATTGAGTTTTTCTGAGAGAAAATTACATCTTTTATATCCAGTGATGTAAACACACCAAATACACATTTTTAAAACTATAAACAGGGTTTACAACATGATTTTTTAGTGTGATTTTTTTCAAAACGATGAAACACCACAGTTTAATATGTGAACTTTCGTTTTTCCAGAAAACTGATTTGAAGATAATAGCTTGGTGACCTCACTTATCAGGGACTGTGACATATTTACAAAAGCCAAAATTCAGATGGAGGAACCACTTGCCTCTTCAGACCCCTTAGCACTGTATTTTTGGCCTTGCCATGCCTGTCTGGTGAATTTTCCTGTTTCACTGCATCCTGGGAGTATTTCCTCCTTGCTAGTAGGTGATCTTGTACCATGAAATTTGAGATTGAAAAAAAAATACTGAATAGCTGCTGGGAGTGATTTTTGATATGTTAAGATACACTTTTCCCTGTCTGGATTATATGCTCTGGGCTGCTGTAACTCAATGATCTCCTGTTTTCAGTCTGTTGGAATTTTGTTTGCCACATGTTGTAGTTACTCAGCCCTGGTTTTCTCCCAAGTATAATAATTAAAACAATACTTGATTGGAGTATTTCACAATATGTATCTCAAAACATGTTGTAAGCTGATTTTGTCAGTTATTCTCAATAAAAATTATTTTAAATGAATTCCATTGTTGGATGTTTCATTTATATTCCTAAGATAAGTCATTTTAATTTCTCATTTTTAAAATTTTGAGTCTTCAGTTTATAAAATTGTAGCTTGGAGTACAAATGTGTGTAGGTTATTTTTCTCTCTCTCCATGGACAAAATACCCGACACTCACAAGGAAGGAAAGGCTTATTTATCTCAGTTTGTGCAGGTTTCAGCTGGCTCCCAAGGCAGAATGGCATGGCTGAATGGCACCTGTTCATGGTGGTAGAAGACAGTGAAAGTAGAGTGAAAAGGGGAGGAGCATGTCTCTTTGCCTCCAGTATATTGTATTGAGGCTCTCCACTCTAGGGTAGGTATAGCACTCGCACCCAAATCCCAGCACTAGACAAGGAGCCAGTCACAAACTTTAGATTAGTCACTTCCAAAAAGCCCACCTGCCCCGATTGCATGAGGCTTGGGGGGATATCTAGATACAAACCATAACACTATTTCATACTGTTCTACTTATTTTCCAGTGGGCCCCCAGTTCTTTTCAGAATCAGGTTCAGACTCCAGCATGTAGAGCTGCTGCTCACAGTAAAGTTTGCTGTACCCAACCAGTGGGTGACAGTAAGGGAGGGAGAGTTCTGTCATCTTGTTAACTCTGTAGGTTCTGGGACTGCTTGTGATGCTTGGGGACTTTTCCAGCTTATTGGAGATGTTGCCTGGACTAGTTGAGTGTGAGTGAGTTTGCACATGAGGCTGAGCTGGCTTTTGGATTTTCACCAGACTTCCCTTTATTCTTTCTTCCTGCCAGCATCCCAGACATGTATCTATTGTCCAGGTAGGTGAAACCTCTTGAAGGTCTCCAAATGTGCTACGATTTCTGCTTCTACAGTCAATGAAAATAAATAAGAACCAATATTTATTGAATACTTATGCCAAATACTTTATACATATTATCTTATTTATTACTAATAGCAAGAACATGAGTTAGGTGGTCTGTATTACATACAAATATGGTTGGAGCTTGGGAGGCTAGGTAGTTTTACCAGGATCACAGCTATGAAATGATAGAGTTAGAAAATGAAACCAAGTTATGATGATTGGGTCCAGTTGACTGAAAAACCCAGGTTTTTGCCATTATAAACAATGTTTTTGAGGGCAATATGTTTCTTTGAAATGGTCACCTGAATATGTCTTTTGATTATGTAGAGGTATGGTCAGATCTCATTCAGGAATGTGGAGCCAGACCTATGCAAATAAGAAACATCCCCAGTCCTGTTGGGAGGTGGTGTACTTCTGTACTGCTTTGTCTTAAGTGAAGAAACAAATCTCTGTAGGTCTTTAGGGATGTCAAAGACCTGGATTCTAGAAAATACGTCTTACTGGGTGTTGTGAAGGACTAGACTTCCTGTGAGCAGGTGGAATGTGGGATATGAGCAGTGGCTTATCTGTAGCCATGCTTATGTCTTTCAGAAGTAGAAATAAACGCACACATAGGACAGCAAAATTAGTGAAGTAGAGGCTATTTCAAGACAATAGAACCTAAAAAATGTGAATACTAGAACAGAATGGCTATCTTTACCAGAAATGAGGCTTGGCAAAAGTACTAAAGGTGAACATTGACCAGAATATCAAGATTAGTAAGAAGAAAGCAATGAGACTACACTTGAAGTTAGTTCAGTTGGACATTTTTTAATCTTCTTTCTTTACCAAAGAAATTGAGAGTTTTGCTTCATATTTCAGAGCTGCAGTTAGTCTTGCTGCTCCCTGAAGCATTGTATATCTCTTCACCTGCTTAGCTGCCTGTGCCATTCCCTCTGCTTTTCTGTTGTCTCCTGTATCCAGATGTTAGCCCAATAACTCCGAAGCTGCATTGGTCCTCATAGACGCTGCTTAGAAACCATTTCTTCAAGATTGTTTTCCAATTGCTCACACCAGAAATGATTTTGTACTTCTGTAGCAATTTTGTGTCACTCTGATAATGCTTTAAATAAATCTGATGCTATTTTGTAGTATATGGAGCAGTAGTTTATAGGTAAAGAGCATAATTATTTTTGCTTTGATAGTGTTTATATTTTCTACAATGTAAAAGGCGAACAGTGAGAGATTGCTGGAGACCCATGAATACTTATATGCTGCCCCTCTTATAGTGAGAGGGAGACATACTCCACATAGGTGGGCTGATGGAAAAGTTAAAACTGCAAAGTAGACCACAGAGGGCACAAGAAGGTACTGGGTGCCACTTGGAGATGTGCTGATGCTTCCTATGGCACTGCTTTCCCTCCAGCACTACCAGATGTACCAGTGAAACAGGAGCACAGCTCTGTCTTCTTTCACCTGCTCTCTGATTGCCCATGTCAGGCCTGCCCCTGGCAATTGCATCCACATGCTCCATCCAAGCTGGCCTTCTGCTTTGAAGGCCTAGATATTTCCAGCCTTCAATTATTTTATTTCTTTCAGTTTCTTAAAGGCCAGAGGCATACAGTATTTGCTTGTAGCTTGATTTTTAATTTTGTTCTGAATTTAGCTTCCTAAGTAGGTTTTTCTCCCTTATATCCTCAGAGGAAGTTACATCCTTCTGTACCTCTTGGGAATTGTTTTAATAAATTAAAATTTTGTTTTACTGAATGGTACCGCAGTGCCCTTAAAGTGTTAATGCAAGTTTATGAAGTACTTTATTAATTCAAAGGAAATAATTTATGCATTGAAGTGTAGTTTAACATGTAGCCAGTTATAAACACTATGCAGTTGCCCCTCCCTCAACCTTTGTACAGTAAACTGAAAACAAGAGGTGGTTGAGCTTAAATGTAATAGTCCTTCATAAATACTTAAATATGTGTAATGTTTAAATAAGAGAAGGGTATTATTATAATATAGACAAAGTGAATTCAAATCCCGGATCAGCCTAACACCCTGTGAGACTGGTAGATTAACCTCTACATTTTTCACATCTGAAGCATAGGAATGGTGATTATATCAGAGACAGCACCATGATTATCCTGCTAGGTCTTAATGCATGAATGAGGTACACAACCTGTGTTCACTTTTTGGCTTCGCTACTTGTGTGTGGTCCTGAGCAGTGTAAACTTTCTGACTCAGCTGTTTTCACTTGTAAACTGGAGTAATACTAATACTTAAGTCAAAATTGTTACAAAGGTAAGTGCTTCATAAATATGAACTATCATTTTTATTACTCATTTTTAGGACTTTTGGAACAGATCAAGTGAAATAAGTTATAGAAAGTGCCAATTATTATTTCTAGAATTTAGTTTCAAATGCTGAGTAGAGGATAGCTTCTGCTATTAATTACAGCATCCATCTGCAGAGAGATCTAATTTTAAGGTGCAACTATAGTAAGCTTCTCCTAGTATGAGATGTTGATCTTGTTTCTCATGTTAGCCTCTCTTCTATCTCTGCAACACTTTTTTTTCCCCACATAGCATTGTAAAGTTTGTGTCGCTGGTCTGTTAATTCTCTTTACCTATAGGTAGCAGTATCTTGAACTAACCTTCATCATTTTCTTTGTGTCTGGTATGTATCTCTCTTCTTTACTTTTGCAGATTCCTGCCTCAGTTCTTCATTGCCATCAGCTGTCCTGTGTTCACAGTAATAAAAATCCTGTTTATAGGAGTATAATTTTGACTTTATAAAAGCTGTAGTTTTGTGAAAAGAGCAGGTTCTCACCCTTATTAGACTATAGGTTATCATGTAAGGGGAAAGTCACTCTTGGGAGTCATTTACCTGAAAAAGAAAAAAAAGAAAAAAAAAAAGCCAGCTTCTCAGGGTGGGAAATGCTGGGAGAGGCTGGTAGGAAGTTACAGGGTTGCTCTAGAATGAAACTGCATTTGATTCAGAAATCTATGTGACTAAGAAATCCAAGGAGTTGTTCCCCTGGTGTGTGGGAGGGACCTGCTTTGTGGAGGCAGAGGAAGACTGCAGTGTAGAATATGGATGAGGAGGCTGTGAAGTTACTCCTATTATTTGGGGTTACAGTATGTGTATCTTAGGACAGTCTTGGATTATTATACCCAAGGGGGGTTACTACTCTGGGTATTATGGAGCTGTTTATAAAGTTTCAGGAGAAAGATCAAGTTTGGGGATTTTGTACATCTCACATTGATGCTAGCTTTTTATTGGTAGTAGAATGGAAGTTCTTGCTGTTGATGGAATATACGTGAAATAGTCAATGACAGTAAATTTGGCTTAGAAGGGACAAACCATTTTGAGTCAATCTATATAAATGGATCAAAAGAGAGAGAGAGAGGAGAGACCCAGCAGAAAACATAATAGGATGAATATATCACAGAGGAAAAAGCTTGTCATTTAATAGTGCACTCAGAAAAATAAGAATTTAACAGAAAGTTTATGCTTTTGCAGGCACTATCAGAGAAGACATGCTTAAGGCAACTGTAATCCCATGTGGTACTCTATACAGTGTAATACATGAGCCTCTAAAATCAGTAAATAACTTTTTATTGTGATTTCAAATTTATGGAGCATTTGTCTAATGTCCATTGCAGTTTATCTGGTAGGACAGATGATAGTGACCAAAAGAGTTTATTATTTAGTTTTTTGACAATTACTTGTTTTCTTATAAATTACTAATAATACCGATAATGTAATTTTATGTATATAATTGATTGTCTTTAACCAGGCCGATGTCATTTTGCCTGGTTAATCACTGTGTGATGTGATCCTGTCTTTGAGCCACAACACAGGGTCTTATCTAGGATTGGTGACCTTTTCCTAGTGATAGCTTAGCTTTTACCTCTGTAGTCACTGAACATGTCATATTAACTTTACTGCTATAATGCCAAGACGTACATAGTTTTTCATCTCTTACAATTGATTATGGAGTATGATAGCTTTTAAATATTTAAAAAGTTAGTGACTATCATAATCAGTTTTCCCTATTAAAAGTGAAAGTGAAAAATACTTCCTAAGGAATTTGCCTTGGTTAGATATTGAAAGAAAATTAGAATAAACAAAACTAGTGACATGTGATTACCACAGGATTAATGATATCTGATACATACAGAACTTTTTTTTTTTTTTTTGCGGAACCAGGGAATTGAACTCAGGACCTTATGCTTGCCAGGCAAGTGCTTATTCTACTGAGCTATCTCCCCAGCCCCAGATTTTTTGTATATCTCTTAGTACCATTGTATGAAACCTGAAGTGTAAAAACAAATTGAAAGCACTTGGTTACTGCCTAAATAGTAATGAATTTGAGAATCTATTATCATTGTTTCAAGTGGATAGTCTTGTATTCCCATGGTTGGTTAATCTTAAGGACCAGATAATAGTATCAGAGTTTCATAAATATTATGTTATGTATTTTACTATCAGCTAACATCATGAGAGCTTATTAACTAGGAAAGTTATATTCATACAAAATTTGATTATTTTTTCCTAATGCTGCCATTACTCAAAAAGAGCACAAGAGTAACAATTAGAGAAAAAAAGAAAAAAATGACCTTAGTGTCATTTTTTACCATGAAGAAAAGAAATATAAAAGAGGCAAAAAAACCCAAAACACAAAGTATCATGGCAATTAGAAATCCAAATGTTGATAATTATAATAACTATAGGTAGAATAGATCATTCAGTTAAAGGAAAAGATGGTGAGATTGGATAAAAATAACAAAACAACTGAGGTGCTAGTTTTATAGGAAGCATATAAAGAATACAAGGATTCAGAAAACAGAAGAATGGAAAATTATATTTCAGGTTCATTCTAATAAAAGCATATTGATGTCAAGCAATGTAGGCAAAAAGCACCAGTATAGATGAAGATTACAGTATAAAATGTTCATTTGACCAAATGGATATACGAATTTAAGGACCCAGGAACATAGGTACAAATATAGAAAGCCAAGATACAGAAAAGCGGAAAGAAAACAGAAAAGTCTGCAATCCTAGTGGGAAGTTTATATATCTTTACCTATAATTAATTGATGAGCTCACAGCCATAAAATGTAGAAAGATGTAGGTTTGAGTCACAGATTTTAATCTCATGAATAGTTTCTATGCAACGTACTCTTTTCTTGCAGAGGGGGAATTTTGGCATTAAGTTTAGAACTGTAAAGCAAGTCTCAACAAATTTCAAGTGATTAGAACATGCATTTTTCATAACCATTTGGAATTATGCAGTGAGCTAATCCAAGTATAATTATTGGGAAGACCCCAATAGTTTTAGAAATTAAAAATATGTATTTTGTACATTAATAAAGCTTTTCTGAAAATTTTATTTACAAAATTTTGTAAAAGAAAAACCTGCCATAAAACTCATAAAAAATGATGTTGCTGAATTTAATAACTAAATGTTGACAGCTAGAAGTGGGTTCTTTTGGAGGAGGGGGACTCACACATGCTAGGTAACCCTCTCCCCCCCAGAATTCAGTTATACACTCTTGAATTACAGAGGGTCTTTTGGGAGGAAAAAGAAGGCATGTGAAGTGTTATGGCAGATAGATTATTTGTCTGGTGATCATACCCAATAGTCTTAAATGTTTTTTTTCTCTTTAGATTTTCCCCACAGCATTCCAATTTAGTTTATTTTCCTAAGGCATTTCTGTTTTTCTATTTTTGTTTTACATTATTATCATTGTAACCTTTTCTTGAGTAGAGGGTGGCTATGTAAATTGTGTTCAGTAGTAATATGGAAAATTTCAAGAACTATTAAGTGAATATCTTTTTGTAAAGCATTCCTTTTTTAAAGTATCTGATTTATTTCTGGACAGCCACTTGCACATTTTTAAAAAATGTATTTAGTACAGGGTCTACAGGGTCTCACTACACAGATCAGACTCGTAGTGATTCTCCTGTTTTTAGCCTCCCAAGCGCTGGGCTTACAGGCATGTGCCACCACGCTTAGTCTCTTTGGAGTTCTCAGCATGTCCTGAGGACACAGCTGGCATGCACACTGGGGATCACTTGCAAATTTTAATGAATATTTTTCATCTTTTGGGATTATTTTGATAATTGATGGAATTTAGAATGAAAGTTGACAAGTCCACATTTGGATTTATAAAAATGTATTGAATGTGGGAACTTACATGATTTTTTTTTTTGAAATAACCATAATTGCTAAATACTTTAAAACAGGTGAACTGATAAATTACATTTTTTTATCCTTTTGGAATTAATATAACATGTTCTCTGATTTTATGCTTTGAAAGATAAATATAATGTGTTTATCTCTTTTCTTGGAGGAGAGCGTGTGTGAGGGCCTTGTTCCACTATGGAGCTGTACACCCAGCTCTGGTAGTGCTCTTTGTGAGGTTTCTTTTATGGGTTACCCAATAATTGGCTGGAGTGTCTAGTAGAGCTTCCCACCTGCCTAGACTCACTAGAAGTGGTGTTAGTTCCCCTGTCACAATTAGAAACTGTTAATAACTAGGTTCTAGGGGCCAGGGAGATGGCTCAGTAGAATAAGCACTTCCCTGGCAAACGTAAGGGTCTGAGTTCAAATCCTGGTTCCATCAAAAAAACAAAACAAAAACTAGGTTCTAAGCATACACAGACAATACAACTCATACAGCAAGTCCTTTGGTAATTGTTGGGCAAAGAACAATTCCGTGTGAATTCCATACAGACGATTGGTTGTGGGAGTAGTCTAAAGTGAGCATCCCTGTGTCAGCCTCCATGTAGAATGTGTTCCCATGTCCTCTACAACATTCCACGAAGTCAGAGATGGGGAACCTGGAAAGAGTAAGGGTAACTGACTTGCCCATGTTACAGATATCGTGGGAGAATGTGCTTGGAACCTATACTACAGACTATTTTTCTTTTGACCAAAATTCACATTATTTTTTAAGACAGAAAATATTAAGACTGTGAACCAATCTGAGGACAATATGACTTAATTTAAATCTTATGCTTATGTCTCCCAAGTTAAATATGAAGAAAAAGTTGTTTTTGAAATATAATTTATCACTGGTACCTATGATCTAGAAACTTAAATTCTAGATAAAATGTTGGTGCAGGCAATAAATTAAAGTGTAACAGTCTTAATAGCATTTCACTTTTAAGAACACGTTTTTGATGTCATTTAGTGCTTTAACAGTTCTTGACAAAAATAAATGATCAATCTATACTATTTTGCCTTGTATCTCATAGCCACACATCACAGTTAATTATATTTCTTTTGGAATTCATATTGACTTTATAGTTCTAGAATGCCTGTAAATACTCTACTAGCTAAGGCATTGGCCCTTGCCCTTATGAAAAATATATTCTGAAGGATAAAAGCAAAATACTTTTCACTACATGGTGTTTAAATATCTTAATATAAAAATATCATGAAACCACTTAAAGCTATTAGATTTAAACTCAGTTGTTCATGTTTGCTGTTATGTAATAATAGAAACTTAAAATAAGCCACCAGACAACACTTAATGCCTGTGAAAGTGGTTTATGTTCTTGTATCTATTGGGAAACTCTAATTATATGATTATAACTAAGCTGCTGCTTATTTTCTTATTTTCTTTGATTAAATTAGGGTGGGACATATCTGGCCAAATCTAATCATCTTTAAATTATGTTATTTGTTTAATTTCATTGATATATTTCATTAAAATTTGCCACAAGGCTTTTTAAAAAAGAAAGTAATGGAAAGCATCAGGATAGCCTGTTTCTAAAAATTGTAAATAGTCTCTGAAATTAGGGCTAGGGTTGTTAAAATACAATGAGCATTCATTTACATACATAATGGAATTATTTATAAAATGTAGCTTTCCATTGGAGAAAACGATATTGCTTATTATATGTAAATTTAAATCATATTTTGTATTGAAATTTCATTTCTTGTCCCTTCTTTGCATTAGCTCTTCTATCTTCCTTATTTTTTCCAGTTCCCTCCCTCCTAATAGGTGCCTTTCACAAAAGACACAGAAGCCACGGAGGGGGTGCCCTCAGTTTCCTACTCTGTGGTCCACAAATTTATCCTTCTAAATGTTTAACTTTACCATTATACTGTTTTAACAGAGGCTTTAGGTCCTAATTTCAGAACATGCTTCCTACACTGAAGTGTGTTTCCCAAACTCATTATCCTTTCAATACTATATTTTGGTCATCTATGATCATACGTTGAAAGGGTAGGCATTGAGCTGTGGAGCATTCCAGAGTGAATTGTATCCTATTGTTAAGTCCCCATATGTTCTTTAGGTTTTGAAGTTCTAAACTGTTCATGACATTTCTTTACTTTGTCCTTCACTCCCATCCTTCCATCACAAAGACTGCAGCTGCACAAATAGGATACCTCCTGGCTCTTACTGGCTGTAGTTATTGATCACATTGTTGACAGAGAAGTTTTCTGTATTTTGTCTTAAGAATTTCTATATCATTAGCTTTTGAAAATTGTTCTTCATTTCTAGGAATTAGGCTAGAAATTCATGCTAAATATAAATACCTAGTGTTATGGTTTGGGGCTAGATGTCCCTCCAAAGCCTCATGCAGTCATAGTCAGGGTTTTTTCAGAGGTGACTGGATCTGCAGTGTTACCCTAGAATTGATTCATGGTGCATGCTCGACTCAAGGGCATTAAGATTAAGGGTGTGAGTGCTACCTACCCTAAATAGTATGGGTAGGATAAAAGGGTCAGAAAGACACTGTTAAGATCCCTTGCTGCTTTGCAACCATTCTGTCCACCACATATGGCTGCCTCTCTGCCATGTGCCACCCTGCCTTGGATACAGCTGATTATGGACTAAAACCTGTACAAACTGCGAGCTGAATAAAACTTCCTTTTAGTGTCAAGTATTTCATCTCAGTAAGGAGAGAAAAGTAACTAAGACACCTGGTTTTTGAAAATTGAGGACAGTATTTGCCCTTTCTTTTGTCATCCTGCAGTAGTAATCTTTAAAAAAAATTTTTTAAACTTGGTGACATGTAACACAAAGTACATAAAGCAGATGTGCTGTTCAACCAACTGTAAAATAAATACCTAGGCAATCACCCCTCATACTAAAAGGTAGCACATTGCCAGCTTCCAGCAGCTACCATGTTCTCTTACCTCTATGAAGATTAAGGCTGGTGTGCATGAGCTTATCCACAGATTCCTATCCTGCAGTTCTTAACACATTAGGAGGCTGTGGCTTTTTGGAGTGTGTAAGGTTCACTCGTTAAATATCTTTGGATTTTAGTTTGTTTCTTTTCAATGTTTAGGTTTTTTTGTGTATATTTTGAAGATTCTTTGATAAGGTAGGTGTAGGTGTTTATAATTGTTACAATGTAATATAACCAAATGAAACCTTTTTAATTTTTTATAAACTGAGTTTGCTTTCTGATATTTTGGGGACTAAGGCATTCTTTTATGTATACATTGTACTTTTCAGTCTTTTAAACATTGCTTTTGAAAATGTATTTATTTATTTTTGTATTTTTAGGGAAGGGTCTACAGGGTGTTCAGTCTCACTACTTGATTGGACTCCTAGTGATCCGCCTGTTTACAGCCTCCCAGCAGCTGAGATTACAGGTGCATGCCACCATGCCCAGTCTCAGTTGCTGTCTCAGTGTGCCCCAGGGGGCGGGACTGGCACTACAGGCCCAGGGATCGAACCCCCGGCCCCTCCGCCAGCTTGCAGGTGCTTTAATCTGCTGAGCTATTTGACTGGCCCTGCTTTTGCTAATTTAAACTCATCAGAAAAATACCTGCTCAATCACATTTACCTGTTTAAGCATTTGTTCTGATTCTTATAGGAATTGTTTGTTTATATGGCTGTAATTTAATTTAATCCTTAAATTCTGGCCCCTCTTGTATATTCACACTCTCAGTCTTTATATTTTTCTCTTGCTTCTCCCCCTTGTCAGTCTTTTCTCCCATTACTCTCCTGCCTAGCTCTCTATACTTCTTTCTTATCCTTCATTGGAACATGAAAAAGAAGCCAAAATTCTTCCAATAAAATCAATTTATAAACTAATAGTATAGACACTGAGATTAGCCAGCTGTGATTTATAGCATTATTTATTTATTTATTTTTAAGAATAATTTTATTGAGAAACAAATATTGAGACAGTTTCACAAGTGATGACTGGCACATTTACAGTAATTAATACATTGCATATTGTTGTCTTAGTGGTTACTCATTGTACAAGATGAAGACATGATATCCTGTCTCAAACACTATTAGAACAAACCTCTCTATTCATTGAATTAAGAGAGGAGCTGTATATCTATCATAACTATTTTGAGTATACAGATACAAAAGGGTCATTCATTTCTATCCCACTTTTTTGGTTAGTTTTGTCAGAAAAGGGCATTCCATTGTCATTCAAATATTGTAGGTGCTTGAATTCAGCATAATCTCCCAATAGAGTCCAGTAGTCCATAATAATAGTGGGATTTCCGTAAGACTGGCAATATCCAAAGTTGTTGACTTGAGCTTTTTACAGCTCAGCATATTAATGTGGCTTTACTTTTTATACTTCATTTTCGTACTTTTCTGCTGGATGGTTAAGACCAAGATAAAGCAAGACCTATATAACAAGAAATGTAACTTTTGTATCTGATAAGGTCAGTCAAATGATTTATAGCATTGAAGAAAAAAGCATATGATCTTGACTGAGGAAAGAGAGGGAATGTGCCTGTAGGATTTAGGTGTACATGTCCTGTAACTGCTGAGCACATCTCTTTTTTTAACCTTAGTTTTCATTTTTTTTTTTTTTTTTACTTTTATGAATTGATCATAGGGGTGTTATACCGTTGCAGGACATTCTAGTCTCCCTCTAAACTCCTTGAAAAAATTTTGAGTCCTTAAGTAGGACTCCAATTTGTAATCCTGTTGCCTTGGACTCCCTAAGAGCCCTGATGACAGACATCTTCTTAAAAGCAAGAAGATAACTGGAAAATCTCTTTGTATCGGAATTAAGACTTGTGATTTTGCATCTTTTTTCTTTTTGCACTCTTGGTTTGCACAGTAGATACCTTTCTCAGTTGTATTTACAAAGTCATATATTTGGGAGATGCAAAAAATCTATAATAAAATTTAATACCATTAATGATATTCCTGAATTGTATAAGCTGTTCTTGCTTATTTCTTGTACTGCAGTGGTGATCTTTGACAGTTTATTTCAGTAGTAAGTTATTTTAATGAGGAAGGGATATTTGGAACAATTATCTAATCTAATCATTAAATGTTCTTTTTAAGCTTACGGCATAAGTTAAGGTATGACTCATAAAAAAGTTTTCCTATAAAAGCAATGTCAAAATAGAATTAAGTGCTCTTTGGAATCACTATGCAGCTAGAATTTTTTGTAGGATTGAAGGTTGTAGTCGCTCTGAGCATTGATATTGATCTTGCAAATTAATCCAATTGGCAGTCATCCCCTAGAAGCCTTGATTTTTGAGCTCTTTTTATGTATATACTTGTACCACACTAAGTAAGAATACATCTGAGATAGGTGATGCCAAATGCAGTGGGTTTTAGGTATTAAATATAAGTATTATTTTAACATTTTCTCCAGTAACAAAGGCTAGATAACAATACAGTTAGAAGTATGGTACACCCATTTCTAGGGCATAGTTGGAAACATTTATATAGTTTTTTTTTCTAAAAACATCTAAATTAGAGCCCTAAGTTTCAGACTCTGTTTCTTAAAACTGTGTGAATTTCTCGAGGTTTTTCGTTTATTCCTGCCTTCACAGCACCTTAGGGTATCCTGTGGGAAGCACAGCTTTAGTTCAGGGGTAGGCTTGTGATCAGCCAGGTGAACAATAATGAATTATTATTATTATTATTATTATTATTATATGCATTTGGTATAGGGTCTCACTATGCAGCTCAGACTCATAGTGATCTTCCTGTTTCAGCCTCCCCAGTGCTGGGCTTACAGGCATGTGCCACCACGCCTGATCTTGGTGGCCTGCTGGTGTGCCTGGGGCTGGACCCATACTGAATGTGGTACCAGGGATCAAACCTGGGTCCTTGTGCTTGTCTGGGCAGGGGCATAGACTGCTGAGCTATCTCAGCAGCTCTATGTTATTGTTTGATGCTTTTTGCCATAGTTGCAAGTGAAGACTGCCTTTTCTTGTTGGATTGCTAGTTGTGTGTGAGCTGCCAAGTGACTGCCCTGCTGGCTTTGTGCAAAATGTAGCCCATGGAAGGAGCAGAGCTGGGAGATTCCAGACCTGTGACACTCTAGGAATCAGGATCATAAAGGCAGAAGTCCTCCACTCCAGGCTAGCCACCAGCATGGTGAATTCCCCTTCTGTCTAAGCTTTTGCCCTCACATAAAATGGAGAAATATAACTGATAGCTCAGATGGTGAATTGGGGACTATACTGGCAGACTCCTAATCATAGAAGCTAGGTTTTTAAAATTCTAATTCTGTAGTTTTGCTCATTTGTGACAAGTGTTTCTACATCTGCCCAGAAATGCTTTCAAATAAAATGTGTGTGTGTGTGTGTGTGTGTGTGTGTGTGTGTGTGTGTGTATTTGTATGAGGAATCAAACTCCAGACCTTTTGCTTGCTAGGCAAGCGCTGTGCCACTGAGCTATATCCTCAGCTCTCAAATAAAACATTTTGGATACCTTTCCTAATAATTCTGTTCCAAGAACTGGATCATTACAGTGATGCTTTAGTCCTAGCCAACATTCTAGCCAAAGGGATTCTGGGGCTCCTTGTATGGAGTTTGATGAGAAGAACTGTTTTTGTGTTATGCCAATTCTAAGACAGTCCCTCCAGCATGAGCCTGACTTTGAAGAGTTCAGCGATTTCAAGGCAGCATCTTAATGCTTTGTGGAACTCTTTGGAGGATCCTACTATACTGTGGATTCTGGAGAATAGTAATGTTCAGTAATTAAACCTGGAAGTAGGAATTCTTACTGTGCCTATTACTGCTGGGGTCTGAAGGGTAAATGGAGGAAGGTTCTTTGGCCAAATTAATTCTGAGACTTCTGCTTTGCCTTGGAATTATTGTCCTTTTTTTATACAGAGACTTTCACAAAATTTTTGTTTACAAAAAATATGAAGCTTTCTCCCATTTTACTTCTGGCTTTGTCATTCTGCTTTGTAAGGTATGTAACACCAGAGGAGAGAAGAGAGATGTTCTCCCCTCTTACCTCATGCCATTTAGCACTTCTGCTGTAGTAGTTAGCATGTTTAGGGTTAGGATGTACCAAGTACCAGATGAATAGTGTTTGATATTGGATGTGTTGAATGAATGTGAAGCTTTTAGATTTCCTAAATTTTAGTAGTCCAGGTAGCTGACTTTCCTCAGATAGGCATAGAGAACAACATATAATTTAAAGCAATGAGACTTCAATAAATGTGTAGCTCCAGAGTAGCTCAGTTGGATATCAGGCTTGTAATGTCAATGAATGAAGTGTGTGTGTGTGTGTGTGTGTGTGTGTGTGTGTGTGTGTGTGTGTTTTCACAAATTAGAAAATGTCTAAAAAGATGAAAGCATTTTATCCCAACCACCTCTGTACTGAGGATTAAACTTAGGGCCTCCAGTATGTGAAACAAGCACTTTATACCACTAACTTTTGAACTGAGCACTTTTATTTATTTTTTAAATTGAGGAATTTATTTTTTTATAATAACTCAACAACTAATTTGTAAAGTACATTACATTCAATATCTATGGAACAAATGTAAAAGCAAATGTAGGGAGAAGGGAAATGCCAAGAAGTCTGACATTAATACCGGCAAAATCTTAATTTTTTAAGTTCTCAAAAGCAAGTAAGGTTCAAAACTTTTGCTTATATCCCTACTAGTAAGTAACAGTGCTAGTGAAGATCACCTTGCTGGACAGTTCTCACTTCTACATGCCATATTTGTTTGTTATATCCTATCAGTACTCATTAAATTTCCTTTTTGTGTTGTTTTTTGAGACACGGTCTTGCTATATAGCCAGGTGATCCTCTTGTCTCAGCCTGTGTTGGGATACAAGTGCTGAGATTTAGAGACATGGCCACCTCACCTGGCTGTGATTCCTGTCCTGGACAGCTAGATATTATAAAAAGCCATGTAAAAAATCAAAGTCTAACTCAGCAACTAGCAGTGTTCATTTGAACCATTATCTGAGGATATGATGGGTTGTAGACATACTAAGCCCCACAAACTTGAAGCTAAGCTTGAAGGATTTCAAATTAAATATTAAAATCACTTTATTGATTGGCTTAAATATAAATGAGAACAAATAGCTTTACTACTTTTAGTGATAATGGGGTCCCTGGAAATTCTCTGCCAAATTTCTGCAAATTTACATAGAAAACCTAAATTTTACTTGAAAGGAATAAAAATGCAGATCCAAAGAGAGTTTCTGATTCCCTTAGTTGCACCTACAACTTTGGTATTACTTAGGAAGTGGTTTACACTTATATAGCAAAAAATAAAAGGTATTCTGTGGTAATACACCTAATCTTTTATAATTTGACTTTTATAATTGGTCTTCCTATGCTGCCCAGTGATCTCAAACTTGTGATCCTTTTGCCCCTGCCTCCTGAGTAGTTGGAATTTTAGGCATGTATCACTAGGCCTGGCCTCAATTGTCTTTTAATAGTAGACCTTCTTAAATTTACCATTAATTTGTGATGGAAATAACTAAACTGAAGATTGCTGTTAAGCCATAACCTTTCTGTCTCACATGTTTAAAAACCTCTCAGAAATATATGACCAGTTAGTATTGAGTGTTCCAGATTTTTTTTATTTTTTAAAGAGAGTACAAGAAAGTATTGAAACAGAATAATTACAAGTGGTACAGAATTTCACTTAACAAAATAATATGAATTTCACAGTATTTCTTGTAATGCATCGTGCTATCTTCCAACTAGTTGTTAATATTACCAGTTATATGCATGTAAAAGTGGAAGAAGAAAGAAAAAATATATAAGAAAATAAGAGAAAAAGGTCAGAGAATTGAAAAAAGAAGACAAAACATTAACTGTTAATTAAGCATTAACTGCTCCTTTCCATAGACTAGCATGGTTACAGAAGAGTTGTCCAAACCATCCTGGTTACATACATAGATAAATCCCTTTCCCCCCACTCCCTCTCCTGTCTTTCTCCTCAATTCAGTAATTCCTTCCTTTTGAATAGGTTCATTCCGTTTTCCCAGTATCTATTGTACCCTTCAGATTTTATTTTTTCTTTCAGGTTCTCACACTAAGGAAACAATGTGATGTTTGCATGTGAAGATCTGATTTCTTTCTGTAGTTGCATCTACTGATAAAAGCCTCAGAACTTTTCCTGTTTCATAACTGAATAATACTCCAGTGTGTAAAACTACCATATCTTCTTTATCCATTTCTCAGTTGATGGGCATTTGGGCTGTTTCCAAGACAGACATTTTAATAGCCCAGTGCTGCTGCCATCATCCTAACCACCTGGTGTATCTGATAGTGCGGAAATGGAGAAGAGAAATCTGGTCACATTGACTAGGGCATCTCTTTGTTTCTAGAGGAAACATGTTTTGGGGTGATGTATAGTTTATAGTTTTTATAGTTTTCCATCTTTGTCTTAACAGACTTCTATTGAAAACTTGGATAATTTTAGGATGATCATAATTTTATCTCATTTCAGTATAATTGATTAATTTAAAAAAGTTTTCATTTAATTTTACTTTTGGATGATTGTTGAGTCATATGTAAGAAACAGAATGGAGATGTCTTCTGTCTCCTTTTCATAGAAGTTTTCCTCACTGGATATGCTTGGTATTGACATTGATATATCCAAGGTATAAAATATTTCTATCACACAGGGCTTCCTCATGTTATCCTTTCTTTTATCTTTTAAAATATTTTATTTTTATTAGTACTTTTTTGTAGTATATAATCTCATGTTGTCCTTTGCTAGCTATTCTACTTTCTCCCCTGCTACCCTTCACATTACTCCTGGCCAGCACTGCTCTCTTCTTTATGTGTATAAATTTATCATTTCCATCCCCTTTCTCTTATGGTAAACATATATTTTATTAATACCTGTTTAATTGTTTATTTGCTTTATCCTGCATCATACATACTAAGTTTTAATATTGTAGAATCAGCATTATTGAAAGTAAAACTACTTTCAAAGTTCAAGATTTCATTATTTTTTTGAAGAGAGGGCCTTTGAGGGGGAAGTAGTCCTCTCAGTATATACTGTTAACGATATATAGACAAATCTGAGTTTAAAGTCTTTTTGAGTATTTGTATGGTTATTTAAATGTTGGGTGTGACTATTGGTTAATTTCTATTTCTTTACATTGTGAATATTTTTGATTTAGTATTCTCTCTGTGTATATACATTTCTACATTCAAAATTTCAAAGGGGCTGGGGAGATAAATCAGTAGAATAAGCGCCTGTCTGGCAAACACAGGGTCCTGAGTTCAATCCCTGGTACTGTAAAAAAAAAAATCAAAGTAGTTATGTTTAGAGAATTCTCACTATCATTTCTAATTTCTCCACTCTTCTCCAATATACTCGGTAGTTATTTTTATTCTTTGTTGTACTAATAATCAATATTTATTATTTTTCCTCATATACTGTTATATTCTATATTCTATGTTCTTCTACCTTGGTTTTTAAAAATTTCATAATATATCTTGGAGATTATTCCACAATAGTTCATAAAGATCTTCCTTATTTCTTTTTACAGCTGCATTAAGTTCTGAGTAATTTTGTATGTGTAATTTTGTTTAATATTGAAACTTCTTCTTAGGGATTTATCTTACACTGTACTTTCATCAATATGTTTTCACTTATCTGTTTGTTCTCAGCCTTGTCAAGAGTATATTTTTGCCAGATAGATGAGAAGTGCTGCTTTAGCTTTCGTTAATTTACATTTCTCTGGAGGATAGTTTACCATCTCTTAAAATGCTAATGGCTTTTGGTTTTCCTTTCTTTCAGCTGTGGGTTCATGTTTTTTGCCTGTTTGTCTATCATGCTTTTGATGGTTACTGTCCTGATTTTTGAAAGAGAAAGGAAGATTACCTTTTTGGAAGACAAACTGTGAATATTATTTTTCAGTTCTTCATTTGTTTTTGGCTTTCTGACTTTTTTATTTTTGCTATGTACAAGTTTTTAGGAAATCTTTTGATAGCTTTAAGGTTGTAGTTTCATGTGATCTAGAATTTTAGGTAAATGATTTACATAGATGGGATAAAGTTTGGTTTTACTTTTCATGTCTACTTTCTCTAGCTGCTCACCTTCTTGGGGTGCTCACTTTTTTGGACTGTTTACAAACTGGCTATCACAAATGCCTCATTAATTCTACAACCTGTCTTAGCTTCTTTTCTCTATACCAAAAAACCACAGATGTCATTTCTGGCATTTTTATCCTATATTCATTTTCATGCATAAAATAAGCAACTGGTGACATTAATTTTTTCCGTAGAGGTGCATTCATGCTCCCTTTTTCCTCTGCATCTACAATTAATTTCCATAGTCTTAAGTATGTGGATCTGTTATCTAGATCAGGGCTTTGCCACCGCCTGTAAAAGGCCAGAAGCAAAAGCTGTTTATGATTACAGCTATTGTAGCATAAAAGCACCCATAGTATATAATAGACACAGCTGTTTCCAATAAAACTTTATTTGCAAAAATAGGTGGGGGATTAGAGAAAGGAAAAGAATAGGCACCTCTGGTCCATGCCCTATAGTCTGCCTGCCTGTAGTCTACACTGTTATAATTTAACTCTCCTCCAACTTGTTTCCGTATTTCCCTGCTGCTGCTTTCAGTTATGTCCTGGTTGTCTTAACTAGGAAATTAGGCAAGAGAGTCATATAACTCCAGGGAATATTGTTTGAATGATGATGATTAGGTCTTATTTACTTTATTTTTATATAAAAGTAATTGCAATAAAATTGCAACACAAGATTAGGAAAATGTTTTTCTTCAAAAATTAGAAGAACTAGGATGTCCTTAAATTTCTGCTATTGGATATTGATGCTGCTGACAATATTGCATTTGAGGATGAATATTGCAGAGAGAGTATTAAAATGCAATGGTGTCACATCATCATCTCCTACTGCAGAAGTCATAATTCTGAGAGACAGTGATCTGCAACAGAAGGGAGTCCTGTCATTTTTGAGTATTGTCTCTCCATGCAAAAATTAAACCTAGTAATAATGACATCAGTGAGTAAAAAAATCTGAAACATAGAATATGTGAAATTGTGTTAAATATTGTTCAGTCAGTTCTCAGAGAAATGATCATATCTTGGTTTGACAAAGGATGCTCAAGCTCTTCCACCCCGGAGCATGAAACTGCCTTGGCTGTTCCAGTACCTACTATAGAAATATCAAAGTGCTTTTCTTCCTTGGAGAAGGCTGTTCAAGTGAACATTTAAAAATCTCCTGTTGTCCAGCTCACTTTTGTAGAAATATTTATTCTCTTCCAGATTTTATCAAAGGAATTCCATATTTGATTCTCTTCCTACTATATTTCTGTCCAGTTATGCTGGTTTTGAAGGAGAATAGTCAGACTGAAATAGGGAGGATTGAGTGAAAATGATAGGATGAGAATTAAATCAGCATGAAGTAGGTTAGATCATAGGATGATAGGATTAGAGAGTGGCCAGAGAGGACAGTAGCAGAAGAGACCTACTGGGAACTGTAGGACTTTTGTCAAGTGTATGCCATTTGAGACCTTTGCATACCCATTCATCATTTCTGGCTCTGAAATGAAAAGCACTTGGAGTGGCTCTGGTGCTGCCTTTGTCTTTCTACTGTGTTCCAGACTTCCTGAGCTATTGTGAGCACTAAGCAAGGTAATTAATACAAAACACTTAAAGCAGTGCTTGATACCTAGTAAGAACTGAAAGCTATTACCCAGCAGCATTTGATTGCAACTAAGTAGTATAAACTTTACTACCTGTTGTCTCTATTTGACATATGAAAGAGTCAAGAAGCCTGTGTAATTATATGGTCCCGTATTTCAACACCTCTTTGCTTTTTGCACTATGGGGCTTGCTGCTTCTTTATTTAATGATATAAATAAGTAAATGAAACTGTATTGAATTGTAGTCATGCTCATTTGTTTACTTATCATCTCTGGCTACTTTTGTCCTTTAGTTATAAACTGAGTAGATGAGACAAATTTTATGGCTACAAAACAAAATATTTAGAAGTTATAAGTGTTATATATAGGTGAATTTTCCAATCCTTTTAGTATCATCTAATCCAAAGTACAAGTTAATAAAATGTTATCAGTTACAGAACAACTTTTGGAGAATACTTAGTCTTCATGTTTTTGGTTATCTTATACTGAGGCTAACAGTGTGGTACAGTATAAAAACAGCTCAAAATAAGATATATCCTTAGGTTTTCATTTATATCATTACTAAAGAATTGATTCTAAAAAGTATTATAAATAAAATATCATTTGGAATAATCTATGTGAATTAATTTGAAGATTTAAAGTTTTCTTTCATAATGAAAATAAAACCTATAGAATTTGTTATATTTCTTTTGACTAAAGAATAAATTCTTTTTAACTTTTATGGCATGCTATATTTCACTTCTTTGACAATGTTTTGCAAGCCATCCATGAATCATCCCAGTTTAACTTACAGCATAGCATTCTAGGTCCAGGGAATCAATGATGTCACCTTTCTGAGAAGGGACAGATTGTTACCACCAAGGAGTAGTACTTCTACAATCTTGTAAAAGTTATGCACTATTACAGTTATCTTACTGACTCAGAGCCATCATAAGCAATATGAACATAGACGAAAGATAAAGTTTGAATTTAGACTTGATTTTAAGTGAAGATGCAACAATAACTTTGGTGAATGTGGTTTTGATAGCATGATTTTTAATGACTCAAAAGCACATTAGTTTCATGAGTTGTGAACTTGCAGTACAGTCTTTTTACTGGCAGGCAATATCAGTCGAGTGGTGTTTTTCAGACAGCAAAGCAGATGGCTCTTTCTTGGCAGTACAGGGTGTGCCAACCACAAGAGACAGCTACACAAAAGTGAACCCTAAGGGAGAGAGAAAACAATTACCATCAGTTGTTCTTTATAAGTTCCTATGTCTTCAGAATGATGTGAAAAGTAATTTTGTCTTTTTAAAGTATGCATTAAATGTACAAATACAGCCAGTAATCTGAGTTCTCACTAAAATGGTGAAAGATGATATACTCAAAAAGGAAGCCAACTTTTGTGTTTGACATTTCTGGGATAACGTGGTGGCAGACAACTTGAGTCAGATATACTGCTTCTGAGTTCTTGTTGAAATACTCATAAAGAGGTCAAACACAGGCAATTGTGCTATAAAGCAAATATGGTTTATGGAGTGGGTCAAGAACAGTCTTGGACCCTATAGTACATGTTCTGTTTTCTGAACTAGAATGAGATGAATGTTTCCATATAAAGTTCAGCACACTAAAAGCTTCTCTTACACAATGTGCCTGACTTCCAGTAGACCAAGAGTAGTGGTGAGTGGCCAAAGGTTATCATTCTGTAGAATATGCCAGGGCCCTTCCCTTATTTCTTCCTTCTATCTCCCCTATTTTTTTCTTTTTTCCCCTTCTATTCACATGGATATAAAACTAACTGTAGTGTGTAGCCCAGCAGCAAGAGGGAATTGGAAGGTGTACCCTGAACCTGGGTGCAAATCACTTAAAAGCTTTTAGGGCTAGACTGTTGCTCAGTGGTAGCATGCTTGTTTTGCATGCATGAAGTCCTGTGTTATTATTTGTATGTAGATGTCCCCCTAGAACCTCATACAGTCTTTTTTGGGGGGTGGGCTTTTCAAGTACAGTTTATTAAACCTTAAACCTTGTTTTCATGTCTTTACTTTAGGACACGCAGTTACAGAATTTCCAGCTAAGCTCAGCAGTGGGCTAGGTTCCTTACTTTGTAAATATCCTGAGGCTGTGCGAGAGGAGGGAATGGATATGGTGTGAATGTTGTACCTCCCCTAGGGTAGGTAGCCTGCATATAATATAAGGGAAAAGAGATTTGCTCTCCCCTTTCTGGCTTTTGTTGCTTTTGCTGTCTTTCACCACCACAAACTGTTGCCCCTCAGCATGCCGCCCTATTTTGGAGCCAGCTGATTATGGACTGACATCTCTACAAGTTGTGAGCTAAATGGACCTTTCCTCCTTTAATTTTGGATGTCGGGTATTTTTCCTAAGTAATGAGAGAAAAAGCAAGACACCCTGGGTTAATTCCTAGCAACACACATACCAGCACAAAACAAACCTTTTGAGACTGTTGGAGGTAGAGCTGTGTTTCAGAGTGCTGCTTATGTTGCATGTGACAGCTGACAGGGGGCCTGATTCTCAGTAAGAAGTTTCCTCTCTCTAGGTGTTTAAATGCTGTCACATTTTGCCATTTGAGCTGGGGGTAGGCTTATTTCCCAGTGTGAATCTGAAGGAGAGAGCCTGTTGGCAGCTGAATGATATTGAAAAGATTAAAAGAGGAACTGCCCTGTCTACATGGGAACTTCAAATCTAGCCAAAGGTGAGTATGTAGAAGAAACTGTGTGGCTTATGAAACATCTATGTAGAGAAAAAGACTGACTTATGTATTGCTCTGAAAATGATTATATATGAAAAAGAGGTAGCAAATTTAGTAATTTGGTATCAATCTCCTAGTACCTTGGAGAAGAAAGAAAATGAACATGGCTTTGAGGAAAAGAGAAACGAGAAGGCCCAAAGAGATACAGGTTGAGATCAAAACAAGTGTCAAAAGAATCTGGTTGCCGTAAGAGAATACAGAGAAATAAAAATGGCAATAAGACTTAAAAGAGTTTGGAAGGCAATTGGAAAAAGATTCCATCTCCAGAAATCAAAAGTAATACAAATGGATGAATGTGAACATTCCCAGAATGCAGAAAGAGGCAAAGGTATGCAAATATGCAGGGTGGATGTGAAGGAAAGAAAACAGTTCTTTAATCTGAGAGGTATTTCTGAGCCTAAAGCCTGAGCAGTAATCAGGGAAATCAAGATTAACTTTCCTGTGCTAGTGAAGAGAATAAATGGTTAAGTGGACCCCTGAGGACTAACTAAAATCAGTGGAAAAGGTTCTAGTTAGACCTACCTGGCAAAATATTTGAATTTTAAGAATAAAGCAATCCCAGGAGATAGAGCAGGTTACCTACAAAAGAATACAAATTATGCTTGTCTCAGGTATCTTGTCTATTAAATGGCAGAAGTGTGAAGAGCTATGACCCAGTTACCATATTCAACTCTTATTAATATGTGGTTTAATGATTGTTTCTATTCATGTTCTAGTCATCCTTTGAAAAGATATTTAAATATATGACTCATTTATGGTGAAGACCACCCTTGGATTTTAATGTATTTCTTTGACATTAAAGGAAGAGGCTGGGACAAAGCCTTATTACCTTCTGACCTTTTGGAAAAATGGGATATACAGGCTCTGCCAAAAAATGTATATATACTTCAGAAAAAGAA
>NW_004524607.1:15025312-15028428 GCF_000260255.1 Octodon degus | reverse complement strand
CTTATTCCACTGAGCCATATCCCCGGGCCCCTTGTATAAATATTTTAACACTAAATTTCTTGAGACATTGTGAGATGAATACAAGTTACCTTTGGCTCTGTATTTATAAGAGGTGCTCAAAGTGGTGGCCATTAGCTTCCAGACATTTATTAATATAGTGAACTGCTGCTTGGGTAACCTTGGGCACTGAGATTGCTGGATATGCAGTTTCAATTTCTTCTCTAAGATATGGCAGTGTAGTGGGTTTTCTGTAATGTACAGCATCTTGTCATAGGTCCCCCCCATATGAGGGTAACACTATCTATTAAAAAAAAACAACAACACTTCTGACCACTAATATAGGACATAACCCATAAATACTGAGCCTACCCAAAAAAATGTATGCATATGTACTTTAGGAAAAGAAAAGCAATATGACAGTCAATAAATATATTTTAATAAGTGTCTAATGATTTAAAGAAAGCATTACAAATAGTGTAATGTAAAATGTTTAATGATGCTGCATTGACAGTCTGTCACAGAAGTCAGTCTGGCCTCTCACATGAGGTTAAATTAATATGAACTTTATTTGCAAGAATAAATACTTGTGAGTTTTGATAAAATTTTAGAAGACACTAATGAAGATACTTTATGCATAATAAAATATGATAAAACCTATTATTGGGCTACAGAGATAGCTCAGTGGTCTAATTGCCTGCCTTGCCTTAACAAGCACAAGGACCCAGGTTGAATCCCTGGCACCACGTGCTGTCTCCTCCTGGGTGTGCTGAGACAGCCACCAAAACCAGGTGTGCACACCTGGAATCCCAGCACTAAGGGGGCTGAAACAGGATCACTAGGTGTCCGAGCTGTGTAATGAGACCCTGTACCAAATGCATATAAATTAAAAACCTCTTATTATTAAGTAACTATAATACATGCAAGCCCAAAATGAGATAAATTCTAGACATAAGTTCAGGTGATAGGGTCTTAGCATATGCCAATATATTTCACTTTAAGTTAGTAAAAAGGTATAGTAGTATTCTGAAATGGATCTTAATGGTTCCTGGCTCCCAGTAGATATAAAGTTCAGCACACTAAAAGCTTCTCTTACACAATGTGCCTGACTTCCAGTAGACCAAGAGTAGTGGTGAGTGGCCAAAGGTTATCATTCTGTAGAATATGCCAGGGCCCTTCCCTTATTTCTTCCTTCTATCTCCCCTATTTTTTTCTTTTTTCCCCTTCTATTCACATGGATATAAAAACTAACTGTAGTGTGTAGCCCAGCAGCAAGAGGGAATTGGAAGGTGTACCCTGAACCTGGGTGCAAATCACTTAAAAGCTTTTAGGGCTAGACTGTTGCTCAGTGGTAGCATGCTTGTTTTGCATGCATGAAGTCCTGTGTTATTATTTGTATGTAGATGTCCCCCTAGAACCTCATACAGTCTTTTTTGGGGGGTGGGCTTTTCAAGTACAGTTTATTAAACCTTAAACCTTGTTTTCATGTCTTTACTTTAGGACACGCAGTTACAGAATTTCCAGCTAAGCTCAGCAGTGGGCTAGGTTCCTTACTTTGTAAATATCCTGAGGCTGTGCGAGAGGAGGGAATGGATATGGTGTGAATGTTGTACCTCCCCTAGGGTAGGTAGCCTGCATATAATATAAGGGAAAAGAGATTTGCTCTCCCCTTTCTGGCTTTTGTTGCTTTTGCTGTCTTTCACCACCACAAACTGTTGCCCCTCAGCATGCCGCCCTATTTTGGAGCCAGCTGATTATGGACTGACATCTCTACAAGTTGTGAGCTAAATGGACCTTTCCTCCTTTAATTTTGGATGTCGGGTATTTTTCCTAAGTAATGAGAGAAAAAGCAAGACACCCTGGGTTAATTCCTAGCAACACACATACCAGCACAAAACAAACCTTTTGAGACTGTTGGAGGTAGAGCTGTGTTTCAGAGTGCTGCTTATGTTGCATGTGACAGCTGACAGGGGGCCTGATTCTCAGTAAGAAGTTTCCTCTCTCTAGGTGTTTAAATGCTGTCACATTTTGCCATTTGAGCTGGGGGTAGGCTTATTTCCCAGTGTGAATCTGAAGGAGAGAGCCTGTTGGCAGCTGAATGATATTGAAAAGATTAAAAGAGGAACTGCCCTGTCTACATGGGAACTTCAAATCTAGCCAAAGGTGAGTATGTAGAAGAAACTGTGTGGCTTATGAAACATCTATGTAGAGAAAAAGACTGACTTATGTATTGCTCTGAAAATGATTATATATGAAAAAGAGGTAGCAAATTTAGTAATTTGGTATCAATCTCCTAGTACCTTGGAGAAGAAAGAAAATGAACATGGCTTTGAGGAAAAGAGAAACGAGAAGGCCCAAAGAGATACAGGTTGAGATCAAAACAAGTGTCAAAAGAATCTGGTTGCCGTAAGAGAATACAGAGAAATAAAAATGGCAATAAGACTTAAAAGAGTTTGGAAGGCAATTGGAAAAAGATTCCATCTCCAGAAATCAAAAGTAATACAAATGGATGAATGTGAACATTCCCAGAATGCAGAAAGAGGCAAAGGTATGCAAATATGCAGGGTGGATGTGAAGGAAAGAAAACAGTTCTTTAATCTGAGAGGTATTTCTGAGCCTAAAGCCTGAGCAGTAATCAGGGAAATCAAGATTAACTTTCCTGTGCTAGTGAAGAGAATAAATGGTTAAGTGGACCCCTGAGGACTAACTAAAATCAGTGGAAAAGGTTCTAGTTAGACCTACCTGGCAAAATATTTGAATTTTAAGAATAAAGCAATCCCAGGAGATAGAGCAGGTTACCTACAAAAGAATACAAATTATGCTTGTCTCAGGTATCTTGTCTATTAAATGGCAGAAGTGTGAAGAGCTATGACCCAGTTACCATATTCAACTCTTATTAATATGTGGTTTAATGATTGTTTCTATTCATGTTCTAGTCATCCTTTGAAAAGATATTTAAATATATGACTCATTTATGGTGAAGACCACCCTTGGATTTTAATGTATTTCTTTGACATTAAAGGAAGAGGCTGGGACAAAGCCTTATTACCTTCTGACCTTTTGGAAAAATGGGATATACAGGCTCTGCCAAAAAATGTATATATACTTCAGAAAAAGAA
>NW_004524607.1:15017120-15025157 GCF_000260255.1 Octodon degus | reverse complement strand
AACTGTATTTGGTTGTTACAGGGTCTCACTACACAGCTCAGACTTGTGGTGATCCTCCTGCTTTCAGCCTCCCCAGTATTGGGATTACAGGCATGCTCCACTATTTCTGAACCTGGCGGGCTCAGCCTGCCCTGGGGTGGGGCTGGTGCCACATGTGGTGGCGGGGATCCAACCATGGTCCCTGCACTTGCCTGAGCCTGCCCAAGCAGGTGCTTCAGTCCACTGAGCTATCTAACCGGCCCTATATATTTGTTGATTCTATGACCAATAGAATATCATGATTATGATAGCATGATACTTACCAAAGTTAGGTTGTTTTCAGTGTCTTTAAAACTCTGTCTTGTGCTCCCTTGGCTCCATTTGCTATGGAAGAAGTCAGCTACCATATCAGGAGAACAGTCATAAAACATAGGGAAGGATCCATATGAAGGGGAAATAAGGCCAGCCTTCATCCACTTGCCAGCTGTGTGAGTATACCATCATGGAAGTGTAATCTTCAGCCCCAGTGAAGTCTTTGATTATAGGGAAATATCTTGCTGGAAGCCTCATAAGATGCAGCCAAAACAGAACCACAAAACCTACCTGCTTCCCAGTTTTTCATTTACAGAGACAATGTGAGATGCTAATGCGATTTTAAAGTATTTCACTTCAGGGTAAGTTTTTTTTTTTTTTTTTCCTATAGCAGTGAGTGCTTGGATTGATGGATCAAAAAATGCTATTGGAAAAATCAGACCCTGGGGCTAAAAATGAGTTGTGGGCCGGGAGATAGCTCAGCAGTCTAAGCACCTGCCTGGCAGATGAAAGGACCCGGATTCAATCACCAGTATTGTGTACTTTGCTGGCCTCACACCAAGTCGATCACTGAAACTGGATGTGGTAGCCCAGGCCTGTGATCTCAGACCTGTGGAGGCTGAGACAGGAGGATCACTAGGAGTCCAAGCTGTGTATCGAGACCCTGTACCAAATAAATAAGGTGCATTGTTACTGTCCTCTTTGTATCAAGATAACTCCAGATTGGGCAAAGGTATAAATGTAAAAATTGGAGCATTAATTTGCTAGAAGAAAATAAAGCTGAAAAATTTCATACTTTTAAGATAGTAAAAGGATTTCCTGCTTTTCTGACTATGCAGAACATAAAATAACATCTAGAGTTTTTTATAACATAGAAACCTTTATAAGCAAGGGTTAGATAACCCCCAAATTACGAAAATGTGAGTATTGCAAAAGTCTATCTTAACTATAGAGAACTCTTAAAAATCAGTAAGTCTGCATAGAAGGAATGGCCAAGAGCAGGAACAGGCAATTCAAAGAAAAAATACGATTAAATGCATGAACAGTAGTTATTTAAGAAATGTAATTAAGAACTATAAAAGATCACATTTTACCTGTCAGATTGATAGGTTAAGAAGGTTCCTGTATTGGCAAGAAGTTTATTAAACTGTTCAAAGGGAATGAACAACTGGGGTGAGAAAAAAGAGAAAGAAAAGAAAAATATATACATAGGATAGCTTGGATAATTGTACTACTGATTTCTGCTTGTCTATTAATACAATACTTATTTTTTCTTTTTAATTTTTAAAAACAATTTTACATGCTTATCTAGTAATTTGAACAACTAATTTTAAGACAATATGTAATATCACAGTTCTTATTGAATTTTTATCATTTTGTTCAGTGAAATTCTGTATTGTTTCTAATTTGTTTTACTGTTTTTCATTATCTTTAAAAGAAGGTGGGCCAGCGAGATAGCTTGGTGGTCTAAAGTGCATGCTTAGGCAGCTGCAGGGGACTGTGGTTCGATCTCCAGCATCACATGTGGCTCCAGCTCTGCCCTTAGGGCTGGCGTAAAAAAGGTTAATAATACAGTCAAAACCATATATGCATAACTGTCTTATTGGGGGGGCTATTTATTATTTTTAAGTATTTCTAAAAAATATTAAAAAATAATAAATAGGGTCTCACTATGCAGCTTGGATTCATAATGATCTTCTTGTTTTCAGCCTCTCCAGTGCTGGGATTACAGGAATGCACCACCATGCCTGGACTTGGTTGCTGGCTCAGTGCACCTGGGAGTGGGGCTGGCATGGCATGTGGTGCTGGGGGCTGAACCCCAGTACTTGTGCTTGCCTAAGAAGGTATTTAGTCAGCTGAGCTATCTTGCCAGCCCTGGACAGCACTTTATTAATTTTATTAGTAAAAAGATTATTGAAAATGATTAGATCTGTTCATAGCACCAGTGGTACAAGTCACCAGAGGGGATAGTCATGTTTATACTACTGGTAGTTCATGCTAGTGGGAATGTGTTAAATGTGAGTCGTAATGGAGATTCATATAATTTTCCTGGTGGGTAATCTCTTGGCATCTCTCAAATCGAGGGTACTATGTGACTGAGCCATATGCATTTATTCTAAGGTAATAAATAAACAGTTGAGTACAAGTAGATTTGTTATTGTGAAATCTAGTATTTGTCCTAGTCATATTTTCTCCTCATCCCTCTGCCCCTGTTGTTTCTATTTTCCTAGACAATATTTCTTTTGGACCTTCCTGTATGTTTGCTTTACTTTTCAATGCTTTGCTCTTATGTTTATTATATTTGTTCTTTCTAATAGCAATTTCCTTATTAACTTCCATTTTGTTAACTTTTTTGTACTATTCTTTTTAACATTCAACCACTTTGAAAATTTTAGTTTGTCTTTTAACTTCCAAAAATACTTTATTCTTTTCTTTTTTATGGTACTGGAAATTGAACTCAAGCCTTGCACTTACCAGGCAAGCACCGTAAATACTTTTTACTTGATAAGTTGTTTTTCTGGGATTCTGTTTTGTAAAGTATATAATAACTCTTGAAATCTCTCTAAGGATACTAATTAGAAGTTTGAAACTTAAGAGTGTTCAGAAACAGAATCTTGTTTCTCCTAAGGCTACCTGTTGTGTGTATTCATTTTGTTCTTTTCATCTCATTCTTTTTTAGATCTCTCCCAGACATGATGATCCTTGGCTGACTGTTCATATTTATTAATGAAAGACTTAATTAATAAATACTGGTAGCTATCTAGGTTTCTTCTGGATTTCCTTCAAATGGGAGGGTTTACTTTAGGTTTTGTATAGAGCCTGGGGCATTGGCTTGGAAAGATGTCTGGGTGAAGAATCAGAAGACAAGGTGGGTCCACCCAACAAATCACCAACATGGAAAGGACTTGATGCTCATTATGTATATCAGACAGAGCTCTTCTTTACCTGTGCCCTCTGCCTCCCATCCCATCTTTTGTAGAGGTTAGGAGTTCTTTTTCTCTGTTTGCTCTCAAGCTCTAACATGTACAGTTGGAATTCTTCCCAGGTAAATCATTCCTAACCCCTTCACTGCAGTGCCAGGGATAGTTGTGCAGGTGCTTACTAGCCTAGATCTTCTAAATTTCATTTTTTTCTTTTCAGATACTGGGAATTTTTCTAAGTATGTGTTGCTGAGCCAGTCTTGACTATTGTGTCTGGTGACTCTGAGACTCATGGTTACATTGAGATTGGTTCTTGGTCTTTTGAGTCCTAATGAGCATTGCTGCCTTGCAGGGGTTCTTTGTACTTTTGGCTCCATGTGTTTTATGTCTTTCAGGCATTACAAAAAATGCATGGTCTGCTATGGCAGCATTCTCTGTGTTATTTAATTTCAGTTTTAAAAAGTCTTGCGTTGGTTCATGAGACCTTGAGTGGGAGGGGAAGTAGACACTGTTCAGTTGACTTTTTTTTTACCGTGGGTGTTTTATTTCCTTGATTTTCTCTGAATTTCTTCATTTTATAGCATCCTGCTTACTGTATTTACTTTCCCTGAGGAACAGGGAGTGTGTGCATGTGCTTGCGGGAAGGCTTGAAGTTAGGGTTGGATTCAGATCCAGGGTTTCTGTTCCAAAGCCCAGTCTCACAGCCTCTCTACTCTCTTTTCTGGTTGTTCAGTTTGATGCCTCTCTTTCTTCATGTTTGTCTATCTCAAACTTTTGGTGTGTCTTGTATTTCTGTTCCCAATTACAGGTAAGGATCTACCACTGAATATATTTCCTCAGCTCTAGTGGGAACCCTTCATCACCTAGTGATAAATACATGTTCTGATTTAGGAGCTCAGCTTCAGATTATTATATTGGGGAGAACAAAGGGAGTGGGTTGTAGGATATGTGTGGTCTTCATTTAGCTGTTCCTATGGTTGCAAGGCTCTGCTGTCTTCTCTGGTAGGACCCTTGTGTCAGAAAACTATGCTGTCTTCCTGACCTCTTACAGCTTCTCTGGAGTGAATGTCTGACTCAGTAAATAGGTAAAATTTCCAAGCTACAGATCTTTTGTGTAGTTTAAACTTTGACCTCTGTAAGGTAGGGACTGTTCCTTCAGTCTCTGATTAATTATTTCTTTAGTTTTCTGTCCAGGCTCCTAGCCTGAGCTGCACTGGGGTTATTCTTAGCTGCTACTGAGGAAACTTTCAGCTGACAAAGGTTTTGTTATATTTCTTTATTTAGATTTGTCATCATTTTCCCCTTCAGTTTTAGAGTTTTCCTGAAACTCACCTGTTCTGTAACTGTTTATTATAGAGCAGTGTACTGAGTATTAGAAAAGATGAGCAAAAAGAAAAATAGAGTATTGTGAAAGATGTCATAATTGTGGAGAGAGGAGTTAAACAAAGTCATTTGCATAAACTCAGAGGGATTGTGACCAAGTGAAGAACAGAGCAGAGGGCACAGGATGTGGACAGACCTTATTGATAGACAAGCTGGCCTGCTGACATCACTCCCTGTGGATATTTACTATGGCTGTGGATTTGTTTTCATTCTGGATTTCTCCTCTTTTATGGAATGTAAGAAGGAAAAAATTTGATGGATGAGCTTGAACCAGAAACATGGAATGTTTTTCAAAACTATAACTTAGGCAATAAATGAAAAAGCATAAAAGCATATCATGTGTGAGACGTTTATTAAATACTGGAAAGTATACTGGTACTAAAAATATTCTGGAGAAATGCATGATAAGTGATTTTTACCTTTTTAAAAACTGATTTGAATTTTAACTTTTTATGAGTGGATTATTTTATGATCAGGATAAAATGTTATTAAGCTGATGTTTATCTTATGGCTTGACTTATAATGACATGTAAAAACTGCAGTGTTTCATAGGTCAAAGATATATCAACTGCAGTGTTATAAAGATGTTAATATATGCTTAATGGAAAGGGCATATAATTAGCAACAAAAGCAATTCCTTCAATATAAGAAATTTACTTTTTACTCAAGATTCTTACTACTATTGAAGGTGTAAAATGATTCATAGAGATTACATTTTAGTAGTTTTAGGCATCTTGGATTTGAAATGTTTGCAGAATAGTGGTTAAGTATTCAAACTAGAATAATGTGTTTGAGCAGTTGGCTTTTTGATTTGACCAACTTTGGTGATATGTCAATTGGAATTCTTTTCAGTTCCAAAAAACATAAATCCAGACTAACAATTTCATAAGCAAGTAACTTAAAGAGAGCAAGCTTTAAATTTAATGCCAACTTTGTCAAGTCCTGCCATGTTTAGTGGTTATGTCATAAGGAAGCCATCTAACTTGTCACTCTTAGAATGTAGCTTTGACTTCATGATAATAGGATTACTGCTGTATCTCTCAAAATTAAAGTTTAGCTCTACTCAGGCACTAGGGGAAGGGTGCAGATTTGTCTTTTTCTCAGATAAACAGCAAGCAGTTTTCCCAGAAATCTTATCTGTTACACTTCCATTTATATTTCAGAGGCCAGAACTGTGTCACAGAGCCATCTTTAGCTACAAGGAAACAAGAGAAACCAGGCTCTTGGGTGTTTTTAAATCAGAGTACATTGCTATTCAAAACATGAAGAGTGTTGTTAAGAAAGGAGAGAACGGCCACTAGTTAGGTAACCCAGCTCTCGGACTTACTGGCTTATGGATGGAAGTGGAAGTCAGGTGTATGGTGAAGATAGTGGAGGTCTGTCTATTAAAAATCTTGAAGGATCCCTTGAGACCTTTGAGGTTAGAGGAATAGAAGAATATGTGCTCTTCAAGAGCACTAGGAAGGAGTGATGTTGAATGAGCTGTAGGAAGTGTGTAGGTTGAATGAGCTGCAGTGGCTTGTGAACCAGATGGAGGATCAAGGCATTGTACATTGCCCTCTGTGTTGGGGAGTCAGGCCACTTGGAGCTGAGGCATGAACTTGAGGTTAGAAAGAAGCCTTTAGTGACTTGGAGAAGCCTTTGGTGACTATTTCATTAGTGGCTGTGGGTTACACAGTGAAGAGGACTAAAGTATAAGAATTGAGGTACATGACTCACACTAGTAGATGCCAAGCACAAGGGGAGGGACAAGGGAAGAGAGGAGATCGCTAGAGGGAGGAATGTGATCAAAACCCTCCTCTCTTAAGGCAGATAGTGTTAGCACTTGCTTGAGTGTTGAAAAGGGAACTGTAGATGATGGTTGAGGGAGATTTTGTGTCCCAAGGGGAGCAGGAAAGTTTCCCATTTAGAGACCAGGGAGGAAGACTTGGGGGAAAGAAAGAAGTACCTCTGTTTCCCTAGAAAGAGGAAAGATGAAGTGTGGACCTAAGGGACTTGTATTTGGTGGTAAAAATACTAGAGGCAAACTGAGGATTTGGACTCTGAGAAGACAAACTAGAAGAACTTCATCTCTGTCGGCAGACATGGCAGGCCTCAAGTGTGAAGGAGAGGAAATATTACTGATGAATGTAGTTGTTTAAAAGAGTGCAACAGGGATGTTCAGTTTCAGGAAAAGCCTGGTTCTGGTTGTAGAGTGTGAGTTTGCTTTCATTCTGTGGTACCATTGCCTCAAGTGGGAATTAAAAAAAAAAAAATTGTTTTGAGTGCTTACCTATAAGAACTTTTTTGTACCAAAACAAACAAACTTAACTATTGTATTAGTCAGGGTTTTGCTAGAGAAACAGATACAACACAAGAGGAAAATGTATAAGAAATCACAAGATTGGCTTATAGCAGTCAGCTACAGAGTTGGATGAGGAATCATGCAGAGGGTTCCTGTGCACACTGGAGACTGAAGGATTCAGTCCGAGGTCTGGAGCTCACTGCAGTGTTCCATGCAGGTCCTTATTAGGGGAGGCCAAAGGGTCTGCCATGAAAGGTGGATGGGACTATACCAGAAAGCTGAAGGATCCAAGACCCAAGCTGAAGAGTGCGCTAGAAGCCGAGAGATGACGTCCAAGCTGAAATGAAGACGGTAGTTCCTCCGAAGAAATGGGACCCTCTGTCTTTCCTCATTTCCCTTTGTATTCTTTAAGTGATGAACCCCCCTGAGGTGACTTCTCTATACCTTAGGCTGTGTAATTGCTGAGCTGATTTAGTTAAACTTCCAAACTTCTCAAGTTGACACAGTTCATCAGCCACTACCCTACTTAGCAGTTTACTCTGAGCATCACTTGGGCAGCACATTTGTTTTGTACTCACTCTCCTGAGCATCACTAGGGTAGCTGTTATTTCAACCAGTCTATTTTTGTTTGCAGGAGATGCACTTGTACGACTTTTATTGTGACTTTTTTAACGTATTTTTAACTTTACAGTGTTGTGCACATTTGATGTTAGTTTTTAGTAAAATCTAATAAGTTGTGGTTATTTTGTTTTACTGATTCATGTTTATTTGTGAAAAATAACCTATAGTTTTATGCTACAATCTTTAAAGCACTTATAACCACATTAGATATAATTTTTATACTTCTCCAGAACTCAGTGATGATTTATAATACAAATTGGATATGTTTGGAGATTAAGACTGAATAAGAAGGTAGTGCCAAAGATCTGTAAAAAAATTGAAAGAGAAATGTTAGTATATAAGAAAGAAAAAGTCTATTATGAATGGAACAACAGAAATGTGTTTCCTTACTATAAACCTTTTATAATACAGGAATGATAGAACTTGAAAGAGAAATAAAACCAAAAAATTCTAACAGTGGTCAATGATTATAATAATTCTGTGAGTGTTAACAGAGTTGAGTAACATCTAAAGGTATCCTATAATCAAAATGTGAAG
>NW_004524607.1:15008828-15016919 GCF_000260255.1 Octodon degus | reverse complement strand
TTCATTACTTTTAGTGAGTAGATTTTTTTTTTTTAAATGTATTTAGGACAGAGTCTGCAAGGGTCTCACTACATAGACCGGACTTATAGTGATTCTTCCGTTTTCAACCTCCCAAGCGCTGGGATTACAGGTGTGTGCCACCATGCCTAGTCTCAGTTTCTGTCACAGCGCACCCCTAGGGACGGGGCCAACATAGCATGCCGGGGATCGAGGGCCGGCTGCTACATTCTGCCTATGCAGATGCTTTAGCTCGCCGAGCAATCTCTCTGGCCCGTGAGTAGATATTTTATTGACATTATACCATTCAAGGATAAACAGGAAAGACCAACATGACTGTATGGAGTATGCTGTTCAAAGAAAGACAGTAAAGCAAAAAATTCAGAAAGAGATTAGATACTACTATCCAGATTATAATATTGCTTTGTGTATTGAATATTTTTATATATTATGCACAGAAAAATTATTGAATAAATTTGATAACTTTTTTTTATTTCTTGCTAGAAAAATTAATGAAAAATGCAGTTTTGGGTCATCATATACTTAAACAGTTGGACTGGTGAGTGGTTTAAAACTTGTTGAATGGTTTTATCTCTAAAACAAGTAATTTATAAATAATGTTTATTGACGTACTATCTCAGAAAATCAGAGCACCTTACCTGTGTTATCTGTGTTACCTGTGTTGTCCACACAAGAAGGACTGTGCGGTAGATGTTATTGCTATTCCCATGGTAACGTCAATAGCACCTGGGCTCAGACAATTTAAATTACATGTCCCAGACTAGGAGGCTAGTTAGTGGTGATCTCAGGATTTGAACTACATCTGTAACTGTAGAGTAGATCATTAACCATTGTTGTGTGGATTGAACCATGGGAAGTTGTGTATTTTGTGTGATGATAAAAGAGTCTCAGTTTTATATGTTTCAACTTAACAAACTTCTCCCCAGAATACTTTGCAAGGCCACATACTGCTTGCTTTGGCCAGGCATTATCCTGAGGCTTTTGATTTCTGTAATCTCTTATACCATTTTGAAATATTTACCATTTTAAAAATCATTCACTTATGCTAACTTTTGAGTAGCATACTTAGTTTATTGTGCTTTAAATGAGTATATTTTGATAATGTTGCTTTTTTATGACCCCACTGACAAACTTGTATTTTGGTAAAGCTGCTGAAAATGATAGCAAGACATATTGAAGGAAAGAAACCTTGCAAATCTACTTTCTCACTTCTCACAATTTTTTTTTGGTTTTGTTTTTGTATTCTTCATGGCATCTGATTCATTGAGTAGTAGTCTCCCAAGGGATGGCTATGGTTTTTTTTTTTTTTTTTTTTAACTTGGTAGGTTTTGTCTTATTGAATCCGTTGACTCATGATCTGATTCTTTTATTTATGCAGTTTATTTTAGGTAAAGAGAAAGAAATGCTCTCCATGTCCTCACTTATTCCCAATTTGTAAGCCTCTGCAGACATCAATTAGAAGTAAATGTGGGGGCCTGCTCCTTAGCTCAGTTCTTTAAGTGGCTGCTTCAACAAAGCAGTCAGGCTCAGGTTGCTGTGGTTCAATCCCCACAACACAAGCCAGCCAAACCTGCCCTGAAGGCATTCGGAGAAAAAAAAAAAAAATCCTTCTGGGGCTGGGGAGATGGCTCAGTAGAATTACCTCTTGCCTGGCAAGCCCAAGGGCCTGAGTTCAATCCTCAGTTCCAGAAAAAAAAAAGTTAATCTACTCACTTTAATATTAAGAATATTAATTCTTAAATTATATTTTTATATTTTAGCTAAAATATCCACTAAAATTATAAACTTAGAAATTGGATGACTTTTTCCTCTGGTTTTTGAAACAGCATCTCTTTGTGTATTAAGGCTACCCTTGATCTCACTGTGTAGCCTAGACTGGCCTCAAACTCAAAGTGATCCTCCTATGCCAGCCTCCTGAGGCTGGGAATACAGGTATATGCTGTGCCTGATTTTTCTTTTCTTTCTTTTTTTTTTCTAAGTTTGAAATTTTAAAAAGAAGATATAAAGACAAGACACATGGTGGTGCCTTTTGTTTTTAATTATAAAGCATGTGGAGGGAGTTGGGCCATCTTTCTTTCACCTTCAAATAATCAGTTAGTTGCCTACATAATACACACACTAAATATGTGTCTGACTGAAAAACAACAGTCTGTCAAGTTGCACTCTCTGTGTTGAGGACCTGATGTCAAACTGCAACTTTTAGTTCATGGATAAGAATTCTTTTAAAAGGCATGGACAATTAATTATGTGACCAAGGAAAATAATTTTCTTCAAGTTAATTGCACAAATTACTGTAGTCCTAAAAGGTTAATGATTCCCAAACATCTTTGATGCATAGAACCAATTAAATGCTAGTATAATTTGAATAATTTAAATTACTACATGAGTCCTTGGAGAAGTGGGTTCCATCCAAAGGACAACAGTGAACAATGCCTTTTTTATATTTTAGAGAAACTTTTATATTCTTCAGCTGGAAAACTCTAAGTCAATCAGATGGACCATAATATTCTTACATTTCAAAATATGAAATATCAAAACCCTATTATTTTAATAGGTAAACTAAACTTTTAGATTATATATTATCCTCACTTTGTAGATTCACTATTATTTCTAATTTATACAGAAGTACTTTATATAAACTTAAACCTTTAAACACTTAGATAAAATTAATGAGCAATTACCACTGTGGTTTTCTGCAGTGAAACTTATAGCTGTGCAAACACTATAACATTTTTTAAGTTTTAGTTTTTAATTAGCAAACTTTGTGTATTTCTTAAACATTGTTTTTACATTTTTGTATATCTTTTTAATGTTTATATTTATTAATATTTCCAAAATAGTTAACTGGAATATACTTTTATTTTCGTTAACAATATATACTGAAAGAAATTGTGAGGAATTCTAATTATTTATTATTTAAGAGATACTTATCAAGGATTTTGTGGTATAATAAATTTAAGAAAGACTGTGTGATATAGTCTCTTCTTAGAAGAATCATATTGTACATTATTTGATGAAGGAGTTGAGAAATGTTGGAGCAAATAAATCAGTTTAACATAATCTAATGAAGTGTTTCCAAATTTATCTAATAACAGAAATGCTCATTCTCATTTTGCACAATGCTCATGAATATTCTAAGACTTTAAGTGACTTTGTGTTCTACACAACCATGTTGTGATTGTATTAGGTAATGTGGCAGCTGTGGTTTTACCATGTACTAACACACATAAATGTACGCACTGTGTGTGTGGCATTAGAAGCTTACATGTTTTATTCCCTACAATGCCTGCAGTATGTAACAGACAGTAGAATCAGAAAGTAATTGTTAAAGAAATGAGTGAGAAAATCTTACTGTCCATGACATGTTTCCAGCCACTGCATTCAAGTTACCTTGCAACCCGGCTTAACAAGGTGTGACATTCTGAAGTACAAAGACATGATCTTTCTGGGGACATCTGAAACATTAAAGACAAGCTAAAAACTATTTTCAGTCTTGTTTCATTATGAAGTATGTCAGTGAAGAGGCCCTGGAGTTTAGGAGACCTTGGTTCAGGTTTAGATTCTAACATTTTCCATTTATGTTACCTTAGACAAAATATGGATTTTCTTAGAGCCTGAGTTTTTCTCATGAATAAAGACATAATTTACCTTGTAGGTTTGTTGGAATATAGAACAATATTTAGAATGCACCAAAAACCTATTTTTAATTAACTGGAAATAATGCTGCAAATTTGTATAAAACTCCAGTGAGTTTTTCTTTTCCCTCATTGATGTATTTGGTACAGGGTCTCACTATGCAGCTCAGACTCGTAGTGATCCTCCTGTTTTCAGCCTCCCCAGCACTGGGATTACAGGTGTGCACCAGCATGCCGAGACTTGGTTGCAGGCTTGTGCACCTTGGGGGTGGGGCTGGCGTGCATGTGGGTTAGGGGTTTGAACCCTGGTCACTGTGTTTGCCAAAGCAGGTGCTTAGTCCACTGAGCTTTCTCACTGGCCCTTCCCATAAGTATGGCTAAGCTAAACTTTCATGTGTATATAGAAAAATTCCAACTTATTTTTAATGAAGACAGTCTTACTAAACTATGAACAGGAAAATGTGACTCTATTGCCAATACAATAATGAATGTATATTTTCCATTATTGTTTTAGTACTTCCAATCTTTTCCAGATTAAAAGACTCTTGAAAGTGTGTTTTTATGTTTTTAGCCTCAGTTGCTTTGCACTAGCTGATCCCTTTACCTGGTATGTTTTCCACATGTAGTGACTTGTCCCTTCCTTTCTGTCATACTTCAGCTTCTGTATCAACCTTTCACTTACTTCCCTGACTGCGTAAAGCCTCCTGTGTGAGTCTCTTCATTGCCTTACTCTGCCTTATTTCTTTTTCATAACTCTTATCACTGTCAGACATATTCCATATATCAGTTGTGAGGTGAAATGAAAGACATATTCTACAAAGATTAGTAAGGTATTAAAATATTTAGTAATCCTGAATTAAAATAATTCATGATGTATCTTTATATGCTTGTATAGTTTTTACACCTATTTCAGTATGTTAGACTATAGAACTGATGAAGCTTGTGAGACATGCATGTTATTTAGTGATACTTTTGTAAAATTTTCAATAGAATTTACTTCAAATACATGTGTTTTCTCTTTGTAAGAATTTTTTTCCCACATGAGAGTATCTGAAGTGCAAAAATTCACAGAATTGTGGTAACCAGTGATACTAATCAAATAAATAATAGGAAAGTATTTACCTTGATAGATTCAGTAGGTAGCAGTATGAAATAATGAAACTACTTGTTTTTTTTTTAAATGAAATATTTGATTGATAAATAAGACTATATACTAACATCAAGCCAAGTTGTGATTACTGATTATGTATTATGAGGTTAATGTCATTTGAACATGTGAAAGATTTGGCATTCTTACTGCTACTATAATGAATACCACTGGGTAATGTAAAATATATTTAGCTCATGGTTCTGGAGGATAAGTCCAATAGCAGGGTTCTGATGTCTTGTAAGGGCCTGTATGCTGAATTATAATGTTGTAGAAAGGCCAGTGAGCATGCCTGAAAGACATGAATTTGAGACTAACTCATCCTCTTACCAGCAGCCCATGATGGCAGCATTGACCCATTCATGACAGTAGAGCCCTTGTGATCTGCTTGACTTTTAGACCAGAGCTTTCAACTCTACTCAAATGGCAAGGAATTTTTGTCCAGAGTTTGGGAGGCATATTTAAACCAAACACACCATGCATATATTTATTAGTACTATGTTTTTTTGTGACATTCTCAAACCATAAGAGTATAATTTTGGCTATTTGAAATTTTGTGCATTTTACATAAAGCAAAAATCTTTAAAATGATTAAGGTTTTATAAGATAGAGTATGATTTAGCTTTATATAGTTTTTATTAGATCTTTAAAAATAATTTCAAAACATACCCATGTATTTTGCTTGGCATTAAAGAGCTGTGTTGGAATTTCTATTTTTTCTTAGGTTATTCACAATGTTCAAATTATTTTCTATGTTCTATGCTAAGATATTTTTCTTTTCCTCTCAAAGGAGACTCTCTGAGCTCCTATAAACACTTTCCTTCTGGAACTATGCCAATTCCTATTCATCATTTGCAAGGAAATGCTGCTTTCTTCGTGAAAAATCGAGCACAGTCCTCTCTCCCAGTTTACCTCCTATAGGAAGGGAATGAACCCAACTGGACTGAGTGCCTTAGAATCTGTTCAGGGACTCAGTTACTTGGGGGATTTTCTATGATAGTTACAGCCTTACCACCATATTCATCCTTTGGAGGAATCAGTACTGGCTGATTTACCCTTGATACTTTACATAAGACTAGATGGAATAGGTCATAACTAAGACAAGGCTATCATGTTTACAGAAATCTTTAGTGAATGCTGCAGAGAGAAAAAGGTAGGAAAGCTAAAGATTACTATGAATCATTAATGTACACATTTTGGCTTTAAAGTTAAGGATTATACATCTTTAGTTAGTTGAGACTCTAACTTGCATAGAAGTCTCCTTAAAAATATGCATATATGTATTGTACTGGGTTTTGAACCCGGGGCCTTTACATTGATCTTGTTGTTTGTTTCTGTCTGTCTCTCTGTTACTATCTCTCTATCTCTTCCCATTTGTGTCTATCTGTCTCTGTCTATCTCTCTGTCTCTCTCTATCTCTGTCTCTGTCTCTCTGTATGTCTCTGTTTCAGTCTCTCTCCTGTGTCTCCTTAAGTCACTAAATTGCTAAGTTTAAGCTTGAATTTGTGATCCTTCTGCTTCAGCCTCTGAGTGCTAGCATTAGTCATAATGTCTCATAAATGTTTCATAAGTGTCTTTGCTTTTCAAAAAGTTTCCCCAGTTGAACATATATTCTTTTGGGGGTGACACATTGAAAAGTGGTGACCTTCTAGGGGCATGCCTCCTTTTCCAGGTGGAACCAGCCTCCCACCAGGTTATGTGGTAATAGAGCATGATTCTAGCCCCCCTCCCCCAACTATTGCTCTCAATCTGGGGACCTTTGTAGGAGATATACTCGTAAGTGTGATCCTAAACTAGAAGCCAGCTGTTGGAGCTTTTCCTAGGTGTCTTTTACTTCACAGGGTATGGCTCACTTGTAGTAGTTTCCCCTCATTCAACCCCCACATAGCTCTTAAAGTTCCCTAATAGCTTAATTCCATAGGTAGCCTGAGTATCATCTCTTCTCCTGGCTTCACCCTCTTAGTATCTGTTTCACTTCTGAAGTCTGGTCTCTCTTTTGTCAGCTGAAACCAGGAATGATCCTATCCTTCTGCTAAGACTGACACCAGTATTATGGAAGAGCTATTGGCCAATCACAGTGGAGTTTTTCACCATATCAGGTTTCTATATTTCTTTTTTTTTTTCTTTGTTTTTTTTTTTTATGGAAGAGTCTGCAGGGTGTTCAGGGTCTCACTACTAGATTGGACTCATAGTGATTCACCTGTTTACAGCCTCCCAAGAGCTGGGATTACAGGCATGTGCCACCACTCCCAGTCTCAATTGCTGTCTCAGTGTGCCCCAGGGGACAAGGCCAGCCCGGGGATCAATCCCTCCCTGCCCCTGGGCTTGCAGGTGTTTTAATCTGCTGAGCTATTTGGCCGGCCCTATATTTCAAAATTAAATGTCAGTTTCTCTTGCATTTTTGAGTTTATTTAAGTGTACTGCTTATAAGAATTTTAGAGGTGAATGATGTGATGGTTATACAACAATAGAGTGTTAAGATCATTGAACTATATGCTTAAAATGGTTATGATGGTAACGTTTATGCTTATTTTATCATAGTAAAAATTGAAAAAATACAATAAAATTATACCTCATAAAATTAATATAGTTTTTACTGCATGCCAGTACTGTATCACTCTGGAAGTTTTACATGTTAGAAATCACTTAATCTCAATAACCTAATTACATAGTTAGAATGATAATCCTTATTTTCCAAATGAGACTGCTACATAGAAATTACTGTATTTAATTGTTCAGGATTGCCTATTAAGTAGATTTACATTCAAGTTGTTTAGATCCATTGTTCAAGTTGTTGACCACTAGATTAATATAAATATACATTATCCTAATTTTATTCAGTGTTTTTATAGAGAAGCAGCTCTGTGAATCTGGAGATTGAAGTTTGCATTTCTGGCTTTGTGATATACCACATATGTGACATGAGCAGGATAGCTTCCGATCTTCAGTCATTTCATCTGTAAAATATGACTATATGAGGTTTATTTTTGAGTATGTCTTTTATTTTTAAATAATATAAAATAGCAATAGAAAAAAACCCAGCATTAGAAATGATATAAAATTTTAGGGCTGGTGAGATAATTTAGCAGACTAAATGCCTGCTCATGCAAGCCTAGGGGCCAGGGTTTCCTCCCTGGCACCACATGCTGTGCCAGCCCTGTCCTCTGGGTGTGCTGAGCCTACTATCAAGTCCAGGTGTGGTGGTGTGTGCCTGTTTTCCCAGCTCTGGGAAGGCTGAAAACAGGTGGGCCACTACGAGTTCAAGATACATAGTGAGACCCTGCACAAAAT
>NW_004524607.1:15002352-15008728 GCF_000260255.1 Octodon degus | reverse complement strand
GAATGCAACAGTGGTTGCTGTATTGCATGATGTTATCTTCAAATTAATTGTTTAGGTTACCAGATATTAATGTACAAAATTGGTTTAAATAAAAAACAAGGGGCTGGTGAGATGGCTCAGTGGTCTAAAGCACCTACTTAGAAAAAGCTTAGCAAAGCCCAGGGACCGCGGTTCAATCCCCCAGTACCACATGCCGGCCAGCCCCGCCCCCTGGTGGGCTGAGCTGGCCACACGCACACACACACACACACACACACAATAAATAAACAAATAAATAAAATTAAAAAAAATAAAAAACAAAACAAAAAAGTTTTAAGAAATACAAAAGAAAGAATTAAGAATAGAAAGAAGAAAATGTAGGCATTAACTGCTCCTTTCAAAAGACCAGCAGAAATTGGCAGTATAATTATCTAAATTATCATACATGTATACCTAAATATATCTTTCTCCCTTCTTTCTTTTGTCCTTTTCCTCATCCCAGTTTTTCCTTTCCTTGAACAAATTCTTTTCCTTTCACAGTACCTATTGTTCCTTTCTAATTTCATTTACTCTTTCAGTTTCTCATACTAGTGAGACAATATAGTGTTTGCACAAGTGGGTCTGATTTATTTCACTTACCAATATAGACTACAGTTGCATCCATTTATCTACAAGAGTGTCGAATTTATCTTTTTTTTTTTTTTTTTGCTGAGTATTACTCCATTATGTGAAAACAACATATCTTTTTTATCCATTCCTCAGTTGATGGGCATTTGGGTTGTTTTCAAGTTTAACTATGACAAATTGCATTGCTATAAATATGGATATACATATATTACTGTGGTATGATTTTGGTTCTTTTGGAAAAATATCAAGGAGGGGAATAGCTGGCTTGAATGGGACTACCAATCATAGCTTTTTGAGGAATCTCCATACTGATTTCTATAATGGTTGTACCAGCTTGCACTCCCACCAACAGTGGAGAAGCGTTGCTTTTCATTCATAGCCTCTCCAGCATTTGTTATTGGTTGACTTCTTGGTGATGGCCATCCTTTCTGGCACTAGATGGTATCTCAGCATTGTTTCAATTTGTGTCTCTTGAATGACCAGTGAGGGTGAACATTTTTTCATATATGTATTGCACATTTGTAGCTCTTCATTTGTGAAGTGTATATTCATCTCAGATGCGCTTATTATATCTACAGAGCCATCTCCCAGGCCCAGGCATTTAAATTTTGGAGGCCTGGTTTTTAAAAATTCTTTGTATGTTCTAGTTAGGAGTCCTTTGAAGGACAGTCCACTGTAATTTTTCCCCCCAATTCATGGGTTTTCTTTGTACTTTGGTAAGAAAGTTGGTGATAGAGTTTTTCTTTCTTTTTTTTTTTTTTTTTTTTTGAGATCAGATCTTGCTATGCAGTTCAGGTTGGCCTTGTGCTCATTTTTGTAGTCCCCAGGCTGGTCTCGAACCTACAGTGATCCTGATGTGAAGAAACTTTTCAAAAAGTTGGTGATATTTTTTTCTTGTTTTCTTTCTTTTTTGAGACCAGATCTTGCTATGCAGTTTAGGCTGGCCTTGTGCTCATTTTTGTAGCCCCAAGCTGGTCTCAAACCTGTAGTGATCCTGATGTGAAGAAACTTTTCAAAAAGATCAGATCCACTTGTTGATTCTTTGAAGTATTTCTCATGCAGTTTGATTTTTGTTCATAAAATCTCTACCCTACGTATTTTATCTGCCAGAAGATGTAGTGTTTCTGTTTTAATACTTAAATCTTTTATCCACTTTGTAGTTTTTGTTCATGGTGAAAAGTATGGGTCTATCTTTAGCTTTTGGTATATGGAAAGCCAGTTTTTCCAGCACCATTTATTAAAGAGGCTATCATTATTCCAGTGGACATGTTTGGCCACTTTGTTAAAGGTAAGGTGGCTGAATGTACCTTTTTTTTTTTTTTTTTTTTGGTATTTTAGGGAAGGGTCTACAGGATATTCAGGGTCTCACTACTAGATCGGACTCATAGTGATCCACCTATTTCGAGCCTCTCAACAGCTGGGATTACAGTTGCGTGCCACCATGCTAGTCTCAATTGTTGTCTCAGTGCCCCAGGGGCGGAGCCAGCATGGCAGACCTGGGGATCTAACCCCTCGTCCCTGTGCTTGCTTGCAGGAGCTTTAATCTGCTGAGCTATATGGCCGGCCCGAGTGTGCTTGTTGTGTCTGCATCTTCTAATCTGTTCCACTGATCCTCAGGTCATGGTTTTTGTTTTTTGTTTTTTTTTTGTTTGTTTGTTTGTTTTGTTTTTTGTTTTTGCCTATACCATGCTGATTTTACAGTTTTATAGTATAATTTCAGGTCAAGGATTGTGATGCCTTTTGCCTTTCCTTTGTTACATAGGATTGTTTTTTATATTTGAGGTCTCTTCTTGTTCCAGATGAATTTTAGGATTTTTTTTTCTAGATCTGTGAGGTATACTAATGGTATTTTAATTGTGAGTGTATAACAATTTTGGTAGTATGGCCATTTTCACAATGTTGATTCTTTCTATCCAGGGGCAAGGAATAGATTTTGATTTTCTGAAATCCTCTTTGATCTCTATTTTGAGAGTATTATGATTTTCACTGTATAAATCTTTTTCCTTTCTGAGATTGATTCCTAAGTATTTCTTTTTTGGTGCTGTTTTTTGTTAAAGATGTGGTTTCTATAACTTCTCTCTTGGTGCATTCATTGTCTGAGAATAGAAATTCTATTGATTTTAGAGTGTTGACTTTGTCATGCTATCCTACTGAATTGGTTATTAAATCTATAAGTCTCTTAGTGATATTTTGGGGTCTTCCATATATAGTATGTCATTTGCAAATAATAATAATTTCACTTCTTCCTTTCCAATCATTATTATTTCTTACTCTTGCTTAATTGCTTTGGCTAATGTTTCCAGAACTATATTGAATAGGAGTAGAGACAGTGGACATCCTTGTCTTGCTCCTGATTTTAAAGTGATGACCTTCAGTTCTTGTCTGTTTAGTATGATGTTGGCTTTTGGTTTGTCATAGATGACTTTTATCAGATTGAGATAAAGACCATCTATTCCAGTTTTCTATGTTTTTTTTTTATCATGAATGATTTTTGGAGTTTGTCAAAGGCCTTTTCTGTATCTATTGGGATGATCATGTGGTTTTGGCTAGGTTGATGTGGTATATTACATTTATGAATTTGCGTGTATTAAATCATCCCTGTATTCCTGGAATGAATCCCACTTAGTTTTGATGTAGAATCTTCTTAATGATTTCCTGCATTCTGTTTGCTAGTATTTTATTGAGGATATTTGCATCTATGTTCATTAGAGAGATTGGCCTGTATATCTCTTTTTTAGTTGGATTTTTCTCTGATGTTGGTATCAGAGTAGTACTTGCCTCTGGGAATCAGTTTGGGAGAATTGCTTCCCTTTTGGTTTCATTAAAGAGTTGGCATTAGATTTTCTCTAAATTTCTTGTAGAATTCATCTGTGAATCCATCAGAACATGAGATTTTCTTTTGTAGGTTTTTGCTTGTTTTCAATTTTATTGACTACTGATATTGGGTTATTCAGAATTTTTGTATTTTCTTGATTCAGCTTTGATAATATGTGTGTATCTAGCAATTTGTCCATTTCTTCTGTGTTTTCCATTCTATGAGGGTAAGATTTTGGAAACAGGTATTGATGACATTCTGAATTTCTATAGTGACTGTAGTGATTTCACCCTTTTATTCCCTATTGCATGAATTTGAATATTTTCTTTCCTTTTTCTGATAAGGTTGGCTACAGGTTTATCAACTATATTTGCTTTTTCAAAGAACTATTGACTCATTAATTATTTGTATTTTTTTATATCCATTGCATTTATATCTGTTGTGATCTTTATACTTTCCTTCTTACTTTGTGCTTTTGGGCTTGACTTATTCTTTTTGTAGGAACTTGAGGTGCAACATAAGGTTGTTTATTTGGGTCATTTCTGTTTTCCTGATGTCAGTGTTTATTGCTAGAAATTTCCCTCCTAAGACAGCTTGCATTGCATCGCATCCCACAGCTTCCAGTAAGTTGTATCTTCATTTTTGTTTGAATTAATTTCATTTGTGACCCACTGATTATTCAGGAGGGTATTATTTAGTTTTCATTTATTTACAGAGCTTTTGTTGTTTTGTCAATAATTTCGAGTTTCATTGCACTAAGGTCAGATAATATGCACGGTATAATTTCAATTTCTTTCCATTTACTTAAGCATGTTCTATGTGTTAGAACACAGTGTATTTTGAGGAACATCCTGTGTGCAGCTGAGAAGAATGTGTATTCTGATGCTCTTGAGTCAAACACTATGTGAAGGTCTACTAAGTCAATTTCTTCACAAGTTTGCATTAGTTCTGTTATTTTTTTTTGTAATTTTCATTGTTTGTTTTTTTTCCCATAATTTTGTCGATAAACAAATAGCAATGAGACAGTTTCAAATCAAATTGGTAGGACAGTTTCAATAATTAGCACAATGCATACATTCTTCCTAGTGGTTAGTTGCTATACAAGATGCAGACATGATATCCTATTTACAAATACCATTAGAACAAATCACTCTATTCATTAAGAGAATATAACTATATATCTATCCTAATCACCTTGAATACACAGATACAAAATGGATATTCATCTATATACCCTTTTTTTTGATTAAGTTCCGTTATGTGAATATTATAGGTGTGTAAACTCAGCAAAATATTATAAAAGAGTTCAGTAGCCCATAATAGTATTGGGTCTTCCACTTGAATGGCAATGTCAGAAATTGCTGACCTGAGTCTCCCACAGCTCAACATAAGAGCATGGCTTTACTTCTCATATTTCATTTTTATACTTTTTCTACTGGATGGTTAAGACCAAGGTAAAGCAGCACCTATGCAACCAGAGTTGTAGCTTTTGGGTCTGATAAGGTCAGTGAAATCCCCTCAGGATTTATCCCGCAATCCTGTACCTCAGATTGTAGAACCTTTGTCAGTGTCAGCCATGTGGATGAGTCACCGCCAATGATTGGCCAATGTGCTCTCTGTGAAAGCCTGAGAGAATGTTTTCTCTCCATGTGACTCTCCTTAGGCACACTCTCCATGATCGATTACTTTCCTCTTTGGCCCCATAATATCCTTGATCAGAAAATTTGGGACACTACTGAGTTACATGACGTTACAGGACAAGTTCTCATATGTCCTGAGTCTTAATTGACCTTAAAAGGCTAGGGCCAAAATGTTGGCTTTCCTTGCAGCCCTGCTTTTTTTCTAATTTTGGTCTGTAAACTTAGGTTGTTAACCATCCAGAAGACAAGTTTATTGTTATTATCAAACAACTTAGGCCTTTAAGCTTAACCTCACTATCTGTCTGCATATCAAACATCTTAGGCATAATATGGAACAGGTATTTATCATCAAGTATTGATATGTTGAACGTTAAGTCCTTACAGAATATGATAAAAACATTTAAAAATTAGAATATATTTTAAAAATAGGCATAAAGAATTATATACTTCTCATGTTTGCACGTAAGTCCAAACATCTCACCATATACAACCTTGAAGCAGGACAGTCCCACAATATTCCTTTTCCTGTCTCTTGCTTTCCTTTCCACCCTCTTCTTCTTGAACATCCACCTATCCGAGAGACATCTTAGCAGCAACTGGCATGTCATGACAAGCAGCCCATATTCAGAATACGAGAATGACTGGCACTCCAAGCCTGAAACTACTATTACAGATTACCATCTGCAGTGCAGTAGCAAAGTTCACAGGTATCAGTATATATAGTTAGTCAGGGTGGGAGTCTTTCCAATTAACTGCTAGATTAAAAAATCTTCTGAAGATTCTCAGAATCATTGCCTTGCTCATCTTCTACATATAACTGTATGGCTTGACATTGTCATGTTTCCTAGCTCTTCTCCTTTCCCTCTCTTGATTAGTTAGTCCTTTAGATCCTGCTTTCCTTTTACTTGTATTATATCTTTCTCTTTGTATTTCTTCTTTTGAGTTCTTATACTAGGGAGACTACACGATATTTACACATATGTGTTTGGTTTATTTCACTTATGAGTATATGTTCAAGTGGCATCCACTTCAATATAAATGCTTCGAGTTTATCATTCTTAATAGCTGAATAATACATAATTCCATTGTGTAGAACTACCACATTTTTTTCAACCATTCCTCAGGTGATGGGCATCTTGGTTGTTTCCAAGATTTGGCTGTCACAAATTGTGCTGCTATAAACATAGGCACACATATATCCCTATGATATGATGTTTTCAGATCCTCCCGGAAAATTCCCAGTAGAGGAATAGCTGGTTTGAAGGGGATTTCCAGTCCAACTTTTCTAAGGAGTCTCCATACTGATTTCCATAAC
>NW_004524607.1:14974524-14993502 GCF_000260255.1 Octodon degus | reverse complement strand
AGATCGACATAAGCTACCAATCCTGTCTGAAATATTTCATCAAGTCTTTCTGCCACCTTCTGTGGGAGGCCTGCCTCTATCAGTGTCTTGTAGTGTTCTGTGTGAGTTACACTGGAAGTATCCATTGGTTCTTCCTCTTCTTTTAACTGTACCGCATTACCATTCACCTGATTAGCCATTTTATTATGCAGGGCAGAGCTGGGGCCGGCAGCCGGGCCCGTGAGAATCAGCGCGAGGCGCTTTGAAAACGACTAGAAATGGCGCCTCATTTAAATTTTTTAAAAAATATATATTTAGTACAAAGTCTACAGAGTCTCATTACACGATTGGACTTGCAGTGATCCTCTTGTTTTCAGCTCCCCAAGTGCTGGGATTATAGGTGTGTGTCGCCACGCCCAGTCTCAATTGCCATCTCAGTGTGCACACTGGGGATTAAACCCCAGTCCCTGCACCTGCCTAAGCAGGAGTTTTAGTCTGCTGAGCTATCTGGCCAGCCTCTGATTTTTTCATGTCTCTTAAAATTGTCTTTTTTTTTTCTTTTTTCTTTTTTTTTTTTCTTTTTTGTGGCCTGCTCAGCCCACCCTGCGGGTGGAGCTGGCGTGGCATGTGGTCCTGGGATCAAACTGGGGTCCCTGTGCTCTTGCTTAAGCTTGCCTAAGCAGGTCCTTAGCTGCTTAGCTGTCTAGCTGACCCCTTAAAATTGTCTTATATAGTTGAGTGCTCCTACAGTGGGTGCATATTTATAATTGTTATCACTTCCTCTTGAAATTTTCCCTAACAAGTATGTAATAACATTTATCTCTTTTAGTCACGATTGATTTGAAGTTGACAGTGACAGCAGCCAGAATAGCTACCATGGCTTTTTTCTGAGTTCCTGTCACATGGAGTGTTGTTTTCCATCCTTTAATGTTTCGTCTATTAATTTGTTTTTGAGTTAAATGTGTTTCTTGTATACAGCATTTTGTTGGACTTTGTTTCTTGATCCACTCTGCCAGTCTGTTTGTTTTGATTGGTGAAATGAGGCTGTTTACATTGATGATTATAACTGATTATATGTTGGCTTATCTTTGTCATGTTGTTTTCCTACTGTAGGATCCTTACTTTTCCCCTTTGCTTAATTCTTTGGTGTGCCTGGTGGTTCTGTTCTGCTGTTCTTGAAGTTGTGGTCATCTTGGTCTCTCTCTCTCTCTCTCTCTCTCTCTCTCTCTCTCTCTCTCTCTCTCTCTCTTTTTGGTACTTAGTATGGGCCTACAGTGTCTATAGGGTCTCACTACACAGACTGGACTCTAATGATTCTCCTGTTTTGAGCCTACTAAGCGCTGGAATTATAAGTGTGCATCGCCACGCCCAGTCTCAATCACCATCTCAGCATGCCCCCGGGGCAGAGCTGGCATGCCACTCCAGGGATTGAATCCGGTTGGTGCACTCTGCCTAAGTAGGCTTTAGTCTGCTGAGCTATCTGGATGACCCATCTTTGTATCTTTCTAAAATTTCTATTCTTACTCTTTGTACTATTAGTTTGGTTGTCATGAGTTTCTTCAGTTGTTGTTTGTCATGGAAGCATCTTATTTCTCCATTAAATTTGATCGCTAGTTTTGCAGGGTGCATCAATCAGGGTTGGAAGTTATTTTCTTTTAGGACCTGAAATATCTCACGCCAAACTCTTCTTGATTTGATGGTCTTTATTGAGAAATCGGGCATGATTCTAATGAGCTTTCCATTATAGGTGATCTGCTTCTTTTAACAGCTTTTAATATTCTGTTCTTTTGCTCAATTTATTGTATCTTGATTATTATGTTTCTGGGTGAAGATTTATTTTGATTATGTCTATCTGGAGTTCTGTTTGCCTCCCTTAACTGTATGTCAGATTCTTTTCCCATACTTGGGAAATTCTCTGCTGCTACTTTTGCAAACAGTCTTTTTTTAAATGTATATTTTTTAATTTTTAATTTTTTTGTATTTTAAGGAAGGGTTTACTCTGTGTTCAGGGTCTCACTACTAGATTGGACTTACAGTGATTCGCCTGTTTAGAGTCCCCAAAGAGCTGGGATTACAGGTGCATGCCACCATGCCTAGCCCCAGGGGGGCACCCAGCATGGCAGGCCCAGGGATTGAATTCCCAGCCCCTGCACCTGCTTGCAGGTGTTTTAATCTGCTGAGCTATTTGGCCGGCCCTTTCAATGGAATTCTTAAAGTACCTGTTTGAATCTGTTTCACATATTCTAGTTCTTTCCTGTATTATTCATATAATGTACCCATCATTTTCCTATTCTTATTTTTTTAAATCTATGTCCTCCTTAGGTGTATTGAGCAATTCTTTCATGATTGTTGTCATTTCCTTTTTTACCTGATTATTTTGGATCTGATTTCCTCCATAGCCTGATGGAGTATTTCTTTACTTCAGTTGTTATCCCAGAAATTTTATACATGTAACTTCCTAGTTCTTCTATGCCCTTGTCTCCTGGACTTGTTTTGGATAAGCTAAAGGCCTGAGATTGCCTTTTGTTCCTTCCTTTTGCCATTTTTGAAGCCCCAATGTTCTCCCTAACTCTGAAGCAGTGGTAGGGGTGCAGGGTATGGGTGATCAAGGCTCTCAGGAGAGTGAGAGGGCAGCTGGGCTCACTAAAGCTCTCACTGTGTGGTATACAATGTGACTTTCACCTTGGTGAGTTGTGGGGGAGGCAAGCCACAGCTCAAGAAGGACCCGATGATGTTGAGTGCAGGCCAGAGTTCTTTAAGGCTCTCCATGGTAGATTAGCACAGGGGAGGGCTCACCAAGGCCACTGCAAGTCCCTGTGGCAGTCTTCTGGGTACCTGGTTTTAGGTCCCCACAGCATTCTCCTTGAGCAATAATGGGTGGCTGGGGCTTAGCCAAGCTCTGACGAGGGTAATGGGCATGGCCAGGAAAGGCCTATCGTGTTCCCCCAACAGTCTTCCAGGTTATGATGGGTGGCTGGGTTTCAGCCGAGCTCAGATGAGGGTGAGGGGGGTCAGGGGAAGGCCACCATATCCCCCTGGCAGTCTTCAGGGTGAGGACAGGTGGCTGGGACTCAGAGAAACTCTGGTAATGGTGACTGAGGAAGGGCTAGGCCTTCCAGGTCTCCCTTGCAGTCTTCAGGAAGAGGATGGGTGGCAGGAACTCCTGTTTAATATTTTTTTTATGTATATAAGTTTGCGAAGTTGAAAGAGAACTTAATGTAGTCTGAAATTAACCAGTGGAACCTCATCTTTGAAATGTTGTGTGGTTAAAGACAGATAAATGAATTATTATTAAACATTCAGAAAAATTGAGCTTCTCATATGTTAAATGTGGTATTATAACATAACAATATAGGAAACAGTTGTATGGTCAGTATGTTGTGTGAACCTCCTACTTTTAAACATGAGCTAATTTATGCTTTAGGAGAGATGAGATATTGAGCACTGTTCCTTGAAATTAAAAAAAAACAAAAAAATTTTTATATGCCATGGTATATGTAATGTAATTTAAATTAAGCTTTCATATTAAGATTTTTTTGTCATTTTCAAAACATATTTATCAAATACCTATCATGTTTAAGGCACTGTGTGTGGACTGTAGAGCTGATAGAGAAGGTAAAACCTGGCTTCCTGAGTTTACATTTTAGTGTTGAAAGAGAGTCAATAGGTAAACAATTAAGGGGATAAAATCAGCTGAGTTGAGATACCCCGAGATAGTGATGCATTGATGGGAAAGTTTTTATAGGGTAGTTTAAGAGGGCTTCTTAGTAGAAGTGATGTTTTAAGTAAAAGCTGACAGAGGGATGTGAAGAGAGCCAGTGCTAGGAGAAAGAAGGGCAGAGGTAAGGGTTAGGGGAAAATAGCATTCTAGGTGAATGTGGAAAGCTAAGCAGTGGCCCAAGTGGTACCCAGGTCCCAATCTCTGGAACTTGTGAACATTATCTTCAGTGTTAAGTGAGATCACAGATGCTAGTCACTTAAGGGTCTTAAGATGGGGAGATTATCCTGAGAAATCTTGGTGAATTTTAAATACAATCACACATTTGTTTACAGAAGAAGAGGTGGGAATGTGACTGTAACAGTCAGAGGAAATGCTACCCTTATTAAAGATGGAAGAAGGGAGTGTATCTCTACCAACACCATGATTATACTTCCTTTACACTCACACTTGGGACTTTTGACCCCTAGGAATTCAAGAGAATACCTTATTGTTAAGCCATAAATTTCTGGTAGCTTGTTACAGTAAGAATAGAAAACTAATATGAATTTTGACACCTGGAAATGAGGTGCTTCTGTAACAAATACAATATGTAAGTGGCTTTGGAGACAGTGGGTAGGCACTTGGGTACTTTTTAGGGGCATGAGTAAAAACCTATATTGCCTTCAATAAATTGTTGGTAAAAATGAGGACAATAAAGGCTCTGCTGGTGAGCTCAGGAGGAAATGAGGAACTTGTTATTGGAAACTAGTTGAAAGGGAGTCCTTGTTCCATAGAAACAAAAAAAATGCTTAGCTGAATTGTGTCCTGTAAGTTTTGTGGAAAGCAAGACATGTAAATTGGATATTTTATTGAAAAGATTCCTTATCAAAGTATTGAAGGGGCTGCTTCAATAATTTTGGCTTTTATTCTACAATGAAGAGAAATATTTCCTGTGGGCTGCAGTTTCTGCCTCATGTTTCCAGAGCATGCCCATAATGTCCTTTCTGACAGCCTGCCCCACAGACCATACATACGTTGAGTGGCAAGCTTGTAGAGAACTGTTTCTTTGTTAGTGCTGAGTGTTTGTCACATATAAAAGTTTGGATTTGTTAATCATCCTTTGCCACTGACGATGACTAGTGATCTCAATACAGGTATCTAAGAACTTTTTCATTATTTTACAACCCATATATAGAAGGATCTTTTCTACTGGGTTATTGCTTCCAAACTTAGAGACCTGGATGTGACTTTGTTTGAAACTTGGATCTTGAAGATATTATAAAGTTAAGATGAGGTCATGCAGGTTCAAAGTGGGCTGTGAATCACTGGTTAATATTCTTACACATTTAGAGGATTTGGACACAAGAAAGTATAGAGAAAAGGCCTTGTGAAGATGGAGGTAGAGAAGGGATGCTGCCACAAGCCAAGGAATAGAAGCCCTTACCAGACACGAGGTGAGAGGCGTGGAACAGGTTTTTTTCTTTTCTTTCTTTCTTTTCTTTTTTTTCTTCCAGGTTTTCTTTCTGACTGTTGAACAAGGAACTATTACTGACACCTTGCTGTCAACCTCTGGCTTCCACAGCTGTGAAAGAATACATGCTTTTTTTCTTTTTTGAGCCCATCTACATTGATTTTTTTTTAATTTTTACAGCAACTCTGTGGAACCCATATATCTCTTGTTAAGTAAAAGTTAAATAATGTCCCACAACAAATTAAATTTAAAAATCCTGCAGAAAATGCCACACATCCACAGAGCCAGTGTCCACTGTTTTCTCCACATTTGTAGTTCTGGAAGTTTAAATGGGGTAATAGCTTCTTGGGTAATTCTTAAACATTTTATACAAGGTCAGACTTAGAATAGAGTTAGAAGACCTTGAACATATAATCAAAGGTTGTATCAAATGTAGAAGGGAAAAGAAAGAAGCGAAAGCAAGGTTGTATAAAGTGGTGACATGTAGGTGATATATCATCTACAGTTTATTTCCTTACAATACTTGCCCTGGGCAGGGGAATCATAGATTCTGTAGAAGTTAACTCTTAAAAATGACTTTCCTGTCATTTTTTTTTTCCTCTGACCTGTCAGCCACTCACGACCTTTGTTCTGTTAATGTGAGCTGTTCCTTTTTTGCAGAGCTAAAAAAAAAAAAGACGGCTCATTTTCACAGTAGTTTGTTTTCTGGAAATTTTGCTTTAAACTAAATTCATGAAATATTTTTTCCTTAATAAGACATTCTTAAAATGTGTGAAATGAGAGTTTGGAAATATATATTTGTATCCTGATAAAAATTGAAATATTTTATAGGTAAATTAATTATATAGTCATGATAGCAAAATGTACACAATACCTGAGCCTGAAGTTTTAAAGTTTCAAGGCCTTTACTGAGACAAAAGGAGACAGATAAATATATCAGTGTACCACATTTGTGATGGAGCATATCAATATGATGATGACCATTGTCCCACGTTAATCCATAAATTCAGTTCCAATCAGTAACTGGATTGCATGCTTGAATTGAATAAACATTTGAAAACTATAGACATTTTCAAACTTTACAAAAGTAAAGAGAATAGTATAATGGAAAGCCCACATACCTGTTATCCAGCTTTGAATGTTGACATTTTGACAATCTTGTTATAATTCTGAGGATCTGGTAGAATTGTTTTGTGTTGTTTCTCTAGAGAATTCTAAAGCAGGACCAGAGATTACCATCATGTTCTTTTTTTTACTTGTAATAGCTTCAATTTGCCCCTCTAACTGTTATCACGTTAAACATAACCAAAATTCCATTATAATGCATAAAGAAATTAATAGGAATATTATTTGATTTCGGTCCATATCCAGATTTCTCCAGTTATTTGTAAAGATATATTTTTATAGTTGGTTTACTTTAAGTCATCGTATACAAGCCATCCACATTGCATTTACTTGTATTTGCTTGTTACATCTCTTTTTTATTTCAGTTTTTTTGTACATGTTTGCATTACACAATGATTACATTCATTGGGTAATGGAACATTCACCATGCATCTTAATTACATTTTTCATTCTTTTTTTCATCTCCATCTCTTGATTCCCTGCTCATTTGAGAAAGACTTACTTTCTTATATCCTCTTATCTTTTATTCTGCTCTTTATTTATATTTTGGGGGTCTCATACAAGAGAAACCATGTAGTATTTAAGTTTATTTGATTTGTTTCAGTTAACATGATCTCAAGATACATTCCTTTTTTTACAAATGACTCACGCTTATTCTTCACTATGGAAGAGTAGTACTATATTTTGTATAAATACTGTATTACCATATTCTTTACCTATTCATCTGTTGATGAACATATAGGCTGCTTTCCATATTTAGGTGTTATGAATTCTGCTAACATAAATATGGGTATGCGTATGTCACTATAATATGATGTTTTCAATGTTTTTTGAGAAGACGAAAAAATTTTCATCACTGTCTATTAAAGAGATCCAAATTAAAACAACACTAAGGTTCCATCTTGCTCTAGAAAGAATGGCTATCATTAAGAAATAAAATAATAACAAATATTGGTAAGGTTTCAGGGATAAAATGAACGCCTTTACATTATAGGTAGTAATATAAACTGGTACAACCACTATGGAAATCTGTGTGGTGATTTTTCAAAATACTGAAGAATTCACTTTTTATTCAGGTATTCCCCTCCTGGGTATCTTCCTGAAAGAGTTAAAAATATTTTATTAGAGTGATGTATCTCTCAAGCAGCCATTTGTTGTATAATGACTTCCCCTTTTTTATTTTATGTGATGACTTTGGTAAGTTTGCATGTGTGTTGAAGTGGTATGAACTTGATCCTTCTGTTATAAATCTTCCATCCTAAGTATCCACTGATGAGGGCTACCCAGAATCATGACTTCTTCAGGTTTTATAAAGTAGTACATTACTAATTATACAATTTTTTATGCCTTTCTTAGCTGGAAATCATTGTAGAACTTAACTCTGTGACCAATACAGTTACTCTGAAATAGTGTGTACTGAAAGGACAGAATAAATACTTGAATTTTTTTCTCTTGCCAGTTTTCAGAGTGATGAGCTGATATGTACTTGGTTACCTATAGCTGCATAGCAAATTACCCTAAACTCAAAGGGTACAAAACAATAGCAGTTTATTGTACATCATGATTTGAAAAGTCGGGAATTTTGGAAGGCTTTACTAGGCATTTTTTGTTGTTGTTGTTTTGAGATACGGTCTTGCTATGAATTTCAGGGTATCTTTGAATTCACTATGTAGCTTAGGCTGCCTTCAAACTTGCTGTGATCTTCCTATCTCTGCTACCCAGGTGCTGCAATTACAAGCCTAGGACACCATGCCCAGCTGGGCAATTCTGTTGTATGTGACAAAACCAATTCTGTTTTATGTGGCAACATTCTGTTGTATGTTACAAAAAGTAGATAGGCTTGTCTGGATAGTCTAAGAGAACTTCACTCACATGTTTCCATAGTGTCATTATGTTTCTTTTTAAAAAATACTTCTTTTATTGTGGTAAATGCACATACATATACATCTATAATAAAATTTGCTTTTTAAGCTGTTTATAATGTATTTACCTTATACTTAATGCTTTGTACTTATCATATTATAAGCATTCATATAACTCATAATATTGGCTGATCACCAATTCTGAAAGTTCTTTACTATTCCAAATAGAAACTATTAACTATTAAATAGTAATTTTGCATTCCTTTCTCCCTATGCTGTAGTAACTTCTAAGCTGCTTTCTTTCTCTTCTTTGTTGCTATACATATTTCATATAAATAGAATCACATATCTGTTATATCTGGTTTATTTCATAGTTTCATTATTTTCATAATGATTTTACGATTCACTCATAGCATGTATCAAAACTTATTTGCTTTTTAAACTGAGCAATATTCAAATATATGTACATACTACAGTTCATGTATCTTTACATCTGTTTATGGACGCTAGGTTGGTCTCATCTTTTGGCAATTGTTAATAGTATTGCACTAAACAATGGCTTCCTAGTAACTGATACAGACAATATTTTCTGTTCTTTTGAGCATATACTAGGAGTGAAATTGCTCACTCATATAAATCTGTGTTTAGCCTTATGAGGAACTAACAACTGTTTTCTGTTGTGGTTGTGCCATAGCACCCTTTGCTAGAAATGTACATAAGTTCCAGTTTTTATGCACCCTTGTCAACACTCATTTTTGTTTTCATTTTTTAAATTTATTTTTTATTTTATTGAGAAATAGCAATGAGACAGTTTCAAAACCGATTAGTAGGACAGTTTCAATAATTAATACATTGCATATTGTTGTCTTCTTAGTAGTTATTTGTAGTACAAGGTTAGTGAGGACTCAGGACATAGGAGAACCTATACTGTAACATCCTGTAACTCAGTTGTGTCCCAAAATTTCATTTTCATTTAAATAGTGATCCCTAGGGCTGGCCTGATAGCTGCTAGCTCAGTGGATTAAAGTGCCTGCTTAGGCAGAGCGTAGAGCCAGGGGTTGGATTACAAACTGCCAGCCCCACCCCCAGAGCACACTGAGTCAGCAATTGAGACTGGACATGGTGGTGTGTGCCTGTAATCCCAGTGCTTGGGAGGCTGAAAACAGGAGAATCACTCAGATTCCGATCTACATAGTGAGACCGTGTAGATCTTGTAAAACCTGTCCTAAATACAAAATAAGTGAATAAATAAATAAGCAGTGATCCCTAGAAGTTCTGAAGTGATGTATTTGTAGCACATGTAGGAATGAAAAATGAAAATAACTAAATTATGCATCAGGATAAGTATTTAAATAATCTGGATTATTCATATGAATGATACACTCATGCAACAGCTAAAGTGAATTGAGTATATTTGCATCTATTATCTGGATTCAAGTTGAGTAGAAAAGAGATAGATACATGACTCTTTGACAAAGCCCTAATATAACTAATAATATATAAATTGTTTGGAAAGCCATCTTAATAATATAAAGTTGAAAATTCATATGCTTTTTAACTCAGTTAAAAAACTTACTAGTTAAATATATATTATCTGAGAACCCTTCCTTATCACATATGATGGGAATATGTATATTATATTCATATTGCCTTTATTCATAATAGCAAAAATCTTGTCAATAACCAAAATGTTCAGTGAATGAATATATGAATAAACTTCATAGAGGCACACAGTGGGATCTTATGCCATAATAGTGCAACAGGTAATGCTGCAGATAAAATGTTTTTACAGGTCCTTATTTAGTTTTATTAAAACAATTTTATGGAGGTATATTTTACCTGTTTTAAAACTTACCAAGTCAAGATTTTTAATAACTTTGTTGAGTGGTATAACCATCACCTTCGATTTTCATTTACCTTCATCTCCAGTAAGACACCTCTCCCTCATTTCTAATCTGTCTCCACCCAAACTAATATCTCCAAGTAACTGCCAAATTTTCCTTTTATGGATTTTTTGGGAAATGGTAGAATGCAATATATCTCTATATATCTATATATCTATATCTATCTATATCTATCTATCTATCTATCTATCTATCTATCTATCTATCTATATCTGACTTATTTGATGTAGAATATTTTTGAGTTTCATCCATGATAAGGAAGGTGTCTTTTTTTATTGCTTGATAGTATTTCATTGTATGGATAAAACATTTGATCTGTCTATTTACCTCTTGATGCACATTTAGTTCTTGCAGTTTTTAGCTACCATGAATAATTATGTGAGTGCCTTTGTGTGGACATGATATTACTTTAGGAATAAACTTGTTGGATTGTGTGGTAGCCTTGTATTGATGTTTATGAGAAACTTATAGACTGTATTCCAAACTGGGTACATATTTTGTGTTTCTACTAGCAATGTATAAAATTTCCAGTTTTTCTATACTTACCTACATTTTTTTGTTGTCTTCCTTATTTATTATAGCCATTCTGAGTTTGAAGTAGCATCTCATTATGGTATTAATTTGCATTTTCCTGGTGACTAATGATGTTGAGAATCTTTTTCCTGAACCTATTAGTCATTTTTTTGAGGTTAAGAACAGAATATTAATTGGGGGAAAGAAAGATCCATCTTAGAGAGAAGGACAGAAGGGGGGGACTGAACAGGTTGTCCCCCCATTAGTCATTCTTATACCAGCTTTAGTGAAATATCTTCATTTTTTCCTTTGATTTGGCCCACTTTTTTTATGTATTTAGTACAGGGTCTAACTACACAGATCAGACTCATACTGATCCTCCTGTCTTCAGCTTTCCAAGTGCTGGGATCACAGGCACCATCATTCCTAGTCTCATTCACCATCTCAGTGCACCCTTGGGCAGGGCCAGCAAGGCTTGTGGTGCTGGGGATCCAACCCCGGTCCCTGCATCTGCCTAAGTAGGTGCTTTAATCTGCTGAGTTATGTGGCTGGCCCTTGGCCATTTTTCTTATGAAGTTGGATGAGTTCACGCGCCTTTTGGTATTATATCTGTGAAATACTTAAATAGAATTTTGAGGATTTTAAACTCTGTGCCATAATTTGAGTCAACTTTTATATGTGGTATATACAGGGGAGCATAATAAGATCATCTTTCTGTGTGTGGACATCCATTTGTCCTGGTTTTATTGTTGAGCAGATCCTTTTCCACCAGGGAATTATCTTGGTATCTTTGCTAAAAATGGAATAGAAGAATTTATGTGTCAGTTCTAAGACATCAATATATGTATGTTCCATTGATTAATGGCTGTTGTTTCTTTTTTCTTTTTCATTAGTACATGTTTGTATTACATAATGTTTATTTTCCTTGTGAGGAGTTTGTACATGTATATGATACATCTTTTATTTTTCAGCCCATCTTCCCCATCCCTCCATCTGTTGATTATCTTCCCATTGAAACAAAATCTTTCTTTTCTTATTACTTAACTTTTACTTTTCTCTTTATTTTATTTTTTTAATTTTTATTTTTCTGGCAGAATCGGGGATTGAACTCAGGTCCTTGCGCTTGCCAGGCAAGTGCTTATTATACTGAGCTCTCTCCCCAGCCCCACTTTTCTTTTTATTATTACTTATTGATTTTGGGTTACTCATATAAGAGAAGTCATACAGTATTTAAGCTATGTGTCTGATTTATTTCACTTAACATTATGGTCTCAAGGTACATCTGCTTTCCTGCAACTGACTCAAGTTTTTCTTTATGGCAAAGTCATACTCCATTTTGTATCTCAAAAGAGTTACAGACATATTGATTTCAGAGTGATACATGAATACTCATGTTTATAGCATCACTGTATTCGTTACTCTTCTCTTGTTGCTGGGACAAAATACCTAACACCCAAAAGGAAGGAAGGAAAGCTTTATTTAGCTCACAGTTTGTGAAGGTTTCAATCCATACTCAGCTGGCTTCAAGGCAGAGTGACACATTAGAAAAGAGTGCACAGCCACCTTATCTTTGACAAAGGGGCCAAACATACTCACTGGAAGAAAGATAGCCTCTTTGACAAATGGTGCTGGAAAAACTGGCTCTCTACATGCCAAAAACTAAACCCAGGTCTATCACCACGCACTGAGCTAAAGTCAAAGTGGATTAAAGATATAAATTTTAAAACAGAAACACTAAATCTCCTGGAAGAGAAAGTAGGAGGAACTCTTAAAGACATAGAGGTAGGCAAAGAGTTCATGAACAAAAATCAAATCGCATGGGAAATACTTGAAAGAATTAACAACTGGGACCTCCTCTTATTGAGAAGTTTTTGCACGTCAAAAGAAATTACCAACAAAGTGAAAAGAAAACCCACCAATTTGGAAAAAATCTTGACAAATAAGTACCAGACAAAGGTCTGCTCTCAGTTTTAGAATTTATAAAGAACTAAAAAACACTAGGGCCCCAAAATTTAAAAGACCCACTCCAGAATGGGCATCTGAGATGAACACACATTTCTCAGAGGATGAAATTAAAGAAGCCAATAAATATATGAAAAAATGCTCCACATCACTATCCATCTGTGAAATGCAAATTAAAACAACATTGAGATATCATCTCACCCCAGAAAGAATGGCTATCATAAAGAAATCAACCAACAACAAATATTGGAGAGGCTGTGGGGAAAAGGAACCCTTCTCCACTGCTGGTGCGAATGTAGACTGGTGCAACCATTATGGAAATCAGTATGGAGATTCCTTAGAAAAGTTGGACTGGAAATCCCATTTAATCCAGCTATTCCTCTCCTGGGAATTTTCCCAGAGGATCTGAAAACATCATATCACAGTGATATATGTGTGCTTATGTTTATAGCAGCACAATTTGTGATAGCCAAGTCTTAGAAACAACCAAGATGCCCATCACCTGAGGAATGGTTGAAAAAGATGTGGTATTTTTATGCAATGGAATATTACTCAGCTATAAAGAATGATAAACTTGAAGCTTTTATATTGAAGTGGATGCCACTTGAACATATACTCATAAGTGAAATAAACCAGACACACATGTGTAAATATTGTATAGTTTCCCTAGTGTAAGAACTCCAAAGAAGAAATACAAACAGAAAGGTATAATACAACTAAAAGGAAAGCGAGAACTTGAGGACTAGACAATGAAAAGAGAGCAAGGAGAAGAGCTAGGAAACATGACAGTCAAGCCATACAGTTATATGTAGAAGATGGGTAAGGCAATGATCCTGAGAATCTTCAGAAGATTTTTCAATCAGGCAGTTAACTGGTATGATTCTCACCCTGACTATATATACAGACACCTGTGAACTAAGCTACTGCACTTAAGATGACAATTTGTAATAGTAGGTTCATGCTTGGAGTGCCTGTCATTCTGGTCTTCTGAATATGGACTGCTTGTCATGACATGCCAGTTGCTGCCATGCTGTGTCTCAGGTAGATGACTGGTTAAAAAGGAAGAGGGTGGTGAATGAAGGCAGGAGACAGGAAAAGGAGTGTAGTGGGACTGTCCTGCAACAATGTTGTATATGGTTAGATTTCTGGACTTATGTGCAAACATATATAATTCTTTATTCCTATTTAAAAATACATTTTAATTTAAAATTTTTTTTCTCATATTCTGTAGGGACTTAAAGTTTAACATATCAATACTTGATGAAAAATACCTGTTTCATGTTATGCCTAAGATACTTGATATTCAGACAGATAGTGAGGTTAAGGTCAACAGCCTAGGTTATATGGTAATAACAATAAGTTTCTCTTCTAGAGTGTTAACGATCTAAGTTTGCAGACCAAAAATTAGAGAAAAAGGAGGGCCGCAAGGAAAGCCAACATTTTGGTCCTAGCCTTCCAAGGTCAATTAAGACTCAGGACATATGAGAACTTGTCCTGTAATATCATGTAACTCAGTAGTGTCCCAAATATTCTGACCAAGATTATGGGGCCAAAAGAAAAGTGATTGATGATGTAGAGTGTGCCTAAGGAGAGTCACATGCAGATAAAACATTCTCTCAGGCTTTCACAGAGAGCAAATTGCCCAAGCAATGGTTGAGACTCATCCACATGGCTGACACTGACAAAGGATCTACAATCTGAGGTACAGGATTGCTGGATAAATCCTGAGGGGATTTGACTGAACTTATGAGATCCAAAAACTACAGTTCTTGTTACATAGGTCGTGCTTTATCTAGGTCTTAACCATCCAGCAAAAATGTATAAAAATGAAGTACAAGAAATAAAGCTATGTTGTTATGTTGAGCTGTAGGGGACTCAGGTCAACAGCTTCTGACATTGCCAGGCAAGCAGAAGACCCAATAATATTATGGACTACTAAACTATTTTGGAATATTTTGCTGAGTTCACACACCTATAATATTCAAATGATGGAACTAAAGAAAAAAAGGGGATATAGATGAATGACCATTTTGTATCTGTGTACTCAAAATGGTTAGGATAGATATATAGCTACATTCTTTTAATTAAAGGAATAGAGGCATTTGTTCTAATGAATTCTTTTAATTAAAGGAATAGAGGCATTTGTTCTTATAAATAGGACATCATGTCTGCATCTTGTACAACAAATAACCACTAGGAAGGCAGTATGCAATGTGTTAATTATTAGAACTGTCCTACCAATTTGATTTGAAACTGTCTCATTGCTATTTATTTCTCAATAAAATTATGGGGAAAAAAAGAGTGCAATCTTTCATGGTGACAGCAAAGAGCAGAGAACAAAGAGGCAGGAGCCAGGGCAACAGTGGCAACAAAGAGCAAGTTTGTTTCCCTTAAGGTGCATTCAGGCTATCTGCCTCAGGCTGTGTGTGATACTCACACCCATAATCCCAGTGGATCATGAGTTAATCACAAACTCTAGAAGTCCACCCCATGACTGCGTGAGGCTATGGGGGAACAGCTAGACACAAACCATAACAATCATAATTTTTTTTTTTTTTTTTTTTGGTGGAACCGGGGATTGAACTAGGCCCTTGCGTTTACCAAGGAAGCGCTTATTCCGTTGAGCCATCTCCTCGGCCCCACAATCATAATTCTTAATACCTAAATCTTGGAAGTGGCCTATGTGTTCATCAGCAGATGAATATCTATTCTTTTTGCTGAGTGTAACACTGGTTTGATCATTGTAGCTGTATTTAAATTTTAAAACCCAGAAGTGAAAGCGTCCCAAATCTGTTATTTTTCAAAACTGTCTTTCCTGTTCTGTTTGTTTTGCTTTTCCATATACATTTTAGGACTTGCTTGTCCATTTCCATGCAAAACTAACTTTCATGGAAATTTAATAAAGATGGCTTGGAATCCATAGATCTATTTGGGAAAAAATGATGTCTGTTAATACTGAAGTTTTAATTTGTGAATGCCTTTAATTTCATTCACCAAAATTTTTGAAATGTTCAGGGCGTAAATATTGTAGTTCTTTGTTAAATGTATTTGCTAGTACTGTATTCTTTTAGTGCTATTGTGAATGGAATTGTGGTTCACTTAATTTTGTGTATTTTGATTATTTACATAGAAATACATTTTTTGTGAGTACTGATTATACTTCTATCCTTTGATGATAATGTATAATATACTTTTTATTATTAGTTCTAGTAGTGTGTGTGTGTGTGTGTGTGTGTGTGGGAGGGGTTGGCGTGGGTGTTCTTGGGATTTTATATGTATAAACAAAAAGTTCTGCTTTTTACTTGATAAACTGCCTTATAAAAATTATAGTATTTGGGCTTGAATTTAGGGCCACCTTACTGCATGATATCCTCAGTCCTTTTGTGATGTTTTATTTTGAAACAAGTTCTTTTTAAGTTGCTCAGGGTCGGCTCAAAGTTAAGATCCTCCTGCCTCAGTGTCCTAAATTGCTGGGGTTACAATGTTGTGCTTCCAAGCTTGGTGGTTTTCTCTTTTGGGGGGAGTGCTCTGTTTAATAGAGGGAGTAACATTGGCTCTTCATACTGTTTTCTGTGTCTCAGGGAAACAGAATTCAGTCTTTCAGCAGTCTATGTATTGTTTGGTGTGGGTCTTTCTGAAGATGCTCTTTATCAGATTAAGGAAGTTCCAGTCTGTTAAGAATTTTTATTATGAATTCAGTGTTGTTTTGTCAAATGCTTTCTCTATGCCTATTAAGATGTTTATATGATCATGTCTTTTATATGATAGTGCATTGCATTTATTGAACTCCAGTTATTGAACCAACTTGCATTCCTGGATAATTCCAACTTGTTTGTGGTTTATGATCTTTGTTACATATTTTTGGATTTGGTACACTAATATTTATTTTTACACCTGTTTTTGAGGGATATTGGTGTATACATTTTCTCTCTTACGGTTTGTCTGGCTTTAGTATTAAGGTGTTACTACTTCTTAGAATAAGTCAGAAGCAATGTGTCATTTTGTATGTTCTAAAAGAATTTGTGGAGTATAAGAATTAGTTCTTCTTTACAGATTTAATAGAATTCACCATTGATAACATGTAGACCAGGGCTTTACTTTGTGGAGAAAATTTTTTTGTTGTTTACTTATTTTATATACTTGTTATAGATTAATTCAGATTTTCTATTCCCTCTTCAGTCATTTTTGTTAAATTGTAATTTGTATGCTTCTCCTAAGTTTTCAAATTTGTTGGTATAAAGTTATTCATGGTGTGTGTTTATAATATTTTGATTTCTTTTTTGTTTTTAAAAGAGACAAAAAGCCCAATTAAAAACATTACAGAATTTCAAAATAAGATGATAGGAAATTACCAATGGCTATTATATTGCATATTGTTATCCTCAAAGTAGGTGTTCATGTCACCAAGTATAAACATACAAAACTGATTAAACACTATAAGCACTAACTGTTCCTTTAAGTGAACAGAAATTAGTAGTACAATTATCTTAGTTAACTTGTGTATATATACATGTCTTTTTCCCCCTTCTTCTCTCTTTTCTCTCCCTCAGTTGTTCTTTCCTTTTGAGCAGTTTCTTTTCCTTTTCCTTTATCTATTGTACCTTTTGGATTGTACTCTTCAAGCTTCTTATACTAGGGGGACAATACAATATTTACATGTGTGAGTCTGATTTATTTGACTGATGAGTATGATCTCTAGTTGCATCGATTGACCTATAAAAGCTTTGAGCTTTCTTTATATCTGAGTACTACTCCATTTTATAAAAATATCACATCTTTTTAATCTATTCCTCAGTTGATGGACATTTCGATTATTTCCAAAATCTAACTATTACAAAATGTGCCACTATATATGTGAGTACACATATATTGCTATAGTATGATGTTTTTATTTCTTCTGGGAAAATATCCAGAAGCAGAACACCTGGGTCAAATGGGAGCTCTAATATTAGTCTTTCAAGGAATCTCCACACTGACTTCCACAGTGGTTGTACCAGTCTACATTTCCACCAACAATGGAGAAGTGTTGCTGTTTCCTTACAGCTCTGTCAGCATTTGTTATTGGTTGATTTCTTTATGATAGCCATTCTTTTTGTAGTGAGAATAATTTTTGAGCGATCAGTGCTAATCTGTTTTATTGCTAATTTTTGTGATTTTTTTTCTCCTTTTTTTTTTTTTTTTTTGCTCAGTATTTTTCTACTTGTTTACTTACATTTTCAAAGAACCATCTTTTGATCTCATTCACATTCTTTATGCTTTTTCTGTTTTGTAATTCTTTAGGGGGCTGGGGAGATGGCTGAGTAGAATAAGCACTTCCCTGGCAAACATAAGGGTCTGTGTTCAATCCCCATTTTGCTTTATTTTCTCTTCTTGGCCTTCAAAACACTTTCTCTTTTTTACATTTTCAAAGTCAATGCTTAGATTATTGTTATAAGATCCTTCTTATTAATACGACATTAAATTCTACTACTTTTACTCTCAAAATATGGATCTCCTGTGTTCTATACATTTTGCTACTTGAATTCATTTTCATTCAGATTAAAGTATTTATACCCCTTGTACTTTTTTCACTGACCCCTAGGTTATTTAGAAATACATCATTTAAGCTCTAGATATGTGCCAGAGAGACCCCAGCAACTTGAGCAGGGTAGCAAGCATTCTTCTACTAGTTCCCACCCCCAAATTTCATAGAATACTTTTCTATTGGTTGATCTGAATCTCTGGACTATTGCCTTTGAACTTATTAGCATGTTTTTCCCCCTTATCTGAGAAAGGAATGCTACTCAGAACTAAGTTATGTAATGGCTCTCCTAGATCCTGTGAAGTTATGGTAATTTATCTTGAGGTAGGACTTTTCTATGGGTGACAGTGCACTCTGTGCATACTTCAACATGCTCGCTTTCTTCCTGGACATATATTTCAGAATAGTTACTGTTTCTTTCCTCCTGCTGGATGCAGCATGCAATCTATTTTTCTCCAAATTTTACTGGGAGAAAATACTCAGGCTGCTGAAGGTAAAACCTAAGAAAGGGTTGTCCCTCACTGCCTCTACACACACACACACACACACACACACACACACACACGCACACACACAGAAAAGAGAGAGAGAGAGAGAGAGAGAGAGAGAGAGAGAGAGAGAGAGACAGAGAGACAGACAGAGAGACAGACAGACAGATAGAGACAGAGAGAAAGAGAGACAGAGACAGAGAGAGACAGAGACATCCCAGATATGGATCCTTGAGAAGTTTTTGATTTTGTGTTCTTAAGTTAGTTCATTCTCAGTTTCCAGGGAAGAGCTAACACTTCAACATTTCTATCACTAGCTCTGGTATTTCTTTTGCTCCACTATAGTTTCTGACATATTTGTGTGACCTCAGATCTCAGATATATCAGTATCTGAGATATACCAATGAAAAGCTTATTTTCATTTCTTCAGCATTTTTCTTTTCTTTTTTTTTT
>NW_004524607.1:14941584-14967072 GCF_000260255.1 Octodon degus | reverse complement strand
TTTGTATATCTCAGTTGTTGTCAAACATTAGAAATTTTAAATGCTTTAAAAGGTAAACTTTGTAACCCCCTCCCCAGGGTATCATGTTTAAGTGGCTGCTGTTTACATAGTGACTATCTTGCACAAAGCCTAAATGTTAATTTTCTTTGTTGTGTGTGGTCACTGAAGTTTGATTAGTGATTACCTAATGACTGAACATATGTCAATAAAGCTTTGGATCTTTAGTGATAGACTTTGTGTTTAGTTTGGTGCACTTTCAATATTTAGGTCGTTTGATTCAGCCTTAGTCTTCATGTTCTGCTTGTGTAGAGCTTGAAAGTCTTATACAAGTGAGAGCTTAGTTCCCTTTTAGCTTCCCTGGGTATACACCTAAACCTGCACAAGTATGCAAGGTTCTGGATCCCCAGGAAATCCTCTGGAACTTTTCATCACGTGCTGTGGACATCTTATTTTACAGATCCTCCTTTTAAATTTTTGGCTGGACTCTTTTAAATTTTTGGCTGGACTCTTTTAAATTTTTGGCTGGACTCTTGTTTGCTCAACTGGTATTGCAAACTTAATAGCTATGTTGTTAATCAATTTCAGCTGATTGTTTTTGACAAAAGCCTTAGAGATAGGGCTTTTCCTGCTGAGTGAGCTCTATGTGACATCAAATAATGATAATGCTTTGTGAATGGGCCTTTCCTGAGGAGCTGTGAAACGGGTCACATCATGACAGTGCTCTGGAGTGGGTGCTTTTTGGGGGAGTGCTGAACTTTCCTCCCTCTGGGTTCAGGGCTGCATTTTCAGTTATTGTGGCTGGAAAGCTGCTTGTTTTTAAGGCTGCTGCTGAGCTATAGACAGAAGAATGTACTAGATCAAGTTAAAAGGCCATAACCCCAACTGCTCTAAGCAAAGCTTAGCATTTTTCATAGGCTAATGCATTGGGTTATTGTTAATTTCCTGAATTTTGAAAAAGGTGATTTTGAAAATTATACCACCATTTTCATTGTTTTTATGGATAAAAGCATTTCTGTAATTCACCATTTCAGAATTTCAACCTTATTCATTTAAAAAGTGAAAAGTAAAGCTCTGAGAAGTATAGTATTAACCCATTTTATCAACTTAGAAGCAACTCAAACAACTGAGATACACACATATAAAATTATATAGCATTGTATTATGCAGAAACAAATAAATGTAAAACTATAAAGAAAAGTATAGGATTCCAGATGGTGCTTAACCCAGGTGTTGACTGGCCCACGAATGGGACTGAGAGATACATACAAAAATGTGTTTTAGTTGCCTACATCCCCTAGGGGCACTTTTCATGATCCCTAATAGATGTCAGATACCACAGAAAGTACAAATCCTGTATGTGCTGTTTTTCCTATTTATCAATATAGATGATAAAATTTAATTTACAAATTAGGCACAGGAACACATTAAAACATAACTAATAATAAAGAAAAATAGTTACAACAAATTGCAATAAGTTATATAAAATGTACGATTATTTCAAGACATTTTCATTTAATATTATTGGTTGCAGTTGACTGTGGGTAATTGCAAATGTGCAAAGTGAAACTGCAGATATTGGAGGACTACAGTATGTTATAATTAGGGTACAGTTTTATTTTAGAGTAGTGGGTCATGTGTCATTAAAATATATGCACAAACAAAAATGACTTTATGGTTTCAGTTTTTTTCACATTAATATGTGAGATGGGAATCTATTATGCAACAGAGTTTTAAAAGGAAACTTTGCCCTGAGCTTTCAAAGCCATTTTTATAGCCAGAGGAATTGCTTAGGGAGCATATCTTTGCCTAGTGTTGCATGGGCTGCCTTTGCTGGCCTAACTCTAGATTCAAGACTAGAATAATAGAACAAAGCAATGGCAACTAATGCCTCTTTGAGATAAGTTGTCATCTCATACTGCCATTGTTTTGGTCCCTGCTGCCATTTGCAGCCTCACAACTTTGAGCTTCATAAACACCCTGAAAGGTTTAGCAAAGACAGAGGAACTGTCAGCAAGAGTCTGATAAACACATAGGTAATACTACCCTTAGTCAAATCCATACTTGATTTCAGCCTCTTACATAAATATTCTGGAGATATTTTTAATCTTATACTAGTCACATGATTAAAGCATTGTGGAAATTAAAAATTCTAATTGAGTTGAGCATGATATTATGGACAGATGATCATAATGGTAGGATAACTAAGAAAGTGGAAAGTTAAACAATTATTTTTTCTGTTTTAAATAATACTGTATTATTATGGAAGAGTAAATATGTAGCCTTATAATGGAAACTCCACTATTAGATAACATTCTATTAAAAAGCTTTTTTGAGAGACAGTGTCTATAGAGTCAAACATTACTTCCTAAACTTTTTCATGTATTGACCCCACAGAAAACAATAATTTTTTGGTTTTCTAGTGAAATTAGTAAGACTACACATGACCCAGATGACTAAGCTAGAGGATCTGGGCACAACTGGCCAAGCCAGCCAGCGATACCTGAGTTTGACTTCCAGGTATACTTCTTATTTGCACTTTGGAAAGTTAGGTTTCCTTACTGAGCCTTAAGTTGGCCTATCTGAACTATACATTATAATTTTATATTTACTGATGCTAGGATGCAAAAATTACCTTTTAGTTTCTGAAACACTTAAATTATAAAATACCCTGTGAATGTTGGTCAAAATGAGAGCAAACAGCCTTTGTAAAAATGCATGTCCTTAAATACTAAATAATATAATAGTATTATTATTTTCTATTCATGCTCTTGGATATTTGTGTAGCTGTTTTATTGCATTTGTTCATTAGGAGGTAAGAGTACCTGTTGTGTATGTACCTTATGCTGTCTGTTGTGGGAGATGTAAAAGAAGCAGAAACCTGGATCCTACAGTCATGGAACTCATTCTGATTTGTGAGATGTGGCTTATGTGTGAATCACAATTGTCAAAGAAGTATCATTTAAAGAGAATAATACTCTTAAATGCAGAAAGAAAAAGGGAAACTTTGTGGGTATTTTGCACTCAGTAAGGTATATGGAGATTATATATAAAATCTAGTTGATTCTTAAGAAAGCCTTTAATGAAGACAAAAGAACTGAGTATCAGGTACAAAGGATGATGAAATCTGACTATTCAAAAGGTAATAGAAGAGGTATTATAGTAGTTTTTATTGTGTCTTCCCAAGAAATTCACTTGGAAGCACAATAATCATTTCCAAAGAGACAAGACTAAGTTTTAGAAAAGAAATTTTTCCTAAATACTATTATAAAGTTTGAGTATTTCTATTAGGTTTTATGACTTCCCATCTGTGGTAGGTGTTTTATTGAAATTATTTGGATATTATCATCAAGCTGTGACAGTGATGTTGTAAAGGTCACATGCAAAACACAATTAAATTTTCTGACTGAAATAAGAATATGCATTGTGGAAGGCAAATAATTTGAAGTAGTTCCTTTTTTTTCATGTGGGCCATTTCATGATGACATTTTGAGGTGTTTAAATAAATCACAATGTTGTTTTTCTTCTTGATTGCAATTTTCTCTTCCCTATTTGTGTAGCTTAAAAATAGAATGAGAGTGTTAAGTTTGAACATTATGGAGCCTATTTGTTAATATAAAGTTTATCCTAAACTCAACAGTAAATTCCATTACATAAATGTGATGCCTTCTGATCGAGAGAGACTTAATTATGAACACTTTGGATTATAAGTTAGATAAGTCACAACTTCTGTTTTATTCATTAACTTATTAGATATGTAAGATTATTTTAAGATTTTTCAATTTTATCATATTTTTTCCTCCTTATAAAAGTAGTGATTGATTTAGTTTTTTCAAAACTTCTAGAACTAATTCTGGAAAGTTATTAGTTATTCTTGCCCATCTCACATTATTTGATTATTGTGATTATTTAACAGTGTCTTCTGATTTGTACTTCTGGCATAAATACCTCTGAAACAGGTATTTGATTCTAATATAAAGAAAGATTGTTTAGGTAGTAGCATAATGAGTTAGGTACAGTGAGGAAGATAACAGATGATACCTAGATATCCAAATACCTATAAAACAAGAGTTAGTAGAGTCAACATCTTATCAGGTTTATTTGCTATAAGATAGGTCAGTGGCTACTACCTGTTAAAATTGTGCATTCCTGTTGTCTGATTTCATGTTGACTGCTCGTTCCTGTGCATTCTTTGAAGCGGAAACACTTCCCTTGTGTCTAGGTAGTGGTGTAGCATACTGTGTTTCCCAGTCACATTAAATAGATATGAGATATATAGCTCTTTTTTTTCTATTTATATCTGTGTGTAAACTTTGTATCTTCTAAATAGTAGATTTTTTTTCTTGATTGTCATTATTGTGTTGTGATTTGTAGTAAATTATACTTTTTTTCTACAACACTTAAAGTTTTTTGGTTTTTTTGGCTGTGGTTGATAAACAAGAAGATAGTTTATTCTCAGGTAATGTAGGATTTATAGTACCAATATTAATGGGCTCTGCTTACCTAAACAACTTATTAGTTTGTTCTTAGGCTAGAAATATTTTTGGTGAGAAAGAAAGTTTGAATTGTTAAAAATTATTAAATGCTCTTGAAGTGGTTTTGAAAACTTTGTTGGACTGAAGCCATTTGATTCTTTTCAGGTTTTTTTTTTTTTTAATGTAACAAAGGTCAGTTACTTCAGAAGCCTGAGTACAGCCATGGCAAATGGTCTATTCCATCCAGCAGCACAACATAGGATCCTTTTAAGTGCTGGTGTAATTGGAATTGTAACAATTGTGTTTTGATTGGACAAGAATGTAAAAGTGATTCTAGAGGGTTTTGTTTTTTTCCTTGAGACAATGTCTTACTAAGCAATTGAAGCTGGTCTTGAATGCTCCATGTATTCCAGGGTAGCTCTGAACTCTGAACAACCCTACTGCCTCAGCCTCTGCAGTGCTGGGAGTAGAAGTGTGTGCCACCATGCTTAGAGCTTTGGAGCATTTTCAAAGGCACAAGCTTTAAGATTCTATAACTTGTTAGTTTTGTGCTCTGTAGTATATGTAATAAGGCTGAGGTTTATATTAAATAAATGAAGGTATTCAAAAAAGACTTGTAGAGGAAAGAGATTGCCCATATTTAAAAAGATTCGGAACAAAATCAGGTTGGATTTTAAGAGTTGAACCAGTTGTCAGAGGGCTTGGGCTCTTATGACTCCTACCTTTGTGGCTTTAGCAAGTTTGTAGTTTTCATGTTTTTAAAGAGGATTAGTCCAACATGGTTCAAATTCAACTTACCTATTTGTAAAACTTTGCTTAGTCTTGAAATATTATAAAAGAAATAGGAGTAGCATATTGTGGCTTCATAAGTACTCTAGTTTTGTAGATGTTGAACTTTGAGGGAGAGGATAGAGTTAATTGGGGTTAAAACTTGGGCCTACACTATGACAAAATTTGGAGCCTTATCACTAGACAAAGAACAGATTATATATATCTAAGTGCATAAATTAAAAGCAATTACTCAGTAGCCTGGTTACTGCCACCCCCCCCCCTTAATACTGGGCATTGAATTCAAGAGTAGAGTCAACATCTTATTGTCTTATCAACATCTTCACTGAACTACATTTTTAAATTTCAAGACAGGGCTTTGCTAAATTATCCAGGCTAGCCTCAAACTTGTGGTTCTCCTGTGTCAGCTTTTTAAAAAAGAATTTTTTTTAAAAATTTATGTATTTGGTACAGGGTCTCCCTATGCAGATGGGACTCCTAGTGATCCTCCTATTTTCAGCCTCTCCAGTGCTGAGATTACAGGCCTGTGCTACCACATCCAGTCTCAGTTACTTGCTTAGCATGCCTTGGGGTGGAGCTGGGCCAGTATGTGGTGCTGAGGATCAAACTGGTCCCTGGGCTTGCCTAAGCAGGTGTTTAGTCTGCTGAGCTATCTCTCTGGCCCTTGTCTCAGCTTTTTGAGTAGCTGGAATTAAAAACATGCAATATCACTTTTAGTTTGGCCATTAATTTTAATGTTTATGCTAGAATACACCATATCAAACAGTTTGAATTTATAATTTGTTAAAGGTGTGTGTTCTCACTAGCTGTCAAAATCTCTACCTACACTTCCACTTCCCTTTAGTCTGATGATAGACTGTTTCACTGATCTGTTGCCCTTGGAAGCTTTTGTGTTTCTCCCACACTGTTGTAGTATATAGGCAGAGGAGGGCTTTGGACAGGAGATGGCTATGATTAGATGTGCTAAAGAGAAAGTTCACTTTCTCAGTGCTGTGCAGGATTGACAGATCACAGTCAATCCTTATGGAGTAGCAGTGGATAGCAAGCCCTGTCAGAGAATCAACACCAGTCATCTTGATCTTATTTCATTACCCTTTTTAGTGTAATTTGTTACATTTAATTTTTAAAGCAAACTCTAGAAAAATCGACTTTAGTGGTTAATCCAGATGATTTTTGTGCTCATTTAAAAGGTGATGCATCAAAATGTATACTCAATTACCATCTTCCTGATTTGACTTGGCATAGAATTTGGATGCATATATCAAACTTGACTGGCTCTTGGCTTTAAAGATCTGTTTCTATGGAAATGTTTTCAGATATCCCAGACAACGTTAAAAGCTCCAGATATGTGCTAAAGTAATGCTGAAGTTTGTATGTGGAATGTCTTGCACTAGCCCTGTGTTGAAAGTTAGTTCTGGGTTGGTGCCGTTGGGAGGTGATGGAAACATTAAGAAGCAGGTGTAATGGGAGGAAGCTGAGTTGGAGAAAGTTGGGATTCCTGGTCTCATCTTTTCTCTCTTTGCTTCCCAGACACTACTCAGTAAGCATTTATACCTCCACATGTTTGTGGCATGATGTATTTTAGCATAGGCTCCAAAATAATGAGACAAACCAACCACAGATTGAAACCTCCAAAATTGTGAGTCCAAATAAATCTTCGTTATTGAAATGTGGCTCATTTCAGTTATTTGTTACAGTAACACAAAGCTGTCTAGCACTAGTATTGAGTGCGTTTTTCTGTGGAGTTACCACTTGTGTCTGAATTCATCATGCTTGAGGATTTACCCTCCCTGCTTGCATTAGGTATATTACTGTGAAGGTCACATGCTTAGAAATCAGATACGACTCTTTCAGATTTCTTTTTCTTCCTTTAACTGTGGCCAGTTTGTGTTTTTATTGCATAGATCGTTTTGGTGTTAAATGAAACATCAGACTCACAAACTTAACCATCCAGACAAAGGAAATAAAGAGGAATAAGCAAGTCTCCTGATTTTTGGATATGATAGCAAAGATAAGAGCGTATTTACAGGAAAATATTAAACTCACATCTTTCATAAAACATTTTGAGGGGCTAGGGAGATAGCTCAGCAGTAAAAGCACCTGCCTGGCAAGAGCAAGGTCCTGTGTTTGATCCCCTGTATGAAGCAAACAAACATTTTGAGTGATTGTGAAGTAAACATAGCCTGTACATTGAAGCATGTCCACCTGCACATAAGGAGATTAATGTGTGTGCTTGTATATAAACACATACATACATGACAAGTGAATTTAGAAAGTTCACTAATGAATGATGAAATTTTTGTGCTTTAAAATAAACATCAGCATACATTTATAATGTAAGCAGTTTATTTTTATACTAAAACTGGCAGAAAATATTCTATTGTAGTTTCTAACCGTTATGTGGATGTATTGAATCAACTTCAGACTGGGTAGGCCATTGGTTGCCAACAGAATCAAAAATGCTAGAGAAGAAGGAAAAGATTATTTTTTCACCCAAAATTGTTTCCTCTCTATGTTCTGGGTCATAACAAAGTAAAAAACAAAATAAAACAAAAAAACAAAACCAAAAAACCCCGACCCAAAACAAAACAAAACAAAACACAGAAACAGGAATACTTACCTGTACTAATGACATGTAGGGCAAAAGAAATCAATCGAAATTTTTTTTTCTCTTAGTTCAAAATCTATTCAAAGATTTCTGAGCTTTCTGGAATTTTATATAAAAAATTTCATAGGTAAAGGAATTTTCAAATGATACAATGTATACTTATAGCCTTTAGTAAATGTTTGTTCTTCAAGAGGCTAGTTGAAAACAAAGCTTTTGGGATCCCTCTTTTGTGATACTAGACTTCACACAGTGTGAGTCCTGCAAAGTGATACTTTGTGTGATCAGTGTTTTGGTTCACTAGTTTCAGCAACCTACTCAAGTATCTATAATTAAAAGATATGAATGGATGAACAAAGGAAAAAATAAACATTGTAAGTTGATGTATAACTAGAAATACATTTATCTCTGTATGATTCATTTAATAAATTAAATATATTTTTAGTAGACTGGCTTTTTGTTAGTGACATATTGTAATGCATTCCAAATGCCTATTGTGGAAACTATAGATTACTTAACAGTTATGTGATTGAGCATTTTATATGTTGGGTGCTGTGGAAAGCAAAGGGTATACAAAGTTGTTCCTCCCATCAAGGCGTTCATGCTCTTTGGAAGAGACAGCCTTGAGAATAGGCTGCCAATTATTTGTGGAGTGATTGCTACAGGGTAGGTCTTGTATTTGGCTCTGGTGAGGGGGGTCAGTGCAGCCTTCCCTTCAGCGTACAAGAAGTATTATTAGAAGGGGATAGGCCAGGCACACAAAACCTACAGAGTAGCACAGAGACAACACTGCCATTAATTCTTTCATTTTGACTCAACTCAGTTTATTTTATTAGTAAAATATTACTTTTACTCTATTATTATTATTAAATATTATCTAAATCAATCAATACTTCATTACTTTGTTGATTTTATAAAAATTTATACTCTGGTTGTTATTTCTAACAGAAGTTATGACCAGAAATCCACATAACTTGCTATTTGACAAAATACTTAAAAATAATACTTAAATAATACATCAAACTACCACATTTATCTTGTTCTTTTATGAAGTTTAGACGACTACGTTTTGTTTCATATATTTTGAAGTGATCATTCTTCTTCAGGTGCCTTTTTATGTAAAATTAATTGATTTTACCCAGACTTGAATTAACTTTATTTTTCATATGTTGGACAGTACTGTAGACGGCCCTATTTATGAGCTGTGAGGTGTTTTTCTTTAATGTGCATTTTAAAATTCTTTTAGAATTCTATTGCTTTTGTATACTCAACTGTATTCACTAATGCTTAATGATTATAATATATTATTAAATGGCCATGCTATTTATTTACCAAGGGCTTGCAATATTTATTTCATAGTTTGTAGTTTTGAAATAATTAAGCAGTACAGATGTACAGTTCCCATTGTATTTTAAAGACCTAACTAGTTAATTAGTGTAAGTGGGTCTGTCAATCCTATTGACAATTGGAGGCCTGCAGTGCTGGCCTGTCAGGTGATTAAAATGAAACACATAAGAATGGCAGTATCATGCTTTGCTTCTTTTCCTTCCTACCCTTGAGATATGAGTTGGCTTTCTTGTTCATGAGATGAAAATAAAACCAGATAATGTAAACTGACACTTTTGCTTCTGATTAACATGGCCCTTTTTGCTCAATTTCATGTTGGTGTTTTCTGCCCCTTTGCCTCAGTGAGATCAACAATCTTTGTATCATCTATCCCTCATTCCTGTATGATGGTCTATTTTAAGATTTCAGTACATTTTTATTTGAGATGTCTTTGAGGCCATTTGAATAATACTATTGCTTAATCTGAGAACAAACTGCCTATGCACTCTTGTATGTATTTCCAGTGCAGTAAGGTGGTTCTGCCCTGCACCTTCTACTGCCTTTCAGGTGTTCTTTGTGGATGAGGCTCTGATTTATTGTTCCTATTTCTATCAAACCTTATACAAGTTCCAGAATTATTCTTCAGATATACTTTGTGCATTGTTTGTTTGGCTCCAGTCCTTAGCCAGGCAGAGGTAAAGGAAGAGGAAATGGAAGAAAGAAAGAGTGCACAAATAGGAAGACATTCCTAGACTGGAGCTGGATTGACGACAGATAGAGGTCTGGGAGGCCTGAACATTAAGCCCCGGGCAACTGTTAACCCAGTGGAAGAAGCTGAAGAGAGTCATGCTTTGTGTGTAGAGTCAATGCAGTAAGATGGAGAAGAAAAATATATGGACTTTAAATTTTGATGCTCTTATGTGTTGAGTGGCAAAATATTGTTGAAAATCTGTTAGTAGAGTTTAAATAAATGAAATTATATTTTTGGGGACTTATATTTGGGTGTCACAATGTACAGGTAGGCGTAAGAACAGCTCCTGTTTATGGAGTGCTTACTAAGTATTGCAATGAACACTTTACAAACATGTTAATTGTACCTCAGTTTCTTCATCTGTAAAAGGGACATAATAGGATATTTGTGAGGATTAAATAAAAAAATATATATAGTGCTTAACGTGACTGTTTTTGGTGTCATCAGAATGTAATCCCACACCCCTTTGGAAAGAGGTGTTATTAGTGCATCTTTTATTGAAGAGAGAGCTGTGACTCAAGTAAAGTAATTAAGTGGCCAAAAGTCACATAACCCTGAAGTTGCAAAGTTGAACTCTTATCAGACTGTGTTCTCAGTTTTGCGGTCTCTTACCTTTCCTTCTGAAAATGCTGTCTTTAAAGAAGCCAAGTGGCACAAAGGGGGATGCAGAACAAGACAGCTGATATGTATAGAGAGTGGTTTTGAATATTAAATATACAATATATTTTCAAAAAAAATAAAGAGAATCTTTTAATGATAAGCATTATAATACTGAAAATCTTACAGCAAGATAACAAAGGTTGAAATTTGAGCTAGAGAAAAAGAAAAGGGAAAATTTTTGGACAAAGCAAAGTTAGAGGGCCAGCCAAATAGCTCAGTGGATTGAGGTGCCTGTTACAGAGAGGCAGGGGCCGGGAGTTTGATCCCCACGTCTGCCGTGCTGGCCCTGTCCCCAGGGCACGCTGAGATGGCAGGCAATTGAGACTGGACATGGTGGCACTCCTGTAATTCCAGCACTTGGGAGGCTATAAACAGGAGGATCACTATGAGTTGGATCTGCACAGTGAGACCCTGTACACCCTGTCCTAAAATACAAAAAAAAAAAAAAAAAAAGCCAAGTTGGAAGGAGGGAGGGAGGCTAAGAGGAAGAATCATATTGCTGTAGCTTTCTTCCCAGGGAAAAATCTTAGGCACACTGAGGTACATCCCCATCCATACTTCATCCCCTTTTTAACAGTTTTTGTTTGAAGACAAATTTGTTAAATAGTTCAGGTGGCCTTGAACTTATACAGACATTTGCCACTATACCCAAATCTGTTTTTGGATTAGGGACAAAGGAGCTTCAAAAAGCGCTTTAAACAAGGTTCACTGGTGTCACATGACTGTAATCTCAGCATTCTGGCAGGTTGAGACAGGAGGATGTCTTGAGCATGGGCTGGGCAGATTGGGGAGAGACTATCTCAAAAAGGAAGAATGGGTATAGGAATGTTGCTCAGTGCAAAGACCTTGGTTCAATCCCAGGTACTTCCAGAAGAGAAAAGAAAAGAATAAAGGGGGAGGAAGACCAAAAAAAAAAAAAAAAAAAAAAGGCAGTCTGAGTCACTTTTGGGCATTTGCAAATGAAATTTAGTGGCCTTTGAGCCAGACGCAGTTGGCTGTGAGTATAATTATAAGAAACATGATTCAATGACACAGATAAATAAGGAACTAAAATTTAGCGTTTGGATTTATTTCTTTGATTTTTCATTTTTTCCCCAATTCATATGTTTTACTAATATTCCAGTAGCAAGAAATGTGTGACATTTGCCAGCTTAATTAGATCCAGTTGCAATGCTCAGCTGTCTTATGCATCTGTAGTGCTTTTCAGCACATCTGAAATGCAGTAGCTATGTTGCTATGAAATAATAAAAAAGGTGCTGATGCTAACCTGAAAAAAACCCCTGCCTTTTAATGCAGTAATTTCTCTTTTCATACTGGTTCTTATTTCTCCTGAATTTTTTGTCTTCTACCTCCACACTTAAAAGTTGTGAGCTACTTTGACCATAATTTTAGTGCAACAGACTGTGAAATCTGCAGATAAACTTGTTTCATATCTTTGAGGGAGAGCTGAGTGAGGACTGAGAGTTTGTTCATCAGATATGAACCTATTACCTACAATAATGTCTTCCTCCTTGAAAAATATATTTTAAATAAGAAATGGATGAGCTCTCCATGGAGCTTCATAGTGAATCATGCACATTATTCTATTGCTTCAAATTTGACAACAACAACAACAAATGGACTGTGTAAATTGCCTTCAAGTATACTATTTTTATATAATAAAGTCAGGCCTTTTCTCAGTTTTGATTGCATATTACTTGTGTGGATAGTGGGTGATGGTGTTGTGGAGCAAAGCTTAGGATCCCATACAGGGCAGAATACCATAGTAGCTCTCCAGGTCAGTACCCCAGTTTGATTGAAGTCTCTAGAACTTCTTGTTTCAAGTATTTTAGGCACTCTCTGTCAAGTATTACTAGATGGTATAGCACAGACACCTAGAAAAATCTCCCTATCTTATGATGTGGTGGCCTCCCTGTCTGATTAGAATTTTATTTCATTTTACTGAAAGGCAGAGATTTGATAAAAATAGAATGATCTAGAGTGAGATAGATAACTCTGAGGGATGAGATTTCCTGCCAACAACTATATATAAAGAATGTACTTTTTCTGAATATTTGAGAGAATACAGAGGTGAGTAAGGTGCAGTGCACATCCTGAAGAAACATATTTTCTAAACTGTGCTGGCGTCCACACTAGAAAGATGAAAAACAATGTGAAGCAGCCACTACTGCATTCTGGATAGTTCTGTCCCAGCAGGGTCTTTTATAGGTCCGTAGGGGAAAGAATTATTTCTAGTGAGGATTGTCATGTATGTAAAAATTAAAGAAAATAAGACTTCCTTACTACCACGTAATGTTAGGATTTCATTAGAAAAAAGGGAAGAAGGATGTCTTCAAGCACAGACTGAGAAGACATGTATTAGGAAGCAAATTTTAAATTTAGCTGGAAAGATTCAAAGTAAATACATAAAACTAGACTTGAAACTACAAGATTTGCAAAACTAATATGCTTAAATGGATTCAAAATTCAAGAAGCTTAAAAGTTTCTATTGGGCAGTCCTTTTCCTCCCCCTTTGCTAGGTGGCTTATTCCTTTCCTAGTGCATTAAGTTTATATATATACAAGCTGTTAGAGTTTGTGTATAAGTGTCATGTCATAGTGTCCCCTCTACCCCCCAGTCATAGGGCATCTTCTGGAGTTTGTGATTGATTATTGTGGGTGTGGATGCTGCACCTGCCTTGGGGCAAGTAATTTGCCTTACAGCGTAAGGAAGGATGAGAGGTTAACTGTCTGCCTGAGCTGCTGTCTCTTCCTTTGCTCTCTTGCTCTTTGCTGCCACTATGAAAAGTGTCTCTTTGCCATATGCTGCTCTGCTTGGAGCCAGCTGAGTATGGACTGAAAGCTACAGTAACTGAGAGCTAAATACACCTTTCCTTCTATCATTTTGAGTGTTTGGTATTTGTCCTAGCAACGAGAAGAGGAACTGAGAAACACGCATATATACTTTTACTCTCCCCATCTTTTCCAAAGCAGTATCAAACTATACATATTTTCTATAATTTTTCTTATTTTCACTTACCATGTTTCTTAGAGATGGTCCATAAGGAGCATGTAACTAGTATGTAGACAGTTGATTCATTCTTTTGTTAAAGAGCATCACAAAACATTTCATTATGTGGTTATGACATGACTCATTTGATGGATCTCTTACTGATGGACATTACAATTTTTTGCTATTACTCGGAGTGCTATGGAAAATAATCTTACACATGTATCACTTTACAGGTACAACTGTGGTCAGTTCCTAGAACAGTTGAATTAAAAGTTAGGTTCAGTGAGGATTTGGAAGGTTGTAATCAGGTATCCTTCTATACAGGTTATAAGTATGTGAAAGTCTTTTAATTGTAAGCCAATGTCTCTTTTTTTGCCATCTGCTATAAACTACCAATTAGGAATTTATTTGGGTTAATAAGTAATCCATGCCTAGAAGATTTAAGGCATGTGACCTTCCTAATGCATGTTATTTTTAATTACTGTGCTTTTGACCTAATGCCCTGCTAAGATTAAGTCACCCAATACACATTTATTACAAATCTACTATTTAGTTCTAGGGAAAAAGCAGGGAGCACAACATTTTTGCTTTCTTGGAAGTTATATTCTACTAAAAAGCAAGGATGGTACCTTCAGCTAATGCTAAATAATGTGAAGATGATAAGCATGATAATGCATTTGCAATTTGGTGAGTAAAAGGCTATTTAAAAATAGTAGACTGGGGGCCAGGGATCTAGCTTATTGGCATAAGTGCCTGCCTCATAAGTGCAAGGTCCCAAGTTTGAGCCTACATATTGAAAACAAAACAAAACAACCAACAGGTTACTAAAGATCTCTCCAAGGACGTGATAGTTTAGCTAAACCTGTTTGATGTAAAGGAGGGAAAGGTGTGAATGTCTTGGTTAAAGTAATAGGAAAAGCAATTACAAAAAACTAGAACCAAGGATAAGCCTGTGGGTTTTAAGAGCAAAAACATAGGCCAGAAAAGCAGTGGTAAACATGTGAACAAGACGACATAGCCTAAAGTTGGAGGACAGCAAACGGGCACATAGTAGGCTCTGGCCAAAAGTTATAAGATTTTATGTAGGGAAGTGATGGTTGTGATTTTCTTTTTAGTACATAACTTGGTTGTTGAGCTAAGAGTTGGCTGGAAAGGACCCCTCTGGGTGAAAATAGGTGTTTGTGGCAGTCCAAGCAAAAGCATGTATGTTGGAGTGTGCTAGAATGACAGCCACAGAGATAGATACATACACACCTAGAGGATTTGCTGGTGGCTTGGGGAATGTTGGGTGAAAAGAAAGAGAAATGAAGGACAACTACAGGATTTTTGGATTAAGCAAAATGGGATAGAGAAAAGAAGAGACAGCCAGAGTGGTGGTGGTAGCTAATTTTGAAAGGTCCTAGGTGCACTTTATGAGGAGAATAGCTTAAAGAAAGAGACAGATGGACTATTTTGACTTGACTCAGGCCACAGAAGCATGTTGAATTTGAGACATAAGGCTTCTTAAGACTTCAACCTGTTAGGTATGAACCCATGCAGTTGACCAGACCAGGCATTCTGATGTGAGAAGATTTATTGGTGGTAGGAATAAGTGGACTGGCTGTCTAGTGGACTAAGACAGCAGCGAGCAAGGCAAAGCACAGAGCTTTTAAGGGATTTTGTGGGGAGAATATTTGCGGGCTGGAACAGCTGAGAGAGCTAATCTTAGCAGGGCTACCTGGTGTGTAGGGGTGGGGAGGCTTTTGATGTTAAGAAAGGAGAGTTTTTGTGGTTTTCTGCATGGGACCAAGGAGAAGTGAGCCAAGACCAGGGTACAAAATGGGGTGGGGTTAAGGTTGTAGTTTGCATTTGGCTCTGAGTGGGTCCAAGGGGAAGTGAGTTTGGGTTCAAGATGTCTGGGAAACTGAGTCCTTGCCTATCCTTCTAGACTCTGTTTGATAAAAAAAAAAAGGGCAAAGATATCATCTGGCTATTTCCTGCTGGCTGGGGGTGTCATAGGTCGAGAGTTTGGAGATCAATGTGAGGAGATGTAATTGAAGGGGTCTTGTTGGAATCAAGCCTGGTAGGAGTAATCTGAGAGAAACATTTGGTTAAAATTTTGGGTTAATCTGGTGCAAGTATTGTTAATGAGAGAAATTAATCAGAGATCTACCATGAGCATAATAGGGCCCTGTGAGGGGCCCTAGAAAGGGAGTGAGACAAGGGAAGACAGAGTTCCATATACCTTGTTTATCTCACCCCAGGGAGCCTACTAAGGAGGTCCCAAGTCCTATGGGGTGTGGGTATATTCCTAAGGAAGATGGCATCTTGAAACTCTGAGTCTGTGTATATGTTGAAATTAGGGATCACAGTCACTGCAGTGCACTGGAGGTATAAGGGAAGGCAAGGAAAGACTGAGTTGCCACACAGAAATAGCTGTGTGTCCATCTTGTGTTGCTTGTCTTGATGTGTGTTGAATGAAGTGAGTTTAGTGTAAGAAAGGCCAGTGGAGTTTCCTGGGGAATATGTGAGGTTTTGGGATGAGGGGAGTAGTTGTAAAAGATGTCAGTGGCTAAAGATGTTTTGGGAAGGGGGGCAGATGTGTGTTTTGTTGGGTATGGCTGAGATGGCCATGAGATCAGGCCTTGAAATGGACATTTACAACCAACACTTGGTAAAGTTGGTGGTCTGGGTTAGGAGAGTTCTTGAGGGCAAGAAGGGTTGACAGGATGACAGTTCACACCCAAGTAGAAGCTAGTGCCAGGTGTCTTAGTTAGGACAAGAAGACTGAGGAGGTGGCCAGTGATGGGCTGGAGTCTCCTTTGTTGTTTGGGGGCTACTGGATATTGGGGAATGCAGGGAAAGGCCATGGGATCTCTGAGACACACTAGTGTAAGAATAGCATGTGTGGTGTGAGTGGGACTGGAAGTGTTTCAGAGTATGTGGTTGACAAGGGAAAAGGAGGGAGCAGCTGGCCATACATTGAGGTTAGGTTTATAGGATGAGCAGTGTGGGGAGAGAGGTGAAAGACAGAGAGCTTTTGGATGAGATCTCTGCCTATGAGAGGTGTGGAGTAGGTTGGGTTTACAAGGAAATTATGAGTGAAGAACCATGTCTGAAGTCAGCAGGGAATGGACCTGTCTAAAGGCAGCATGTAGGTCAGCCATCAACACCCACTATGGAGACTGTAGATCTAATGTAGTAACTTTCGAATTCAGGAAGAGCACTAAATGTGGTGTCCTTTGTCAACAAGAAAAATTTTGTGTCTGAGATGTCTAGTGAGACTTGGGACTCTGACAGATACCTTGATGTGGGCCATGGACCCAAGCTTTGTTGTTCCTCTTCAACTTCAAGACCAAGCAGGTGAAGTATTGATGGATCTGGCTGTAGCAAATTTTCTTGTGAGGGCAGGGAATTGGATGACTTACCTGCTCTCTGGCAGAGAGGGCAGTCGCATTTCCAGTTACCCTCAAGCTTGTAGATGGATCCAGATCCCTGTGGTGGTTGTAGGTTGGGGCAGGCTTGTGCCAGTGTTGTTCTTTGTGGCACTTGAAACCATCCAGGCAGAGCTCGGGTGGCAGCATTGTTTAGGCTCAGCATAATCTTTTAATGTCCTACTTTGATGGGAGTCCCAAGTGTTGCAGCCAAAAGTTGGCACTTGTGTATAGTTAATTTTGGTCTCTATTATTGAAGACATGGAAAGTCACGTTAAGTAAGTTTCCTGTGGGGTTTGAGGGCCGAGATCTGTCTTGTTAGCTTGGTGTGAATGTCAGGAGTAGATTGGGATATAAGATGGGAATTAATAACAGTTGTTTTTTTCAGGAGAATCTGGGTCTATATTAGTACTTGATTATCAGAATTTTCTCTGAGTATCAGTGACCTTGAAATATAATGTATGACCAGAGAACTGAACTGGTATTTCTTATCAACCATGGAAATGCTAGCAGTTAAATTCCTCTAGAATTTTAACAGACAGTATTTATATGTAGGGCCGGCCTGATAGCTCAGCAGACTAAGCACCTGCTTAGGCAGAGCACAGCAGCCAGGGTTCAATCCTCAGCCTGATGTGCCAGCCCCACCCGCAGGGCACACTGGGATGGCGATGGAGACTGGGCGTGGTGGTGGTACGCGCCTGTAATCCCAGCACTTGGGAGACTGTAAACAGGAGAATCACTACGAGTCCGATCTACGTAGTGAGACCCTGCACACCCTGTAGACCCTGCCCTAAATACAGAAAAAAAAAAAAAAAGTTATGCCTAATGGTGTAGCATGGTAGTCATAACAGATGATGAAATCTCTATTTTGTTTAGGCCTCTCTAAATGTAATGGCACATACACAGCGCACAAATGTTAGAAAATTATTATTTCACTGATGAGCTCATATTTGGTTGACATGAGCCTCTTATTATAAATATCTGGAGCAGAAGAGAAAGGCACGAATATGTTTAATGTAGCAACTTTTCTGAGAAGACCTTATTTTAACTTTATGAAAAAACTTTATCTTTTAAAAGATGAGCGAATTATTAGGGGTGTCTTCCCAGGGCATTATTGGGGTGCTCTCTACTGATGAACAAAGGTTGGCTACCCCTCTGTCCACCAATTAATAGTCCTATCCAATAATCTTTCTCCATTTTAATGATTTTTATTTAATTATAAACTAATTTTGATATCACTTAGTCCAGCTGGTAACTCAAGAGAAAGAATGCTTTGAAGTCTGTATTTTAAAACTCAAAAAGGGGAACAGCTATTGACAGAATGACATATAAGCACATACACAAGACACACGTGAACAGTCTTTACAAAATCAGAGTGCACTCAAATATATTTCTGGCCAGGTTAAATTATGATGACTTGTTTAATTTTATAATTATGACAGACTAGTCAAAACTTTTGTAGGTCAATTAGCAGAGATCTCTTATAAGAAATTGAAAAATGTAAAAACCTCTTATTTATAGTTACCAAGTTTGACTAGGAGCAAGCAAACTGAGCAGAGTGCAAAGATTAGGCACATCACAATAGAGGAGCACTGACAGCTCACAAGTCCTGGACTTGTAGGCTGGCAAGAAGGGCATTCTAAAGGAGGGGCAGGAAACTGTGACTCAGAGAGTAGGAGAGATAAGGGCCTGCATTTTGTGTGCTGTTGTCCTTGAGCACCCCACTGTAGAGTGAGCAAGCACATCCAGCCAGGGAACAATGTGATATTAGCTGTTCTTGGACTGTACCTTGTCCCAAACTGAGAGACTTGAAGGAAAAAGAGTGTAGGTATAATAAATTGGGTGAAGAGTGTTAGGAATGCAGGACAGGCACCTGCAGATGAGAAAAAGATGGGGAAGAGGGCACAAAAAAGAGAGTGAAGTATCTCCTTATCCCCTGAAAGTTGAGAGGTCAGAAAGTGAAGTAGCATCTGTTGCAGGAAGGGTTGTTGGAGTGGTGCACACTGTGGGAGCTTTGGTGGGTAGTGGCTTTGGTGGGGGCAGTGGCTCTGAAGGATGTGGCTCTGCAGGATGGTATGTCGGGGAATCTGGGAATGAAGGAGTTGATGGGGAAGGTTTGGATCAAGGTCTGGTGGGAGCCTTTGCTAGTAAAATCTACTGGGGACTATGTGGCAGCCAAAGCTCATAAGTGTGGAGAGAAAAGGAAGTGAGCACATAGGGGAACTCAGACTATTTTCCATTGAAGTGACAAAAGTCATCTAAATCAATGAAGGTGTCATACAGGAATTTCCTGTGGTGGGGGAAAGGGGCAGCAGATAGTCCCATTGTCCAATTTGCATTGTGGCCAGGCTGTTTGGCAGAGGAAAACTAGGTGTTTGACTTTGAAATCGGAGTCTCTAAGGACAGACTTAAGACACTCACAGCAGAATAGTTCTGAGAGGAAGTGAAGAGGGGTTACCCATGGTGGCAGAGAGACAGAGTAGGGAGAGGGAAAGTGAAAGGAGGCTGAAGATGATGATCATGTTGCGGGAGTCCTAAAAGGGATGTGGGGCCAAAGCCCTGCAAGCAAGCATCCCTGGTTGGAGAGGAGGCTGGTAGATGGGAAGGAACATCTCAGCCTGTTGACCCGACTTTTGAGAAGACAGTCCCGGACCATCAGGCGCAGAGCAGGGAGGTGAACCGTCCAAATGAGAGAAAGTTGCCCACAGGGGGACATTAGAATGAAATGGAAAATGAAAGAACAAGAAATAATGTCCATGTCAGAGAAGTCCTAGAATGATCCCTGAAGGAATTCAGAGGCTATCCATTCCAGATATGAGTTGAAGGAGTCGCAGGGAAGAGGTTGTAGGCAGAGGCAAGCAAGTCATCTGGAAACAACATTTATCTTCAAGATGTGTAGAGAAGGAAAGAGAAAATGAAAGTACAGAAAGTGATCTCTTTTGGGCTAAAGTTGGGGAGGGACCTGCAAGGTACAGGGAATGCTGAGGGAAAAAAGGCCCTCTTTGTCTTCCCCACAAACAAGTTGGACAATGGGTGAGGTTTATCTTTTAAAATGGGTTGAACAAGTGATGAGGCAATACTCACAGTTCTAGGTGTCATGAGTGTTTAGGTCATCAAGGGAGGTCTGAGACTTGTGGTCTGCTCAGAAATGCTGGGAGCAGAGTGGGGCAAGGCTGTGGTTGGGAGGGACTGGCAGATGCTTCAGCATCCCTCCTAGGTTTCTGGCACCAAATGTTAGGTACAAATCCATGCAATTGATCAGACTGCTTGCTCCTACCTCAAGTAAATCATCTTCTCACATCAGAATGCCTGGTCTGGTTGATTGCGTGGGTTCGTATCTAACACAACCTGTGACATGATATCTGGAATCTCAGGGTGGGGAGAAGTACATTTAGTGATAGACAGAAATGTTCCAAAAGTCTGGAGCATGTGAGTTTCTTTGTTCTTTTGATTTTCTCTCTTCTTACATGTGTATGTCTATAGATCTTCCTTCATGAAAAATGGACAATGTTTGAAAATTTAAGGCACTGAAAAAGTAATACCTTACACTTTTGTGAAACATATTTTTGATACGTACTTTGCATACTGTAAAATTTGCCATTTCAAAGTGCACAATTCAGTGATGATTTGGTATAGTCACAAGGTTGTACAGCCATCATTACTATGTTAACCAGAACTTAAAAAAAAATCACATAAAAACCTCTTATAACCATTAATTACTCCTCTTCCCCTCAAAACTGCTAATATACATTTTATCACTGAGGATTGGCTTGGTATGGCCATTTTCATAAGTGAAATTGTATTATATGTGGCTTTTTAATGTATTTGGTACAGAGTCTACAGGGTCTCACTACATAGATCAGATTCTCCTGTTTTCAGCCTCCCAAGTGCTGGGGTTACAGGTATATGCCATCACACCCAGTCTCATCGCCGTCTCAGCCAGCCCAGCAAGCCCTGTGGGTGGGACTGGCACGGCATGCTGGGAATCAAACCCCAGCCGCTGTGCTTTGCCTAAGCAGGTGCTTTAATCTGCTGAGCTATCTGGTCAGCCCTTTATATGCAGTATTTTGTGTATGGCTTTTATTTAGCATGATATTTTCAAGATTCATCCCTGTTGTAGCATGTGTCAGCATTCCATCCTTTCTTTGCCTGAAAAAATATTTCCTTGAGTATAGCACATATAAATTAATCCATTCATCAGTTGAAGAGCACTTACATTGCTTGCATATTTTGGTTCTTATAAATACGCTGTTATCATTTGTGTGCACACATTTTCATTTATTTTGGTCATTTTGAGGTTTTATATCTTTTATGTAATTAATTTACCTCAATAACTAAGAAAGGATGCAAGATCGGAAGGATTAGATAGGATAAACTTGCGTATGTTACAAAAATATTTAAAACAAGATTCATTGGTTTATTGGTGAAAATAAGGGATGGCGAGAAAGGTCAGCAGATCAAGTGCCTTCTTGGCAAGCACAGGGACTGGGATTTAATCTTAAGTACCATAGGCTACCGCAGCCCTGCCCCCAGGTGCGCTGAGCCAGCCACTGAGACCTGGTGTGGTGAAGCACACCTGTAATTCCAGCCCTGGGGAGGCTGAAAACAGGAGGATTACTACAACTCTGAGCTGCATAATAAGACCGTGTACTAAATACATAAAAAATGAAAATGGGGAGGAACTGCAAAATTAAATATGTGTTTATCAAAAAATAAGCAAAATATGTGATGTTCACGTGGTAAAAGACTGTATTATAGTTTGTATTAATGTGTGTTTATACAGTAGTTAAATATAAATACTGTGTATGTAATCCTGGGGTAGATTTCTAAAAATATGAGTGAAAAAAATGACTTGCAGAGTGCCATCACATATGTAAGTCAAGAAAAATACAGAGTAAAAGCATCCATGGATTGCTCCTGAGTATAAATGCATACATGCATAAAAAGGCATTGAAAGGTTCCCTATCAATCTTTGATAGTAATCACTCTGCATTCTGAGTATTAAAATTCTTTTCATTTTTTTCTATATGTATAAATTATTTCCATTACTAAACTACATTTCCTTACAGTGAGAACTATGTTCTTCAGTGTTGACCTCCATTGTCTAGCACATAAATGTGAAAACATATTTTTGAAAGACTAAAAAGACTAAATGAATTTTAGGCTCCTTAAATAATTTTGAGAACAAGAAAGGGTAAGGCTAATAAATCATTCCCCCTCCTTTCTTCTCATTGTCTGCAGTACCTTCATATTCTATTAGTGTTGTCTTAACTTAGGGCTTGCAATTACGAGAGCAGTTCCATGTCACACGACATGCTAATAAAGCAGATGGTGTGTGCAGATAAGCAGGGTAAAATATGTCTTTGCTGCAAAAGTCATTGCTGTCTCTTTTAAAGTGTGAAGTATTTTATGATTTCTCAGACAATTTTATCTTCATTGTCAAGGTAATGATTATGGATAATATAAATCTTTATTGCTTTGTTGTATCAAGTGTCAAATTATGCAACTTAGGTAGCTGTAGAAAGAAAGATGTCTATAATCAGATCTGGAAATAGTATTACAAAAATTCTCCCTTTCGTGAAGGTATTGGTCTCACTTTGTTCATATAGTGGAGGAGGGCTCTGCTGCCATTTTAGGTCACCACCTTTTTTTCCTCTTTATTAACTCCATCTGGTGGGATAGAAGCGTGGCAAATTGTGACGTTCAGAGCGTTATATTAATATTGGTGAAGTCAGTGTGCTTCTACATGGTCTCCATACTTTCTCTGCTTCATAGAGTAACAAAGGTCCCTCTCTTAACTACCCGCTACCTTCAAGTAATGAGTAGAACTGTTAGGTGGGCTTCTGGCAGGCGCAGACTGGCCTGTACTGTCTCTTGTCCTGTGTCTCAGTCTTTCCCTAGACAGGTAGACCATGCAGGCTTCTGAGTGAGTCACCTTTGGGTCAGGAGGAAGAACACAGAAAGACCCATTATTACATCAAGCCTAAGCTGGACAGCTTACCAGATGCTGTTTGGAGTTACTGTGTGTTACCAAAGCCTCAATAAACTTACGTTTTGATTTTCATTTGTCTGTCAGTTTCCTGTAGTATGCTTGATTTATTAGAACCAAGAAAGGTAGTGGGCATGAACCATACTTCTAGAGTTAGAGATTTTTACTCTGTAGAATTTCACTTTTAAAGTTACAAGGTGAATAGAAGCAGCACACAGTCTGGCTTCTATATCCTCATTTAGTGTGTGCTCTGATGCTTTATCTTCTTCCATCCTTTGCCCATTTTTTAGTGTTTTAAGGTCTGAAGATTTCCTTAAACCCCATGTCCTTGCCTGTGATGCTGTCTCTGCCTGTCCTCTTCTTGCCCTTCTTCTGGTTAAGTTCTGCTAAGTCTTCCAGCTTACATGTGAATGTCACTTTCTAGACTATGTGGAGTGCTTTAGAATACTAAGTAGATATGCCATAAGGTGAATATTCACTATCCATCCTATATTTGTCACAATTGTCATCAAAGATTTATTTATATAATAATTTCTTGCTTTCTTGAGCCTTATGTTGTGATCACAGTGTGTAGTACATTGTGGCACACTTAGTTGGTAGCTAATGGAGATTCATTGAGTAAAATAATCCAGCAGTGACATATGGTACTGATATACAGTAGGTCAGCATCTGAAAGGTGTCTGTTGGACCTGGCAAGTGGAAGTTATTGGATATTTTAGAAGGAATAGTTCTAGCAGAATGGTGAGGACAGAAGCAATGTTGTAAAATATATAATAAAAGCAAATGTTAATTACTGAAAAAGATCGGGCCACTTGAGAATGATTTCTCTGTGGATATTAACTTTTCTTGTGTTTTGCTAATTCAGTAGATACTGTGAGAATCTACTAGATTACAATAAGTTAAAAAGTAGGCTTGAAGACATGGTGCCATAATTTCTTTTCATAGTGGCTTGTAATAGAATGAGATGTTGATGTTAGTACAAATAATCACAGGCAGGCAGGTTAAAGCACTGTACTCTAGAAAAATCAAGGAGTAACTCAAATGTTTCAAATCTCCTGTACTTACTACTGAACCAAAGGCACAGCTTTTTATATTTATTTTTTTCTTTTAAAGACAGTAGCATCAATAAGAAAACAAAAAGCAGTGGCATCAAAATATGTTTTCTTTCATCTTTACTGTGACTTAAAACAGTGTTAAAAGACTTTATATAAGCATGGAATAATTTGGAAATCCTGATAGAATGAAAGTTCCTTGGGAAGAGATATTGTCAAGACCTTCCAGTGTGTATTTTTAGAGGTGCTCTAAGCAGATGTGTGGGCAGTGCTGTTCATGGTCCCAGTAGTTCTACTTAAGAAAACAACAAACACAAACACACTTTGGGCAAGGCAGACTGTTTAAAAGGTTAATGTATCTTAACTCAGTCCTCACAGCAAATCCTGTGAGGAAGCTGCCCTTACTCCTTTTTTTTTTTTTTTTTTTTTGCATTAGGAAATAGAAGCTCAGAGAGTTTAAATAAGTTACCCAGTATGTCAGCATTGGCATTTGAATCCAAGTGTCTGCTTTCAAAATCTGTTTTCTTACCCACGAGGTTGTATTATATCTCTGTGGACACTGGATTATAAAGTCAGTGCTTATGACTGACTGCCCTTCCTCTACATTTCTTCTGCTACTGAGGCTCTCGTTTCATCTCTGGTGTACTTGTTCCCACTTTACCTCCAGTGTGAGTGTATTAGTGACCTAGATGGCTTTGTAGGGAGTTGCTCTTTTGGAATATGTCATGATCTCTGAACACCAGTTCCCTTACATAGGGTTCTTTTGCAACAAGAGCTCATTGAGGATGTAGTTGATCTTTAAATACTTATCAGATATCCTAGTCATCTTTCACAATTTTGATCATTTTGGAAAGTATGGCTCTAGTTTTGACAATTCACTTACACATACACTTTTGGGGCATAATATGTTTTAAGATTGATAACTACCTTTTATATGCATTAAGTAGTGAAGTTTCCATTGATTGAGAGTGCACTGTGCTATTAAAAGAGAATTAACAGCTTTCTTGAAAGAACAAAACTAAGCTCAGCATGGCCTAATTTTAATCCCTACCTGAAGTTCCATAATCAAAAGGGCAAAATATGGAAAAGCAAAGATAAATAGGCAAAGCTGGAAAATATGCAAAGCCACTAAAAGTGTCCCATGACTCAGAAGTAGGTAATAATGAGGAATGCATCCAACCCCTGTGACTCTGAAAAGTGCCACCAAAACTTCAGGTTTTAAAGTATTTCTCTGGTCCTTGAATTTCCTGGTCACTGACAGACTAAAGAGTCTTCATAGTTATGTACAAAGAAAAGAATGCCTTGGGGTAAAAATAAATATTATGTTACTTAATAAGTTGGTATTCTTTAAATTTTAAATGAAAGTGATATATCAGGATTAATAACATTAGTATAGTAGTTTTTAAAATTTCCCATTACTTTTTTGACTAGGTGAATTTG
>NW_004524607.1:14931697-14941354 GCF_000260255.1 Octodon degus | reverse complement strand
AAATAAATAAAAATAAAAAAATAAAAAAAATAAAATTAAAAGGTTAGAAGACACAGCATTTAGCACAGTTTGATGGATTGCCAGCAGCAGGGAAGATGTTAAATGAAGTGCAGATGGTTTCAGTACTCTCTGACTTTCTTTTTGCACTTTTTTTTTCTCGTTATTTTTCTTTCCTGCCAAGAATCATTTTACTGTATGTAGGAGAGTGCTTTATGTAGTCAGGTGCTAATGAACACTGCTGTCCCCCCTTGCATTGTCAGTGTCCCTGCTTTGTCATACTTGAAAGGGTCTTGCTACCTTTGGGGTAGAGGTGAAGGGGAGATTGTAAATCATTGTAGGATTTACTTGGTTTCCTGTAGAACCTGGGATGTGGCTCAGTAGTGAGTAGGGTGATGGAAAGCTGTTTTGGAAAAAGTAAATGTTACATTGTGTCATTACATTTCTTTGCAATTAAAATCTTCATAGAAGAATTTACTACATCTCAAGAACAGCATAATTATTTTGTTGTTTAAGTGGTTTCCTGAATGACAAAAATATAAATTCAACTTTTTATCAAAGGTTTTTTTGGGGGGCAACAGATCTGCTTTATTATATTCCTATCTGTAGTTATTAGTGTTAAATTTAGCATTTATCACTATATAATTGTGTTCAAATTACTAAAACTTTCAACATGTTTATGTTAGGGCTATAATGTCTGTATCTCACTTTTGGGAGACTTGCATCAAGATGGTACATGTATGACTGTCCAATTGGATAGCTTTTTATCAATTTTATTAGTAAAAAGGCTGATAAAAGTGATGTGATCTATTTGTGCCACCTGTGGTACAGGCCACCTGATGGGATAGTCATGCATGTACCACTGGTGGTTGAAACCAGCAGGAACATGTTAAAACTACAGTTTTTTTTTTTTTTTGGTTGTTTTTTGGTGGAACCAGGGATTGAACTCAGGCCCTTGTACTTGCTAGGGAAGCGCGTATTCCACTGAGGCATCTCCCCAGCCCCAAAACTACAGTTTTATAGTTTTACTTTCTGAGAGAAAACATTTAGTTTAAGTATATTGTAGAACGTCTTGAAGTTTCAGATAATTGATACTAGTTTTGTTGCATAAAGTTTATTTTGTAGTATCTTGCTACATTTGTAAATTAATTATTTTGTGAAATGCTGTCAAAGGAGAATGGAGCTTCTGTGTTGGATATTCAACACTAAAGGGTATCTTTAGGCAGTGAGAGATTTTTCTATTAGCTCTTGATTGGGATTGTGTTGTTGTAGACTTGACTAACTTTGTAAAGTACTGTAGGTTTATGAGAATGTACTTTCAGAGCAATTATAGAACAGCAACCAGTGCCGTTTCTGCCCTGTCTTGTTTCTAGCCTTGAGTTACCTCTGGAAAGGGACAAAATTCTTTTTAAAATGAGCTGTGAATTCCATCAGTTTAAGATTCCTAAGTGGCAGTGCCTTTTGCATTGAAGCCAGTTGTTCCTTAATTCCACAGAACTTCTCCAGTTTCTTTTGTCTAGCTTGACTAAAGAGATAGTTTTACAGTATGTCCATACTGGATATGGCAGGAGAAGCATTTGAACTGCAACAGGACAATTAAGGTTTTAATGAAATTTGCATTGTGATAGTCAGTAAAATAAGGTACTGATACAAAAAAGTAATGGTCTGAGTATGGGGATGAATTCTTGGAGTTGTCATAGTTGCTAAGTGAGAAAATTGAATAGCAGACTTGATCATGCCTGAAATCTAGCACTGTGGAGGCTGAGTTAGGAAGATGCCAAGTTTGTGCCCAATTTTGACAACTTACCAAGACCCTGCATAAAAATAGAAATGGCTAGGGAAGTAGCCTTTAATTTCAAGGGATCTGAGTTCAATCCCTTTAACACAAATAGAACCAAACAAAAGATACTAAACTAGAAGATATAATACCTCATTCCAGCTGTCATCAAAAAAGGCTTATGATGAGATTTCTGAATTTCAAAGTAAAGAAAAAGTTTCATAACTTTCTATTGAGACTACAAGGTTATTTTCAAGTGGAAGAGAATCATCAGCTCCAAAAGTTTAATTTTCAGCCTCACTACTATTACTTAATGTGGTTGCAGGATCAACTACAGTACTTATTCCCACTGTTGTTCTGACTGAATTCTTTCAGAAAAACTTTAGAAAACCAGGTATTTGCAAAATGTGGAGTGAAAAACCTGTACTCTATAATAAGAAAGAATTGTATACAACGAATAAAACTACAATTAAATCTAAATAAATGTTAATAGGTTATAAAGATAAATGGATTCATTGACACAAATATATTATAGAACATGATCAATTTAAAAAATAACATTGGACTTTGTATTAGTTACTGTTCCCTCATTCCTGGGACAAATACCTGACACTCAAAATGAGGGAAGGAAAGGTTTATTTAGCTTACAGTTATTGGAGGTTTCATAGTTCAAAAAGGCCTGAATTACATAGCGAGACCTTGGAACTTTATTTTGTCAGGAAAGAGGGTCAGTGCCTCTGTCTTCTCCAAACATCTCTCTGCCTGGGGCAGCCTCAGTCACAGACACCATCACCCCACATTACAGGGTCTGGAGGAGAGGCTGGGGTGTTGCCATGTCCAGGATGATGGGATCTCCACCTCTAAGAGAGGCTGCATGTTGGGGCAGAGGGGCTGCTGCCAATTTAAACTGGCCCCACCCCTCAAACCCCACCCTGGTCCTCTGGCCCTGCCCCTCAAGCCACTTGCTTCTCCTCAAGCTGTGTATGTCCCATGACTTACATGAGGCTTTGGGGAGGACAACTAGACAAATACCATATCATTCCAGACCCCAAAGTCTCATGCACATCCCTTTGTCCAAAAGGCATTTGAGTCCCTCTTTAAGAATTTCCAAAGTCCCAGCAGTTACAGCATTGTTAAAAGTCTAAGACCCAAGTCTTCTCCAAGATCCAAGGCGAACTCTCAACTGTGAGACCCTGTATTCATGAAAAGTTAAATATATCCAACACTCAAAGGCACAAGATAAACATTGCCATTCCACAAGGTATACACAGGAGGATACACAACACTGGGGCAAAAACAAGCCCAAAATCCAGCACGGCAAAAATTAAATCCTATAGTTCCACGTGGACCATCTGAAACAATCTGTGGCAAATTGTGGGCTCCATGTGGCTCTGCCCCTATGGCACTCTTGGTGGTAGCTCCCATGGCTTCTCTCTTAGGCTGGCTTTGCTCCCTCCTTGCAGTTTTCCTTAGATGATCCATGTTCCTGGCTTTTCCAAATTCCTGGGGTTTCCACTGAATAGGCTTTTCACTCACAGCTTTACACACTGCCCTCTCAGGGGCACACTTCCTGGCCTTCCTGGCCTTCTTCTGAAATATAAGTGGAAGCCTTCTTAACCTCAGAACTTCTGCATTGTGCATGCACCTAAAAGCAATGCCATGAGGATGATACCAAGGTCTGCTATCAGCTGGAGCAGTAGCCAGGCTTTCCTCTCTCTTAACTGTTGGGGTCAAATGGCTGGGTCGCTGAGCACTCTGACCCTGATCCTGAAGAATAAATTTTTCTATGCCAGTGCCATTCTGGAATCTGGTGTGGCCACTGCCTCCATTTTGCAACCTGGTGTGGCTGCTGCCTCTACTCTGGAACATAGGGCTTTGCAGATTTCTCCTTAAATCAAAATCCCTCACCCTTGAGATCCTGAGGCTGCAAAGGGCGAGATACTGCCACCTCCTGTGATACCCTCAGTACATCTTTTCTACTCTCCTGTCCTCCTGGACAATGGAGATCTCCACTCTATCTTTGCAGTCCATAGCCTTCCTGGCACTTCCTTTCTGGCTGAACTCACAGCATTTTAAATCACTCTGCTGAGCTCTTTGCTCTTTATTCTCAATATAAATCTGACTAAGAGCCCCTAACAGTAACCATTCCGCTGCTCCAATATTTGACTACTTTGAGATTTCCTTTGAAAGATTAATCAGTCCTCCATCTTTAATCTCAGTCTTAGGCAAAGTCTCTGGACACAAGCAAAATTCAGACAAACTTTCTGCCAAGCCAAAACATAAATGTTCTGGAGTCCAACAACCAATGTAGTCCTTCTTCCCAGCAGAAACATCCCCAGCCTGATCTTTACTGGCAGAATTTCTATCAGTCTTCTGATCTGAGCTCTGGTCAGAATCTCTCCTACAGAACAGCCAGCGATATCTCCAAATGTTTCCTTTCTCTTCCCATAAGCCATTCCCAAAAATTAGTAATATGCATGGTCAGTTTTAGCCACAGCAACGACCCCACTCCTCTGGTACCAAATTCTGTATTAGTCACTCTTCACTCATTGCTGGGACAAATACCCAACACTCAAAATGAGGGAAGGAAAGATTTATTTAGCTCACAATTACTGGAGCTTTCACAGTTCAAACCAACCTGAATTATGTAGCAAGACCTTGAAGCTTTATTTGCTCAGGAAAGAGGATCAGTGCCTCTGCCTTCTCTAAATATCTCCTCTCTCTGCCTGAGGCAGCCTGAATCACAGATACTGCCACCCCACACTACAGGGTCTGGAGGAGAGGCTGGGGTCCAGGATGATGGGCTCCACACCTCTCAGAGAGGCTGCAGGTGGAGGGTTGGGCTTAACAAAGTGGCTTAAAAATTTATATTATACTTAACAAAGTAATCTAAATTTCACAGTATTTGTTGTAATGCATAGTGTTGCCTTCCAACGTATTATCCATATTACCAGATATATGCATACAAAATTGTAGGAAGAAAGAAAAAAAATTGTATAAGAAACTAAGAAAAAAAGGCCAAAGAATTGAAAAAAGGAGACAAAAACAAATTAAGCATTATCTGTTGTATTTCATAGACCGGCAGAAATCCACAGTACAGTTGTACAAACCATCTTGCTTATGTACATACATACATACATATATACTTACATATATACATACATCTCTTTCCCCCAATACCTCTCCTGTTCTTCTCCTCAACTCAGTAACTCTTTCCTTTTGAATAAGTTCATTCCCTTTTCCCACTATCTGTTGTTCCATTCAGATTCCATTTTCTTTTTCAGGTCATTATACTAAGGAGACAATACATGTGAGTCTGATTTATTTCACTTAAGAGCATGTTCTCTAGTTGCATCCATTTAATGACAAAAGATTCAAAATTATCCTGTTTTATAGGTGAATAATACTCCATTATATAAAAATACCACATATTCTTTATCCATTTTTCAGTTGATGGGCATCTGGGATGTTTCCAGGATTTAGCTATGACAAATTGTGCTGCTATCAACATGATTGCACATATATTGCTGTGGTATGAGGTTTTCAGTTCTTCTTGAAGAATACCCAGAAGGAGATACAGCTGGCTTGAAACTATTCAATCCTAGTTTTTTTAAGGAATCACCACAGATTTCCATAGTGGTTGTATGAGTTAGCACTCCCACCAACAGTGCAGAAGGGTTTTCACTCAACAAATGCCTCTCCAGTATTTGTTATTGGCTGATTTCTTGATGTTAGCCATTCTTTCTGGAGTGAGATGGAATCTCAGTGTTGTTTTAGTTTGCATTTCTTGAATGACCAATGATGTTGAACATTTTTCATATATTTATTTGCCATTTGTATTTCTTCATCTGAAAGTGTATCATCTCAGATGCCCATTTTTGGATTAGGTCTTTGAAATTGTGGGGGCCTGAATTTTTAAATAATTCTTTTTTTTTTTTTTTTTTCAGAACCGGGGATTGAACTCAGGCCCTTGCACTTGCCAGGCAAGCGCTTATTCTGCTGAGCCATCTCCCCGGCCCTTAAATAATTCTTTATATGCTCTAGATAGAAGGCCTTTGTCAGAGGGAGAGTTGGCTATAACTTTTTCCCAGTTTGTCAGTTTTCTTTTTACTCTGTTGGAGATTTGTTTTGAAGTGCAGAAACTTTTCAAAAAGATGAGATCCCAGTTGTTGATTCTTGGAAGTATTTCATGTGCAACTTCATTTTGTTTATGAACTCTTTAACTATCCCTATGTATTTTAAGATTTCTACCTCCATTTTCCTCTGAAAGATTTAGTGTTTCTGTTTTAATATTTAAATCCGTGATCCATTTTGACTATAGTTTTGTGCCTATTAATAGGCATGGGTCTAGTTTATAATCTTCAGCATGTGGAAAGCCAGTCTTTCCAACACCATTTATTAAAGAGACTATCTTTCTTCCAGCAAACATGTTTGGCTCCTTTATCAATGATAAGGTGGCTGAGTGTGTTTGCAGTTGGGTCTGCATCTTCTAAACTATTCCAGGTCTGTCTGTGTGCCAGTACCATGCTGATTTTATCGTAGTAGCTTTATAGTATAATTTCAGGTCAGGGATTGTGATACCTCTTGCATTTCTTTTGTTTTCCAGAATTGCTCTTGATATTCTGGGTCTTTTCTAGTTCTAAATGAATTTGAGGAAATTTTTCTATAGCTTTGTGAGGTATACTAATGGTATTTTAATTGTGATTGTATAATATGTGTAACAATTTTTGGTTATAGCCATTTTCAGTGTTGATTCTTCCTGTTTAGGAGCATGAAATACCTTTCATTTTCTCAAAACCTCTTCATTCTGTTCGAGTACCATAATTGTCACTGTATATACATCTTTTACTTTCTTTGTGAGGTTTGTACCTAAGTATTTAGGTTTTTGGGGTTTTTTTGGGTGTTATTGTAAAAGGTCGTTTCCCTAATTTTTCTCTCAGTGCATTCATTGTTTGTGAACAAAAATGATAATGATTTTTGGGTATTGACTTTGTATCCTGCTATGTTGCTGAATTTAGTGAATAAATGTACAGGACTCTTGGTGCAGTTTTTGGGGTTCCCAATGTACAGTATCATGTCATCTGCAAATAATGATAATTTCAGTTCTTTTCCAATCCTTATTTCTTTTGTTTCTCTCTCTTGTCTAATTTCTCTGGTTAATATTGCCAGAACTATATTGAATAGGAGTAAAGACAGTATTCATCCTTATCATGTCTGTGAAGTGAAGGCTTTCAGTTTTTTCTAATTTAGTATGTTGTTGGCTGTTGGTTTCTCATAGATGGCTCTCATCAAGTTGAGATATAGACCATCTATTCTGTTTCTCTGTAGTGTTTTTTTTAATGAGGGTTAGAATTTATCAAAAACTTTTTCTGCATCTATTGAGATGATTGTGTGGTTTTTGTTCTGGGCTCTATTATTGTGGTGCATTACATTTATGGATTTGTATATGTTGAACCATCTCTGCATTCCTCAGATGAATCCCATCTTCCTGATGATTTGCTCCATTATGTTTTCTAGTATTTGATTGAGGATTTTTGCATCTATGTTCATTAGAGAGATTGGTCTGTATTTCTCTTTTTTTAGTTGGATCTTTCTCTAGCTTTGGAATCTAAGAGCAGTTCTTTCCTCCACGAATAAGTTTGGGATGATTGCTTCCTTTTCAGTTTCATTGAAGAGTTTGAGAAAAGTTGGCATTAAATCTTCTCTAAATTTCTTGTAAAATTGAGCTGTGAATCCATTGGAACCTGGGCTTTTCTCTGTTCGTAGGTTTTACATTACATTTTCAATTTTGCTTCTTATTTTATTGGATTTTTAGAATTTGTATATCGTCTTGACTCAGCTTTGACATTTCATATGTATGTAGGAAACAGTCCATTTCCTCTGTGTTTTCCATCCTGTGAGTAAGATTTCTGTAGTAGGTGCTTGTGATCTTTGAACTTTTTCTAGGCTCTGTAGTGATTTTGCCTTTTGCATTCCTTATTTCATGAATTTTTTTTTCTTTTTAAATGAGATTGGCTTGGGTTTACCAGTTTTATTCATTCTTTGAAAGAACCAACTCTTTGAAAAATTTATTCTTTGTATTGTATTTTTCATCTCCAATGCATTAATTTTTGCTCTGTTCTTTTCCTTTTTTGGCCTTTGAACTTGACTTCCTCTTCTTTTTGTAGGAGCTTGAGTTGCAGCATATCATTTACTTGGGTTTGTTTTCCTAATGTGCGAATTTAGTAGTGTAAAATTTCCTCTTAAGGCAACTTTTATTGTATCCCACAGATTTAGATAAGTTCTATCTGCAATTTTGTTTGATTGCAAATATTTTTTTAAATTTCTACTTTAATTTTGTGTGTGACCCACTGATTGCTTAGGACGTTGTTACTTAATTTCCATGTGCCTATGGTGTTTTTTGGTCAATAATTTCAAGTTTCATTACACTATGGTTAGATAGTATACATGGGATAATTTCACTTCCTTTGCATTTACTCAGGAATGATCTCTGTGTTAGTATATGGTCCATTTTGGAGAGCAACCCATGTACAGCTAAGAATGTGTATTCTGTTGTTGCTGGGCGAAACACCAGGTCTACCAAGTCAGTTTCTTCAGTAGTTTGGTTTAATTCTGTTATTTCTTTGCTATTTATTTATTTATTTATTTATTTATGCCTAGTTGATCTATCTCTTTGTGACAGTAGTGTGTTCATGTCCCCTATTATAATTGTATTATTGCCTATGTTTTTATGTCTGTTAAAATTTGTCTTTATGTATGTATGTGCTCCTACATTAGGTGCATGTATATTTATAATTGTTATCTCTTACTCTTGCAGTTTTCCATTACCAAATATGTAGTGCCCTTCTTTATCTCTTTGAATAATTTTTGGGTTTGAAGTTGGTATTGTCAGCAATCAGAATAGCTATGCCTGATTTTTTCTGTTTTCTGGTGGCATGGAGAATTGTTTTCCATCCTTTGACTTTCACTCTGTGAATTTCCTTTTGAGCTAAATGTTTCTTGTGTGCAGTATGTTGTTGGATTTTGTTTCTTAATCCACTCTGCTTATCTGTTTCTTTTTATTTGGTGACTTGGGGTTGTTTACATTGATGGTTATAACTGATATATATTGGCTTATCTTTGTCATGTTATTTTCCTGATGTAGGCTTTGTACTTTTTTCCTCTTTTTAATTTACTTGCTCTGTTTGATGGTTTTTTTTTTCTGTTGTTCTTGAAGCTGTAGCTGTTTCTGTCTTTTTCTAGAATATCTGTGAGTACTCTTTATAGGGTTAGTTTGGTGGTCATGGATTTATTCTTTGTCATAAGAGGATTTTGTCTCAGCGTTGAATTTGATACATAGGTTCCTTTTTTTTTTTTTAAAATGTATTTGGTACAGGGTCTCACTCCCCAGCTTGGACTCATAGTGATTCTCATTTTTAGTCTCCCTAGTGCTGGGATTGCAGGCATGTGCCACCATGCCTGGACTCAGTTGCCAGCTCAGCATACCCAAGAATGGGGCTGGCACAGCCTGTGAAGCTGGGGATTAAACCCCAGTCCCTCCGCTTGCCTAAGCAGGCAGTTAGTCTACTGAGTTATCTTGCTGTCCCTAATAGATAGTTTTGTAGTGTACGTTGATCTGGGTTGGAAGTTATTTTCTTTCAGCACCTGAAATACTTCATTTCAAGCTTTTTTTTTTTTTTTTTTTTTTTTTTTTTTGGCGGAACTGGGGATTGAACTCAGGCCTTTAGCTATCTCCCCAGCCCCTCAAGCTCTTCTTGATTTGATGGTTTGTGTTGAGAAAAACTGCCCTGATTCTGATGAGATTTCCACTGTAGTTCATCTCTTTCTTTTCTCTATCAGATTTGAATATTCTATTCTTTGGCTAAATTTCTTCTTCTTCTTCT
>NW_004524607.1:14919116-14931370 GCF_000260255.1 Octodon degus | reverse complement strand
CAGGGTCTACAGGGTCTCACTATGTAGGTAGGACTCATAGTGAGTCTCCTGCTTTCAGCCTCCCAAGTGCTGGGATTACACGTGTGTGCCACCATGCCTCTCAATCGCTGTCTCAGTGTCTTCTGTGGGTGGGGCCGGCACAGCAGGCTGGGGATTGAACCCTGGCCACTGTGCTCTGTTTAAGCAGGCACATTAGTCCACTGAGCTATCAGGTTGGCCCACCTTTAGCTGAATTTCTGAAATCTCGATTATTATGTGTCTAGGTGTAGATTTATTTTGATTGTGGTATTTGGAGTTCTATATGCCACACTAATGTGTATGTCAGGTTCTTTTCTCATGCTTGGAAAATTTTTTGCTAGTACTTCTGCAAATAGTGTTTTTATGTCATGTGTGCTGTCTCTTGCTGTTTCATTGACACCTATTATTCATATATTCTTTTCCTTTCCATCATCGTGTTGTTACTGAATTGGTGTTTCCTCATTCCTTGTCAGTTTTAAGGGATCTATTCTTTCACGTTTATCAGCTTCATCACTATCTTCAAGGTCTGAAAGTCTATCTTCAGTTTCATTCAAGCAGTTTTGCCCACTTTCAATGGAATTCTTAATTTTTGGGATATCTGTTTGGATGTGTTTTGTGAATTTTAATTATCTTCTGTATTGTTCATTCAATGTTTCTATCATTTTTTTGTTTTCTTTTTTTTATGTATGTCTCTTTAACTGTTCTAAACAATTCCTTCACGAATGCTGTTATTTCTTTTTGGACCTGAAAGATTATTTCTGATCTTATTTCTTCTATAGCCTGATGGACTTGTTTCTTTACTTTAATTGTTAACATTTCAGAAATTTCAGGTGTGTGATTTCCAAGTTCTTGTATGTCTTTGTCTTCTGGATTTGTTCTGGGTGCACTGGAGCATTGAGATTGCCTTTTGCTCTGTGTTTGGCATTTTTGAAGCTCATAGTTATCACTCAGTCTTAGCAGTGGTGGGAGAGTGGTGATGTGTATGTTAGTAAGGTTTCCACTACAGTGGGGAGCAGGGTAGAACTCAACAAGGCTCTCACTACTAGTTGGGGTGACTGGCTGATACTCAACAAAGCTTCAATGTAATTGGTGGGTATTAGCCAGGTTCACCAAGATCCCATGGGTCACACAGAATCCTCCTATGTTCTTGATATGTTGGAACAGTGCCAGCACAAGCTCCACACTTGTGTGCTGTGGGCCAAGTGGTGTAGCTCACCAGAGTCCTACAGGCCACCCAGAGTTGTCCTAAGTTCTTACATGGATGGAGCATGTGCCAGGAAGGCTCCAGGCTTGTGCACACTGGCCTCACAAATTGCAGCTCTAAAGAATCTAGGCAGGCCATTCAGGGTCCTCCTTAGTTCATGAAAGATTGGACTGGCACCAGCACAAGCTCCATGCCTGTGTGCCGGAGGCTAAGGGTCAAAGCTTACCAGTCCCACAGGCTACCCGGAGTCCTCTCTAAAGTTTTTAAATGGTGCCAGGAAAGCTCTGTGTCTGCATGTGCACTGGATCCACAGTTCGTAGTTCTGCAGAGGCCCGGCAGGCTGCTCAGGGTCCTCCTTTGGACTTCTTTTTAAATCATAAATTTATTTTCTCTCTCTCTCTTTTTTTTTTTTTTTCCTGAGACAGGGTTTCATGCTTCAGTCCAGGCTGGCCTTAAACTCACTTTGTTACCCAGGCTGGCCTTGAATTCACAGTGATCCTCCTGTCTTAGCTTCCTTGAGAGCTTGTTTGGAGGTTCTAGCAGGGGAGTGCAGCTACTCATATAACCTTGATCGAGTAACGGTCTTCCTCTGTCGGGGGTGGTCGTCCTCTTCACCTGAGTGACAGCTTTGGGAGGGATGCACATGGATCATTGAAGGAGGAAGGGAACACCCACCTAGTCGGCCAGATCAGCCGAATCAACCCTGGCAATCAGTGGGGTGGTAGATGTCGCAGCCAGATCGCCCTCACATCCTGTCTTAGCTTCCTGAGTGCTAGACTTTCGAGTGTGTGCCACCACTCACAATAGGTTATTTCTTTTGAAACTCTCAGTTTATATACCTCTCTAATTAACTGTTTGAAAAACATTCTCTGGCAATATAACAGTTGTAGGGAGGATGAAAGGTGGAAGAAAAGTGGAACATTTGGGATATGAGAGGTGATGTGATACAGACGTCAAAGACTATCAAATTGTAGGGATTTATACCAGAAACAATTAATCTGATTTTAGAAGAAATCATAAAAACATAGAAAGCTTTGATTGAATGTTGCAAATGCATATGTTTATGACATTGTTTTTATTACCTCATTTTACCCTGCCTATTTTTATGTATGTTGAGAATCACAGGCCAGCTTTATATACCTGTAAAATGTGCACTGAATAGTCATTGGTATTATAGATATATTAATTTCTAAGTTATTAAAACTTTTCCCTGTAACTCTTAAATTGGAAAGCCCACCAGAAAATATTAATCAATACAGAGTTAAAGTAAAGCTTTTAATTTTTTATTTTTTATTTTAGGGAGGGGTCTACAAGGTGTTCAGTGTCTCACTACTAGATCGAACTTATAGTGATCTGCCTGCTTACAGCCTCCCAAGAGCTGGGATTACAGGCACGTGCCACCACGCCCAGTCTCGGAGGAAAACTTGTTGACCTGGCATTTAAAGAGAAAAAAATAAATTTGTTACTGAGAGCTGTCACATTTCCATGAGAAAATTTAAGTACAAATGATTCTAAGAATTTAACTTTCTTCATTTTGGCTTGGTTTATGTCAGATAGTAGAAGAAGAATAAAATTTTTATTGATTAAACAAGCTGTAAGTTTTCAGTATTAGAAGAGGGAAATGTGTAGTTAATTTGTGTGATTCCTATCAAAAGAACAATGAAATTTTGAACAGTTGGCTGACTAGGGCTAATTGAATCTTCAACAGAGAATTTCTGGAGATGATCAAGTTTCTGATTTTGTAAGATAGATTTTTGTTTTTTGAAGAGGGCAATGGGATCATAAAAGCAATGAATTCAAGATGAAAAGTCAGTCGATAAAAGACCCTGAATTGTGTTTTAATCATGGAACCAATTGCTTTTTATACTTCTCCATTTTTATTTTCTATAAAGAGAATCCTAAATATGCATGACTTATATTTCCAGGTTGTACTGCATTATTGAGAAGTAAGTAATCCAGATTGATGTTAAATTTACTTTTGATAGTAGAACAGATTAAGAAAAATTTTTAGGAGACCAGAAGAACAGAAAGACACCATATCAGATTCTTTGCTATGAAAATTATAGTTCATCTTTGTAAAACTCTCTTATGTTCTCTATAAATAATATACATGGAAAAACCAGTGCTTTCTTCTTCCTATACTTTCTGTACAATAAACAAATGGTTTTTGATAAATAACGTATCAATTTAACTTTGGAGAACTTATTGTACTGCTCATTTGAAACAAAATTATAAAAGATACATTATTGTATGTTTGGAAGTGTTGTAACCAAAATATCTTGAGATCAGTATTTGGTATCTTTAGAATAAATCTTTTCTTTGTAAACTTAACCGTCAGTACTTAAACCTAGTTATATCCCTTCACTTAGAAGGGGTCTTTGAACTCTGGGGGTTATTTTGGGGAATCCATTCATATTGATGGAGACAATAGACTTTAATGTGATTGTGGAAAGGAAAGTTGGACATTGTATGTTTCATTTACATGATTTATTACATTATTGTATTTTTTGTATATATAGCCTGGCTAAAATGTTTAGTTTTCTAAGAATGTTCCTTCAAAACAAAATACATTTCATTCTTATAAAAAGAAAAACTAAATTTGAGGATAGTGTAATATATTTTCATGTTTTTGTGGTAGCAAGGGTTGATTAAAGTGTTGTCTAGCCAAATCAATTATTAATTAATGTTGTTCTTACTACCTCTCTATAGTATGAGTGATCAAACCTTGAGGTCTGTGAAAGAAGTGGTAGAAATGTAAGTACTACTAAACTAAGAAAAAAAATTAACTTTATTTTTCCCCTGTAAGCTGCTGCTGAACAGTTGAATGATATCAGAGAGACAGGGCTGTTGTTATCCTCCTAGGGTACTGATTTATGCTTTTACAGAGGCAGATTTATGGCTTTTATCTGTTGAAGACTTTTATGAATGACTGGTATAAATCAAGAATTGAATGAATATTTTTCCCTTTGAACATAAATCTATGATTGAGAGTTTGATTTCTGAGTAACTCTTTGGTAACCCATTTAAATTGTTATTGTCTACCAAATTTTTGTATTTTTGGCATAAGCTGAATAGCTAAAATGTAACTTAAATACAGCATAGATTTGTTTTTCTTGAGTTAGGTAATTCTAGAAATCACCCATCATAGACATCTATAAATAACTCAGTAAATAGAGTGGGAAATAAATTTGTGTAACAGGAATCCCAATAATAAAAATGAACAGCACAACTGTATCACCTGTTAGGCAGGAGAGGGAAAAATATAACATTTGAAGATCCTTATATGATGTGTCATTAGTTATGGGTATTAATTCAATACATAAATTTATTTCTAGGACATTTGAAGACCATAAATCTTTTATCAAAATTTCTAGGAAAGTGCATATTAAGAAATAGCCCACAATCTTTTGAGTACTACACTTTCCTGAGACTTTTTTAAAGGAGGTAGACACCACCCTAACAACAGAATATTATGCAGACAACCATGATCCATGGAAAGAAGAAAGCTAGAAATCAGACAGTTTTAAACAGTATAGGACCAGAGGTACAGGTCAGCAGCACAGTGTCTGCCTGACAGGTACAAAGTCCTGAGTTCCATTTCCAGTACAAAAAACCCAACCCCCAAAAAACAATATAGTTAGTCCTATATAGCCAAAAGTTCTTCATTTGATTTCAACCAAATAAAGAATAAAAATATTTTTCACAAAATTGCATGTGTACCAGGCATATACAAATTCTTTCTTTTTGTTGTCATTTCCTAAACAATATAGTGGAGCTATATGCATGACATTTATATTACATTTAACATTATGACTAATCTAGAGGTGATGGTAATATATGGGAGAATATGTATAAAGTATATGCAGACCATACTGTTTTATGTAATAGATCTGAGCCTCCATGAATATTAAGGTACAACTATTTTCACATATACGTTTCCCTCTCAAAATATTATACTCTTATCAATGGCAGCATATAGCTGAAGGAGTTAGTAGATGTATGGATTTTAAAAAATCATCTCAGATATACGACTCTTTGTTTTACCTTTCTCTGTTTTCTGTATGCTTTGGTTACCTGCATGTCAGATTGTTTCCTCATATTTGGGAAGTTTTCTGCTATTAATTCTACCTATATTCTTTTTATATCAGTTGTATCAACTCCTTATTTCTCTTTGATGCCTATTAGTCTCACGTTGTTCATCTTTGCATCATCTTGCAGATGTTGAACTACTTTTTCCTGTATCCTAGTTTTTTTTAAAGAGATCTTTTCTTACTTTTTCACTAGCTGTAACTGTGTCTTCAAGATCTGAAACTCTATCTTCACTTTCATTCAAACGGTTTTGCGAGCTTGTGATAGAGGTTTTTGTATCTCTTTGAATCTGCTTCATGGTCTCTATTTCTTTCCTATATTGTTCATTCCTTTTTTCTGTTTTCATCTAGTTGTATTGGTTCATCATGGGAAGAAAGGCTTAGGCAATAGACAAAGATTGCTCTTGGAAAAGAGAATTTTTACAATGTAGGAAGAGGACAACAGTGATTCTGTAGTCTCGATACAACACACAATAATTGATTTCGATAAGTAAGGGGAAGAAAAGTAGGCAGGCAAGAAGATTCCACTATACAGGGGGGCAAAGTACATGATAACAGGGCCAAGTTGAAAGAGGATGGCTTGCTGAAGTAGTATTTTATAAGGTGTCAGGGATGTCTCTGAAGTTGAATAACTTGCCCCCATCCAACAAGTCTTTTTGTAGCTATACCAGACATGATCCCATCACTATTCTCTCTTTGCTTCTTTTCAAATGCTTAGAGTAGGAGAACCTGTTTCCTCATGTCCTTATAGGGATTGCTAAGAAGTTGTGAATCCTTTGGGATAGTACCTGGCACATGCATTCAACAATTGTCAGCCAAGTGTTACTCTGGTCAGTCAGTCATTGCAGCTATTCTCACTACTTCTCTCTAGTCACCAGCTTTGGTCAGTTCTACATTTAAATGTTTTTTAAAGATAGCTTATCTTGTCTATCCTAAGAGCCACAGCCTTAATGATTTTTACTGCCCTGATGAATTAATTCAGTTTGATCTCTTAGTCAAATTTTAAAAAATCTGTCCTGTACAATAGGACAAGTTAATTTTTGGTTGATTTTGTCTGCCATTCTCTTTAAATCCCTTCTGTGGTTCTCTGTCATCCTGAAGGAAGTTATAATTAGTTTTCAGTATCAAGGCATGAAAGTTCTTCAGACTTTAGCCTTTGTGTACCTTCCCAACATTTATCTCTCTACAGATAATTTATGAACAGCCACTGTTCCAGTACTTCCTACAACTTACCAGAAGATATACAGGCAGCCCTCGTTTTTCACAGTAAAGCAGGACTGTAATAATGATGGTGAGGCTAAAGTTCCAAGCACAGCAATCATAATCACAAGAAATTATACTATTTCTAGGACTTTTAAAAGTTTTTGTTAAAATATACAAAACTCTTGGTTATAAATGCACAAGGAAATGAAAAAGTAGTGAAACTAATATTAGCATATTGTAATGTTAAAGCACTAGGAATGGTGAGAATTAAAAACTTATCTTGAGTAGTTTGAACAGCACTTGCTTCCTTCATCTTGTTATAAAATACAGAATATGGAGAAGAGATGTTCCTATGCCTTGGAGGATTTCCCTATGCCTCCCTAAGTTTAGAGCAGCTTACACCATTTTATCTCTAGTGCTTTAGGTGTTGTGATCTATCTTGTGGAGTTCCTTTTATATGATGTTTTTCCTGTAATCATTTCCTGAGTATTTTCATCCTTTTGCTTGCTTATTTCTGTTAAATTGCTTTCACCAGCGGTTGTACATTTAGTGCTTCAAATGGTGAGTATCAGCACTTTCAGTCAGCTATTTTTTTTCTCTAAATTCTATTCATGTTTCATTCAAATTTTGATGTTATTGTTTTTTTTTCCTCTCATGTTTGTTGGTCAGTTGCCTCTTTGTACATCCATTTTAATCAAAAGACATTTGAGTTTATTGCTGAAAGCCACAACCTTTGCTGTCTGTGTACAAACTAAGATGCCCAGTAACCTATCACAGACAGGCTTTGATGAAAGCGATTGATGGGCCTTGAACCATGAGGCACATCTCTCTTTTATGTAGTGATTGTACACCAAAAGGCTGTGGTGCAGTTTGTCTTCTGTGAGGTTATCATGGTTAATATACTCAAGTAACTGACATTTGAACTTGGTTACTTAGAGAATGATTTTCATCAAGTAGAGATAACTGGAGTTTGTGTGTATCTCAGAACTTTGTAAAGCAAGGGCTTTATATGTGGTGTAACCACTTCACAGGTGAAGAAACTGAGTCTTAGAATGGTTAAATGGCTACTTTCAGTCACAGAGTTAAAATGTGACAGAGAGCCGTTAACACGACATTTTAAGTGTCTTTGGCTCTTAATATTGTAAGGAGACACAATCTCTTTTTGTTTCTTTCAAAGAAAACACTGATGGAGTCCAAATTACAAATGTATTGTCTGAAAAAATGGATTGATATTTCTAATCAGGTCTGCAGCCCTGTAGGGACTCTTTGTGTCCACCTCACCATGTGTGATTACGAGGGCTGGCATGAAAAACTAATTATTATACAAAACTGTGGGAAGCTGGTGACACCAGCTTCTACATGATTATTCTTGGAATGCATGCAATGCAGACTCTTCAGCCTCAGAATGAAGAAGGGACCAGCCCAGAACAAATGAAAGCTCCCTGGAAAGGATAGGAACACTGCAGAGCATGTGTGGTGATATTAAGTGACTTGACCTTTAGCTGCCAGGATTCATAGAGACATATAACACTTCTCTATTCATGTCCCCTAACCATCTTGGAGTAGTGTCCCCAGTAAGTAGTTTAATCTAAGTATGATTCTGAGATACAGACCAGCTTCTAAGATATTGAGGAGGGCTAATTCAGAACATCTAACATTGTTCAGAATATAGGAGACAGATATGATGTGGAGATTGACTAAAACAACTAAGACTCACTTCTAGAAAGAGATTGAGGAAAGAAAAAGAATATGATTAAGGAAAAGAAAAATCTTGATTATTATCTAGTGTTCTAAAATGCCAGACATTGTGTATGGTTGTTATTTATATAGTAGTGTACTTCTCATAGAGGTTATTAGTTGCTGTGGTGACTGTTATTTTAGAGATTAAGAAATTGAGTTAAGAAACCTTTCTGAGGTCATAGTGCTAATAAGAAAGTTAGGATTATTTTAGCCTAGACTTTTTTAGTATAACACATAGCTCTTAAATGAAAGACAGTGAGATGGCTCATTGGTCTAAAGCACCTACTTAGAACAAGCTTAGCAAAGCACAGAGACCGTGGTTCAATACCCCAGCACCACGTGCCAGCCAGCCCTGCCCCCTGGTGGGCTGAGCTGGCCACACACACACACACACATACACACACACACACACATAAATAAAATTAAAAAAAAAAGAAAGACAGTGGATTAAGATACTTTTAAAAGAAAGATATTTGAGGTGTAATTGTCATTTTTGGTCATGCACTACTTATTTTATGGAAAAAATATATATATTCTGTAAAGCTGTCTAAAATGTGTTTTGGTACCCAGGATATAACAAAAAAGCCTTGTTTTATGTGCTAGTCTTAGGTATCTCTCTGAGTGTTTTTTTAAGTGTTTATAATGCATGTAACCATTGTGTAAAATATCTGAAAGAAAACCTTGGAATAGTGGAAACTGCTTCTTGCATGGAGATCACTCTTTTAATAGCAACCTTATGGATAACTAGGAGGACCAATAAGGTTGTAGATGTTTATAGTTGCACAGGAATGACATCTCTCTTAATTTTTGTCTGTTTGTAAGAGGAAGAGCCATTTCAGTGAATCATTCTCAGGTGTCCTAAGTGTGATAATAAAATAATTCAGTGCAGTGTATATTCAGTTTTTCTGCCCTTATGGATATCTTTAGTAGATTGCTTTTTAGGTATTAGGGCAGTATCCTAATCAGTAATTAATTTTAATTAAGAGCAAATCATAGGAACCAACTCAGAGAGACCCAGGCTGAAGTCTTTGACATTGAGAGTTTCCAGAACTGGCAAGGAACCAGCATGGCATCCTATAGATACCCAGGGGGCTCTTCCTGCCTGCCCTCTCTCTGTATCTACCTTTGGATACCCAGGGGGCTCTTCCTACCTACCTTCTCTCTGTATCTACCTTTGGATACCCAGGGGGCTCTTCCTACCTGCCTTCTCTCTGTATCTACCTTTGGATACCCAGGGGGCTCTTCCTACCTGCCTTCTCTCTGTATCTACCTTTGGATACCCAGGGGGCTCTTCTTACCTGCCTTCTCTCTGTATCTACCTTTGCCTCTATTTCAATATCCACTGTGAGCAACCTTTTACATGAACGTCTGCTTCATTCCTCTCTCTGATGACTTTCTCTAGATCTCTGAGTACAGGGTCCTGAGGGTCCTGAGTAACTCTTGCCCAGTTTGTAGTTTTATATCCCTTTAGTTTCAGTGACCAGCAGATTCTAACAAGAGTCTCTTGAGACTTGATTCCAGAATCCTGAAAAATAACGTATCCAGCTCAATGGGAAGTTAGGAACCCAGTGCTAACTTAGTAATCATGACTAGTTAGGCACCTATTACTAGTATCATCAGTGTCTAGGAAGTCTGAATCCTGCCCTGAGCACAACTGCAAGGGCTTATTCCTCTGTTTGAAAGGAAGGAAAGCAGAATAGGACCTCAGAATGCCTGCTGAGTTTTGTTACTCACCTGTATTTAGCTTTTGTTTTGTTTTGTTTTTGGCTGTCTTTTTACTGCTTTTACACTAAGAACACTTACGTTCTATGCTTCCAATTGAAGCAAACTTTCACATCCAAGGTGTCCTCAACAATAATGTGCTTCTGAAGAACTGTAACACAAAGGAAGACCAGGAGCATACCCTCTCTAAAAATAAGGAAGATTTTTTTCCAGATACATTTATCTACTTTACTTACCCAGAGTCCTAACAGCCTTTTGGTCCTTCATGTGGTTAATCTGAAAACATATACTACCACAGTCTGTGATTTAAGATTATGCCTTTTAGTCAAATTCTGTGCTGCTTTGTTGCAATAAAAAGTATCAAAGGTGAATACCAAATCAATTTTTCAGTATTGTACTTGTAAAGGCAATCTATGAAATGGTGGATGGCAGAATCAACTTTTATGATAATCTTTTATTGTGATCTATTTTCAGTTCAGTCAGAAAAGCAGCATGGCTCAGTGGTCTAAGGGGTGAATAGGGAATTTGGAGTTCCAAGACATAATCTGTTCTGCACCTGACAAGCTGTGTGACCTTGAGAAAGGGCATTAATCTCATCTATTTCTTCTAATGTAAAATGTGATCTCCTCAATAGAAATATATTTATATTCAGATTTGAGCAAGTTAAACAATGAGATTTTATGCAAATCAGGAGGTTTTTTTTTCTTTTTAAAGCAGGACTCTATGCTTTTTTGAAGATTCTCCATAGACCCAATATCTTCCTAAGTATTCCAAATGTGATTAACAACAATTAAATTTATACATGCTAGTTTTAAAAAGATATCTGGTATATACAGTCAAACAAAATATTCCTTATTTTACAGAATTATGGTGAGAACTCGGAAAATATTCAAGAACAGTGCTTTTCAAGCTGTAGTAAGCAGTATTTCTGTACCCTAAGTTTTGGGGTGAGCCTTTCCCATCATAAACAGTAACATTAGTTCCAGTTTCATTACATGTGGGATGTAGTATTGTCATCAGGGTCTTCACTTCATCCTAGCACTGTGACACTCCTGAGTTAGTGCACACCAGCTCTGTGTCTTCTTGCCCGAGCCAAGACAACGACTGTAGGCAATTTCATTTGTATACTGTTGCTAGAATTTGATGCAGCAGTACTGAAGGATTGACTTGCACCACAGCAATCTTATGCCTACTTGTGAATTAATTCTCTACAGGGCAAAATATCCTGAGAGCTAACATATAAACAGGCTCAAAGGCTTAAAGTAGTAGGAAGAAGGTAGTTTGTAATATATTTGTATTGAATTTATGGAGTAGTGTTAGTTGTTTAAAAGAATATTACTACAAGGTAGAAATACATTTTGCCAGAGTTTTACATGGAAAAGCTCTTGAAACACAGAGTTTCAGCAGAGACAGTATCTGAATTTTAATAAGAATTCAGGGGTTTTGTCTTCCATAAACTGTGCCCAACACTTTCATGGAAGTGTGTTCGCTGACTGAGTTGTTAAAGAGACTAATACATTTAGTTTACTTTTGAAGGAGTGACCCCTCCTAATATAATGAAAATTGCTTAAAATACACAATTGAACTTACTTTTTTCCTTCTAAAAGAGACTTTCCCAAACATATCTGAAAAACTGTGAAGATGGATAGTGCTGTGTGCCGCCTTTTCTGGAACAAATTTCATGGCAGAGTCTCACTGTTCTACAGATTCATAGCCTATTATTATTAACTTAAAAATATTCATTTATAGGAAAGAGGGGCTAGAATCTCTAAGAGCTCTTTTATATTGGTGTTGAGATTTCTAAGTTAATCTAGTTTTGTATGCAATTTAGAGGAACGTATTCCCAGGTTAGAATTCTTCTTTATTGGAGAAATATCACCAGAAATTCTAGGCAGCATAGCTAAGACTGACCAGTTGCTTCCAAGTGGGACCAGTGCAGGCTAGGTAATGTGTCTGGCTTTGCTGGTACTGCCTAGCCAACTGTTTCCCTCCTCTGTCTCAGCTGGCTTCCCATGAATGTTGCAAGAGAATATTTTGTAGTCCTTTGTATGCTGCTATAACTACATATACTTTCACACTCTCAAAAAGCATAGGTTGATATTTTATTTCATATTTTTAGTACTGTAGGAAGAGGTAGGTTATACTATATTTATTTTTCTTTTTTAGGAAGATAAGTAAGTTCTTATGTGCTTTTAAATTTTTCTCTTCCTTTCTCTCACTCTCATTCATCCTCTGATCTCTCTCTCTCTCTCTCTCTCTCTCTCTCTCTCTCTCTCTCT
>NW_004524607.1:14909603-14913406 GCF_000260255.1 Octodon degus | reverse complement strand
CTGTTTTCTTGCATATACTTAAGCATGACCTATGGACCAGTATGTGGTCTATTTTAGAAAATGACCCATGTGCAGCTGAGAAAAATGTGTGTTCAGCTGTGTTTGCGTGGAACACTCTGTATATGTCCACCAAGTCCATGTGTTTCAAGCTCTGGTTCAGTTCTGTTATTTCTTTGCTAAGTCTGTCTGGTTTACCTATCATTTGGGAATAAAATGGTGTTACGGTCTCCTGTTAACATCGTGGTATTGGATATTAGATTTTTCATGTCCATTAAGATTTGCTTTATATAGTTGGGTGCTCCAGTGTTTGGTGCATACATGTTTATAAGTGTTAACTCTTCCTGTTGAATTTTTCCCCTGACCAGTATATAGTGGCCTTCTTTTTTTCGCTTGATCATTGTTCGTTTGAAGTTCAGACTCTCTGAGAATAGGATAGGTACCCCTGCTTTTTTCTGAGTTGCTGCAGCCTGTATTGTTGTGTTCCATCCTTTGTCTTTCAGCCTATGAATGTCTTTATGTGTTAAATATGTTGCTTGTATACAGCATATATTTGGATTTTGTTTCCTAATCCACTGTGCCAGTCTATTTCTCTTAATTGGTGAATTGAGTCCATTTACATTGAGGGTTAGAACTGAGATGTATTTACTTACAGTTGCCATGTTATTTACCTGTTGTCATTTACTCCTTTTTCTCCTGTGTTTAATTGCTTGCCCTATTTAGTTTGTTGCTTCTGATCTCTTTCGTGGAGTTCTGATCATTTTGGTCCCTCTCTAGAACATCTTTCAGTAGCCTGTGTAGGTTTGACTTTGTCATCATGAAATTCTTCATTGTTCTTTGTCATGAAAGTATTTCACTTCTCCATCAAACTTGAAAGAGCGTTTTATGGGTTATAGTAGTCTAAGTTGGAATTCGTTTTCATAGAGGACTTGGAGTACTCTGCTCCATGCTCTTCTTGCCTTCATGGGTTGCGAAGAGAAGTCAACAATAATTCTGATGGGTTTTTCTTTCAATGTGATCTGCTTCTTTCCTCTAGCAATTTTCAGTAGATTATTCTTGTCCCGAATTTCTGGGATCTTGACTATTATGTGTCTTGGTGTGTTTTTCAGTGGGTTGAGGTTACTTGGCATTCTGTATGCTTCGGTTACCTGAATGTCAGATTGTTTCCTCATATTTCGGAAGTTTTCTGCTATTACTTCTGCATATTTTTTAATGTCATTTGTATTGATTCCTTCTTTCCTATTAGTCTCACATTGTTCATCTTTGCATCATCTTGCAGGTGATGGACTATTTTTTCCTGCATCCTAGTTGTTTTTAAGAGATCTTTTCTTACCTTTTCACTAGCTGCACCAGCGTCTTCAATATCTGAGACTGTGTCTTCACTTTTACTTAAATGGTTTTGCAAGCTTGTGATTAGATTTTAAATTCCTCTATATCTCTTTGGCTCTGCTTCATGCTATTTATTTCTTTTCTGTATTGCTCATTCAAGGAATCTGTCATTTTTCTAATCTCATCTATTTTTTTTTTAATCAATGTCTTTTTTAGAAGCAGTTATAAATTCTTTTTCTAGTGTTTTTTTTTTCAGATTGGGTTTCCTCCCTATGTTTCTGTAATTGATTATGTAATTCAGATGGTATGAGTTCAGAGAATTCTTTTCTTATTTCAGAATGTTTCACTCTGAGTTCCTCTATATCTTTCTGCTGTTGCTTATTTACTATCGACACTATTAATTCGTACATTTGAGCTGAGCTGGTAGAACAGAATTCTGCTCTGAATTCCTCTACGACTTTCTGCTGTTGCTTATTTACTATCAATGTTATTAATTCCTTCATTTGAGTTGAGCTAGTGTCCTCTTCACTTGTTCTGGGTGGGCATTGAGTTTCCTTCAAGTGTTTCTGCATTTGATTGTTTACTGCAGATTGTTGTTAGTTCAGGGATTTCTTTTTTCATTTCCAATCTGAGTTCCTCTGTTCCTTTCTACAGCTGTTTCTTTATTTGAGAAGCTGTTGATTCATTGTTTTCAGCTGTGTGATTCCCAATTTGTTCTGTTTTAGTGTCCTCTGCACTTGTTATGGATGGGCTTGGGTTCTGAGATTGCATTTTTTCCTTCTCGTTGTCATTTTGTGTGGCACTGTGTTCTGACCTCTGTTGTAGATCTTTGTTGAAGTTATAACCTTAGCACCTACTGAAGTTCAGGTGCAGATCTACAAATTTTGGGTTTATCCAGCTGTGCCTGACTTGGGTCTGGCTGCTGTGCTCAGCTCCTTCCTCCTGCTGCCTTTGGCGGTGAACCTGTTGTGCGCCTCTGGCAAGATCTTCTGCTCCTTGACTAGCTGGGTGGTTCTGTCCACTATACTCTCTGCAGGTATTGCCATTTCAGTTTTTCACCCCAGGCTTGTATGCCAGGCCTGAGCTGAGTCTGGAGGGGACAATGTAGAATAAGGGGTAGTGGCAGTTCTCCTACACACTCACCAGGCCTGGACTAGGACTGGATCTGGGCATTCCTGGAGCACGCCAGAAATTCCTCCTCTGTGCGCGGAGTGTGTGTGGGGTACTACGGAGTGATGGGGGGCATCCCATGAGGTTGAAAGAGGGTGTCACCCAAGCTGCGCCCGTGCTGGGATTACTAGGTCACGCCAGCAGAAGGTATCTGGAAGCTCTCCCACACACTCCCCGGGCCTGGGCTAGGACTGAATCTTGGGGTTCCCAGAATGTGGCAGAAATTCCTACTGGGCAGGTGGGGTATGGGAGGTGCTGCGGAGTGGTGGGGGGCGTCCCAAGTGGGTGGAAGAGGGTCTCACCCACGCTGTGCCTGGCCTGGGACCAGTAGGTCCCCCTGGCGCAGGGTAGCTGTAATCTCTCCCACACACTCACTGGTCCTGGGCTAGCTGTATCACAGATTTGATAACCTTGAAAATTAATTGCTTGTTATAGTTGACTGCAAGATTTGTATTTGAGATACACTTTACGTTAATTTTTTTCTTTAAATCAATGACTATAGGGAAGTTTAACTTTTTTAAAATATTGTACTGTGTACATAGCTACTATAGTATATTTAGGAAGTGGTTGGAATCAGTGTCCCATATAGCATCCCATTTAAGCATTCCATTAAAGGAAGTTCAGCAGTAGAACACTGAGCTAAATTTTAGTAAGAAATATTTAACCATGGGTCCATGTTTATAAACTGTTCTTGCTATGATGTTGGCCTCTTTATAAAGGACTCTGTTCCTTTTGCTTTGAAGACAAAGTTTGAAAGTTTGGCTGCTCTAGTAGAGCAGAGAGCCAGCATGGTGGTGAGAAGCTTGGGAAACGAGGTTCAAGCTCATTAATATCACTGAACATGTCAATAGGAATTTTCTTTCATGAGAAACCTATAAGAGAATTTCCACTTTGTTCACCTTGATTTGATATTGCATTTACTCCAAAGAATTTTGCTTAGTCATGAGTGAACTTACCCTTTTTCTGGAAGAAGACAGAGTGCTATGATTGAGGTACCATTTATTTATTTTTTAATTTTGTTTTAAGGAGATTGCAAATCAGAATTAAAAGAGAAAAAACTAAAAGTGATACAGAATTTCACTTAACAAAGCAATATGAATTTCAGAGTATTTGTTGTAATACATAGTGTTGTCTTTCAACCAGTTATTCATATTATGAGATATATGCATATGTAAAATTGAAGAAAGAAAAAAATGTATAAGGAATAAAGATAAAAAGTACAAACAATTTTTTTAAAAGGAATTTTTTTTCTTTTTATTTATTAGAGAGAGAGAGAGAGAGAGAGAGAGAGAGAGAGAGAGAGAGAG
>NW_004524607.1:14907272-14909503 GCF_000260255.1 Octodon degus | reverse complement strand
GCATGTGGTGCTGGAGGATTGAACCGCAGTCCCTGATGCTTTGCTAAGCTTGTTCTAAGTAGGTGCTTTAGACCACTGAGCCATCTCTCCAGCCCCGAGTACAAACAATTTTAAATGGACACAAAACAAATTAAAGCATTACTGCTTCTTTCCATAAACCTGCAGAAATGCACAGTACAGTTGTCCAAACCATCTTGCTTACATACATACCTAAATCTTTTTCCCCTTGTCCTTCTCCTGTCTTTCTCTTCAACTTAGTAACTCTTTCCTTTTGAATAAGTTCATTCTCTTTTCCCATTAATCTGTGCCTTTCAGATTCCATTTTTCACTTTCATATTCTCACTCTAAGGAGACTATACTATGTTTGCACATCTGAGTCTGATTTATTTCACTTAAGAGTATGTTCTCTGGTTGCATCCATTTACCTACAAAAGATTCAGATTCATCCTCTTAGCTGAATAATACTCCATTATTATTATTATTGTGTAAAAATACCGCATCTTTATCCATTTTTCAGCTGATGGGCATCTGGGTTGTTTCCAGGATTTAGCTATGACAAATTGTGCTGCTATCAACATGATTGCACATATATCGCTGTAGTGTGAGCTTTTCAGTTCTTTTTGAAAAATACCCAGAAAAGGAATAGCTAGCTTGAATGGGACCTCCAATCCTAGCTTTTTAAGGAATCTTCACACTGATTTCCATAGTGGTTGTGCCAATCTGCACACTCTCCAATAGTGTAGAATGGTTCCTTTTACTCAATCTCTCCAGCATTTGTTATTGGTTGACACCTTGATGTTAGCCATTCTTTCTGGAGTGAGATGGCATCTCAGTGTTGTTTAAGTTTGCATTTCTTGAATGACCAATGATGTTGAACATTTTTCATATATTTACTTACCATTTGTATTTCTTCATCTGAAAAGTGTATATTCATCTCAGATGCCCATTTTTTAAGGAGCTCGTTTAGTTTTTGTTTGTTTGTTTGTTTTTGTTTTTGTTTTAGTGAAATGACTCAGCTGATTTAAGTTCACCTAGTCAGGTGTCTCTTCATGAAGTGTGAGTAATAGAGGTCACCCATTCAAGCTCAACAAAGGTTTCCTAGTTGCAGCAAGTGTTCAGTGCTCAACAGTATTGCTGGCAGCAGAGAAGATCACAGTTGTGGATACACCAATTGGAACTGGCCCATTATATAATAATGTTTATTTTATGGTCTCTTGTTTCATGAGTAATTTCTCTGGAGGGGAAAATGATGGACTAAAATTCAAGATCCGTTTTTGAAGACTGTTTCCAATTGTCATTTCTCCATCTGGATCCCATTAATAAAACAGGAAGTGGTATCCCAAAGAGTAAAGTAAAATACTATTCAATTTTTATTGTGTTTAATTGAAATGTATCCATCTTTAAATCAAATAAATGTTTCTAACTTATTCCATTATTTTTTTGGTTTCTAATATTTTTATAGGAGTATTATTATTTAAATAATTTTTCTCATTATTGTGGAAGACAGTGATTAGGACAAAGAAAAATTATTAAGCATAAGAGATTAAAGATCTGTTCCATTGTAATCTCTGCACACACACACACACACACACACACACACACACACACACACACTTACACTTGTAATGAGGATCAAGCTCAGGTTTTTAAGCATTCCAGGCAGGTGTTTATGTAGCTTTGCTATCTCTGAGACCTGAAACACACATATTTTGATATCTGACTTTGGACTACCTTTTATGGAGGAACTAAAGGATGACTATAGGCTGTGGTATTTTATGTGTCCTTTGAACCCCACCTTTTTTTTTTTTTCCTATTTCCAAGGATTTTCTAGCTTCTCTGTTCTCTCTGTAGCTTCCTCTCTGGGACATACATCTTTCTCTCTGGACTTAGAATGATTACTTCCAAAACATGCATCCTTAACATGTTCCCTGTAGTCACTTTTTAACTCCCAGATTACATAAAGGAATCAAGAGAGGGTTTTTGTTTTGTTTTTCACCATTAAAAATGTTTAAAAAGGCCAGACTGTTACTCTTAAACACATGTTAGCTTTGGAAATTAGGTCTAAATTACGTAAAAGGTTATAAATAAGCCTGGTATCATGTATCTTGCATGGTAAGTTATTTTAAAGATTTTAGATCTATAATTATTCAAAATGATTATGTCATTTTATTTTCACTCTAATATGGTTCTTAATTATAACAATAATGAGCACTGAGGACGCTTTCAAGATT
>NW_004524607.1:14905523-14907122 GCF_000260255.1 Octodon degus | reverse complement strand
TGATATAATTGATTAAAAAGTATGCAATGTTGGTTTTCACTGAATTTAAGCTTGTATGGGTTCAATTTAAAACTTAATTCAATACATTTTAGATTTTATATTTCCCTGAACCTCTTTCGGTGTATTAATTTTGTCATGCTTGTCATTCTAATATAATGATGATTTAATGTTTGCAAACTTGAATAAATCTGTATGCAAGGAGTTCTGTGCTTTTAATCAATGAAGATTGAAATTTGGCAACTGAGATGATAAAAAAATGAAAAATTTTAAATGGAAAATGAAAATAATAATTACACTCTAGAAAGTACTCTTATTAATGTTCTTAGCCATGAACCACGGAATATTTTTCTCTTCTTTTTATCATGTAATATTTTGAAGGTGACTGAACCTTCAAGGAAGTAATTACCACCAAATCGTGAAGAATATTTAAATTAGAACATTTGTCCTCACCTTCTTTCCTTTATAAAATCGATGGTCTACATCTGTGGATTACTTCTTGAAAATTCGTGTACTGCCAAGTTGCATAGACAACAGGATGCTCTCTAATATTTCTTTACTATATTGTGATTTATTCAGTTTGAGAAAAAAAAATGTAAAGCTTTGAACGCATAGTGGATTACTTACAATACAAAGAGAAAAGCTGCCTTGTGTTTATACAGGGCAGCAATGCCTCCCGAACCATCCACAGCAGCCTGGACTGCTTTAAGTAGCTGCTCTTTCCAAACAACATCATGACACTGAAAGACCATTAATATAGTCCTTAAAAATCAATGCAGGATGTTTTATTGTAGTCCTTCACCTTCATTGCTCACTGCTCTTCAGGGGCCAGGGAAGATATTGTAATGCAAAAAAAAAAAATTCTGAAGACATGGCTGATATTACATGAATGTTTCTTTTTTAAAGGAAAAAAAAATCAACTTTTTCCCCCCTCAGAATGTAAAGGAGTGTTTTTGGGTAGAATAAAGGGTTAAGGTGATTATTATCAAAGCTGAGGCCTGACCTTTTACTGAAAGAACATTTTAATGTATTACCACATTTTATAGTATTTGAAACAAAAGAATCTTGTTTAAATGATATGAACATTCTGAATACCTGTAATTCCCTTCTACATTTCATTAGTCAAAATTAGATATGATTAAGGAAAACAAAAAAAATATTTAGGGCTTAGTGAAAGCTTTGGCTAAATGGAAGTTCTACCTTTTAGTAGTATTGGAACTTATTAGTGGAAAAATGACATAGTTGACATCTCTGAAATATGTAATATGGTGGCAAGGAAAGTGCTCCCTATTGTGTGTGTGTGTGTGTGTGTGTGTGTGTGTGACTTGACAATTTCTTCATTTTCTGGTTTGATCTTCTCAGTCATTGTTAGGGATTTTGTTCTGCAGATGAAGAAGTGGACTCATTCTTACATTTTAAAGATGAAGAAATTGACTTGCAATAAGTTATTCAAGACCACTTTAATATTTGTAACTAATATTCACACCAAATCTGTCAGGCCAACCCCATAGTGCTTTTTTTTTCTGCTGGCTCAGAATGCCTTCAGGGCAGGTTTTTTTTTTCTCATAATTTTATTGAGAGACAAATAGCTATGAGACAGTT
>NW_004524607.1:14903323-14905423 GCF_000260255.1 Octodon degus | reverse complement strand
CCCCCTCCATCCTTTCCCCGCCTCTGCTCTCTGTCTCCTTCTCTGTCTCTCTGTCTGTCCCTCCCCTCTCCTCTCCTTTCCTCTACTCTCCTGTCTGTCTCTCTCTCTGTCTCTGTCTGTCTGTCTGTCTGTCTGTCTGTCTGTTGGTCTCCCTCCCTCCCTCCCTCCCTCCCTCCCTTGCTCCCCTTTCTCCCTTCTTCTTTTTCTTTTCTCTGTCTTTAGGTTTATATGAAATAGAAACAATGTCTTAGCAGAATGACTGCGTGAATTGCAACATTAAAGACTGCTTGACCAAGGAACTATTAATCTTCCTGTGGCAGGCTTTAGGGACTAGAATCAAATACAAACATATGGGAAATCTTTTTGCCATTCTTGCTCAACTGATTCAGAAACATTTTAAGAACAATACAGTGCACAATGCTTAGTGGAAAAACACTATTGTAAGGCTGGGAAACTCCTGTCTTAACATGACTTGTATGTATCACAGATTTTTTTTTTTTTGCTGGTTAGTTTATTTATTTATTTTCCATAATTTTATTGAGGAACAAATAGCAGTATGACAGTTTCAAACCAAAATGGTAGGACAGTTTCAATAATTAACACATTGCATACATTCTTCCTAGTGGTTAATTGCTGTACAAGATCTGCACATGATATCCTATTTACAAACACCATTAGAACAAATCCTTCTGTTCATTAAGAGAATGTAACTATATATCTATTCTAATGACTTTGAATACACACATACAAAATGGACATTAATTTGTATCCCCGTTTTTTGGTAAGTTCCATTATTTGAATATTATAGGTGTGTAAACTAAGCAAAATATTCTAAAAGAATCCAGTAGCCTATAATAGTATTGAGTCTTCCATTTGACTGGCAATGTTAGAAATTGTTGACCTGAGTCCCCTACAGATCAACATAACAGCATGGCTTTACTTCTTCTATTTCATTTTCATACTTTTCTGCTGGATGGTTAAGACCAAGGTAAAGCAGGACCTGTGCAACAAGAGTTGTAGCTTTTAGGTCTGTTAAGGTCAGTGAAATCCCCGCAGGATTTATCCTGAGATCCTGTACCTCAGATTGTAGAACCGTTGTCAGTGTCAGCCATGTGGATGAGTCACGGTCATTGCTTGGCCATTGTGCTCTCTGTGAAAGCTTGAGAGCATGTTTTCTCTCCATGTGACTCTCCTTAGGCACACTCTCCATCATCGATCACTTTCCTCTTTGGCACCATAATCTCCTTGATCAGAAAATTTGGGACATTGCCGAGTTACATGACATTACAGTACAAGTTCTCATATGTCCTGAGTCTTAATTGACCTTAGAAGGCTAGGTCCAAAATATTGGCTTTCCTTGCGGCCCTCCTTTTTCTCTAATTTTGGTCTGCAAACGTAGGTTGTTAACCATCCAGAAGAGAAGCTTATTGTTATTACCATACAATTTAGGATGTTAACATTAACCTCACTATCTGTCTGAATATCAAACATCTTAGGCATAACATGGAACATGCATTTTTCATCAAATATTGATATGTTGAACTTTAAGTCCCTACAGAATATGAAGAACAAAACATTTAAAAATTAGAATATATTTTTAAAAATAGGCATAAAGAATTATATACTCCTTATGTTTACACATAAGTCCAAAAATCTAACCATATATAACCTTGAAGGAGGACAGTCCCACAGTATTCCTTTTCCTGTCTCTTGCCTTCATTCACCTCCTCCTTCGTTTTGAACAATCATCCACCTGAGAGCCAGCACAGTAGCAACTGGCATGTCATGACAAGCCACCCATATTCAGAAGACCAGAATGACAGGCACTTAAAGCATGAAACTACTATTACAGATTACCATCTTCAGTGCAGTTGCTTAGTTCACAGGTATCAGTACATATGGTTAGTCAGGGTGAGAATCTTTCCAATTAACTACTAGATTAAAAAATCTTCTGGAGATTCTCAGGATCATTGCCTTGCCCATCTTCTACATAACTGTATGGCTTGACATTGTCATGTTTTCTAGCTCTTCTTCTTTCCCTCTCTTGATTAGTTAGTCCTTGAGATCCTGTTTTCATTTTACTTGTATTATACCTTTCTA
>NW_004524607.1:14891740-14902873 GCF_000260255.1 Octodon degus | reverse complement strand
CTTATTCCACTGAGCCATCTCCCCGGCCCCCTATAGTGCTTTTAATGTGCTGCATTGTATGGTCTTTTGCTTTTCTGTTCATTGTTAACACTAACCTAAATTGTTCTCTGACAACCTGTATTATTTCATATTTCCAATTATATGATTTCTGCATAAAACATTTCATTATTTTATAATATGGCATTTTATCTTTCAGTTCAATTCATCAACTTCATGTAAAGATAGAGAAAATGAATGTATGATATATTCAAAATAATTTTACTTTAGCTCTAGAATGTTCTAGATTCTGGAATTTAAATATGAGAGGCTTCATATATGTTGCTGTTTCCTATTGTTGCTGAGAACTTCTGGATATTTTTTCTGGTCTGTAAAATGTAGACAGTATGGGGATAACATCAGTCAAATGACATGTTCACCATGAAGCTCTTTAGTCAACATTTTTCCTCTGGAAGTATATAGGAGTCATGTGGTGTGGTGGCTGAGTCTGGACTCTGGAGCAGTGGATGTCTGGGGTTCACCCTGGCATATCCCTTTGCTGTCATGGGACCTTTCATCCTGTCGTCCTTATCTTTGATTCTTTCCCTGCTTCTTAACCTTTCTCTCTTTAGAGTCTTCTCTTTCACTTCAAAGAGCTCACATATCCCTATCATGAAAAATTCATTCTTCACCAAATCCCTCATTGGCACTACTCCTTCTTACCTTTCCCATTAGTAATGGACTATCTTGAATGTATAGTTCATTGCATTTTTCACTTGAGCCTCAACTGGTTAGAAACAATTAACCTATTTTTTTTAAAGATTAATAATCTATTTTCCTTGAGTGAATATTACATGCAAAGTATGTGTCACTTTCTTGCTTTCAAAGTGATAAAACTAATTTGTAAACATCATTTTGTCTTCCTAGTGTAGGAACCTGATAGAGGGGGCTGGCCAGATAGCTCAGTAGACTATAGCGCCTGCATGGGCAGGTGCAGGGACCGGGGTTTGATCCCCAGAGTGCTGTGCTGGCCCCACCTCCAGGGTGTGCTGAGACAGCAAATGAGACTGGGCGTAGTTTTTGGGAGGCTGCAAACAGGAGGATCACTATGAGTTCAATCTGTGTAGTGAGACCCTGTGCTAAATACATTAAAAGAAAAAAAAAAGAACCTGAAAGAATGAATAAAACCCCGAAGGTACAATAGATACTGTGAAAAGGAAAGAAACTATTCAAAGGGAAGGAACTTGGATGAGGGAAAGGAGAAATGAAAGAGGGAAGGGAAAAATTGTATCTGTATACAAAGGATAGCTTGGGTAATTGCTGGTTTCTACCAGTCTGTTGAACAGTTAATGCTTTGTTTCTTTTTCTTCTTAATTTTTTGACTAATTGGTGTGCTTATTTCTGGTGATCTGAATAACTAATTTGAAGACAATACACAATGTAACAACCACTGTTGAAATCCTATCATCTTGTGCTGTAAAATTCTGTATCACTTCTAGTACTTTTTGTTACTATCTTTCATTCTTTAAAAAAAAACAAAACAAAACAAAACAAAGATTATACCCGAGGGACATTTAAGTTCTGGATCCATTTACTCCATGAGGGGCCACTCATGCCTAAGGAGGTCTACTCAAGACCTCCTAAGTTGTTTTGGAGTGTGCATGACCTTTCCTAAGACCTGACTCAGTGGACAGCAATTATTTGGATGTCCAGATGTGTACTAAGTCCAGAACACCATGTAATGCTCATAATGCATCTGTGCAGGATTACTATGAGTCAGTGTGGTGGGAATGTCCTGGGAAGGTTTAGTTAATCTCTCCATGTGGTAAGAAAAACTGTATGTTTCTCCTTTTTAATTTGTTTCTTGATGATCTGATGTACTTTTTTTAAAAAAATTATTTATTTATTTTTATTTATTACATTTATTTATTGTGTGTGTGTGTGGCCAGCTCAGCCCACCAGGGGGCGGGGCTGGCTGGCATGTGGTTCTGGGGGATCGAACCGTGGTCCTTGTGCTTTGCCAAGCTTGTTTCAAGTAGGTGCTTTAGACCACTGAGCCATCTCTCCAGCCCCTGATGTACTTTTGTGTGAAATATCATTGGTATAGAACAGAAAAATCATTTCCATTTATATGTTTTTAGTTTTAACTTTCATGATTTAAAGCCCTCTGTTTTGTGAGAGGAAGATAGTGCAAATGACAATAAAATTTTATGAACACAAAAGTCTTTCTTCTTACTGGAGGGATTCTTTGTGTGTCCCTAGAAGCTTCTGAGGTGGATCCGAATGGGACAGTTCTATTGATTTCCAAACTACATCTACTGGACTATTTTGTAAAGAGTTACAACTTTGTTGAGGTCTAATTAATATGTAATAAATGCAAAATATAATTTGGTATGTTTTGGTCACGAAACCATCACTTGAATCATGACAGTGAAAATACTGCATTGAGCCAGAGGTGTAATATCTTCATCAGATTCCCTGAAAATTTGGTATTGTATCAGAAATATTTATACCCCCATCAGCTACGGTCCCTACTTTGCTTTGTTGTCACTATTTTCTACTTTTATTACTTCCTACTTTTACATAAAATGGGGGCACATAGTATAGTGTCTTTCTGTTTGGACTAATTATTTTGAGCTTCATCTGTCTTGCATTTATCAATCATTTATTCCCTTTTATTGCCAAGTATCTCATTGCTTGGTTATACAAAAACTTCCTTATTCATTTATCTATTGATGGATATTCGGGATCCATCTAGTTTTGGACAATGACAAATGAAGACACTATGTACATTCCTATGTAAGTGTTTGGGCATACATTTTTCTTTCCTTTGGGACAGAGCATAGGAAAAGAATGGTGAGATCATATGATTTATACACTTTACAAAAAACTGTTTCAAAAGTGATTGTAACATGTTCTATTGCACGTTTAGCTTCTCTACCTGAATGCCAATGCCAATATTTATTAAGGTTGGTTTTTAAAATTTTAGTAGTTCTACTAAATGTGTAGAGATATCCTATCATTTTAATCTGCATTTCCTTAATGAATAATGATACTGAGCATCTATTCATTTGCTGGTTTACCATCTGTATATCTTCTGGGGTGATGGATTGGTCAAATATTTTTAAAGTTTTTAAATTGAATGGTTTTTTTTTCCTTTGAGGTTTGAATATTCTTTTTGCAAGGAAGTCTGTTGGGTGTGTACTGTGTAGAGATTTTCTGCCAGTCTGTGACTAACTTTTTATTCTCTTTGAAATCTTTTAATGAGTACTTGTTAATTTTGATCAAATTCAGTTTTGCAGTTTGTTATTTTGTGAATTATATTTTTGCTGTCATATTTAAGAAATCTTTGGTAGACCAGAGGTCACAAATATTTTTTTGTTTTCTTTTCTTTTTTTTTTTTTTTTTTTTTTTTGTATTTTTAGGGAAGGGTCTACAGGGTGTTCAGGATCTCACTACTAGATCAGACTTGTAGTGCTCCGCCTGTCTACAGCCTCCCAATAACTGGGATTACAAGTATGTGCCACCATGCCTGGTCTCAATCGCGCCCCATAGGCGGGGCCGGCTCAGCAGGCCCAGGGATCGAACCCCTGGCCCCTATACCTGCTTGCAGATGTTTTAATCTGCTGAGCTATTTGGCCAGTCCTACAAATAATTTTCTTCTAGGCTTTTTCCTAGGAGATTGATAGTTTTAGGTTTACATTTAAGTCTAAGATCTATTTTGAGTTAGGTTTTGTTATATAAGTTGAGGTGTGAGGTCAACCTGCCTTATTTCAAATTCCTACTGTGCCACTTCCTAACTTTGGAAATTTGGAAATTTACTTAATTTCTTGATGTCTGTATTCTTTAGGAATATGGGACTTTGTACTAGTAACGTGAACATATTAAAAGTGAGTACTTATCAATGTTTTGTGTACTTCATTGGTGTTTTTAGCACACTACTTTTTCTCTTTGGTTTTATATGTACCTGTTGCCACAGATTAACTGTGTGTTTAGTGAGTTGCCCTTGCTCCACTTAATTTGAATTATCTTTCCTATTCACTCTGTTTTACCTTTCCCTTTTTGTTACTTTTTTCATCTTTTCAGCCATCACTTTCATTTCAAAACTTCAGTTTCTTCCCAGAAGATTGTCCTCACACATGTCTTATGATTTACAGACTGAATGAGGGTGGGAAGCCTGCATATTTATAAAAACACACAACCAACCTATCTGTATCTAGACTACCAAAACAAGCTAAATGCTTCTTCCTATTCCAAAGTAAACTTTTGGGGTTATGTCCTTAACATGTAATTAAGAGACTTCAAAGCATTTTATGTCCTACATGGCAGTACTTACTGTGTTTAAAATGTACTAATGAAAAGTTATACTGTGTGGTAGGGAGTTTTGTACCAATTATCAATTTAGTTAGCTACAGAATAAACTTTGTCAGTTTGAGAGCTAATAATACTTATTTTTTACAATCTTAAAAAAGGAGTAAGACAAAAATCCTCAAGAAATAATGGTAGCTTGCAAACCATTTATGTCAGATGTATTAAAATCTGAAATAGTTGAAGGCTTGAATCCAAATTCAGGAGTAATTAACCAAAATAGTTGACAGATGTCAGCCATGCTAATAAAATTTGTATACCCTGAATATTTTCCAGTTTGTAATTAAGTGCACAGATGATGTGATCTGAGTTTGTCACTAACTGCTTATTAATGAAGGAGATGATGACTAGTTACAAAATCCATAGTGCTAGATGAATACTAAGTTTAAATATTTCCCATACAGCTGGCACAAATAGAAGCTTCACAAGCCTTGATTCCAATTTGATCTGTGCTCTCGTTGTCTCTGATTGCCAAGGGGAAGTAGAATGTGTTAAAATAAGATCCAAGTGACCTTATAGATAGTAAATCTTTTTATTTTGTAGTCAATAAGCAAAAGGGCTTTTAGTTTTAGATTCTTTGTTACAAATTTATTGATGGAAGGCTAGAGATATCACCATTGGAAGTCCCATCATAAAGTACAAACAGAATACTTCAGATTCAATTAAAACTAAGCAGAACACTATCTGCCTATGTGACTTCAAAACTTGAATGTACAATACTACTAACAGAAATGATTTAATAACAAAACATTTTTATTAATATATCTAACATGGCCTTTATTTTTGATATAAAAGAAAAATGCTGTTCAGATGGCTGATGAGGTTCTTGGTATAAATAAGAGGTTGTATAAGGTTTATTTAACCTCAGATCAGATACTCACAAATGATAAGAAACCTTCGCCACTGGTTCCCCTCATTCATTCCATCAGCCAGCACTTGCTGAGAGATTAATACAGGCAATACACTGAACTAAGTGCTGTGAATATAGGTAGGAGCCAGATTGTCCCGCATCTCTAAGAGGCTTATACTCTATTGTGAGGCACAAAATCAACAGTTATACCAACAATTGTGATTATGTTGGATGTTCTGAAGGATAGGGATGTTTTTACTGCCATGGTTGCTGCAGTTCAAGAAAGGCTTTCTTGAGGATAATTACTTGAAATTTAGATGACTACCTGAAAAGTGAGCAAAGGTTTTGCAGCTACAGGGCACTACTAGTGCCATGATCAGGATGGCAGAGAAAGTGATAGGTTTGGTAGCTTACTAAAGGCCAGTGAACCTGGAGTACAGGAGGCAGGTGTCAGGTTACAGAGGGTTCTACAGAGTTTGCTAAGAGCTAGAGCTTCCAAGGTCCTGAAAGCAAATTTTAGGAGACCTGTTTTTATGCTAAGAGCACAGAGAAATCATTGGAGAGGTTAAGGAAAACTTGTGACTTGATCACATTTCAATTTTGATAGAACTCTTATGGCAGTCATTGCAGAATTCACTGAAGTGAGCGAAACCTGATGTGGGCTAGAGCAATGAGGAAGCAATCACAGATTCTTTCTGGCAATAAACATGGAAGCCTGACAAGAAACAGAAAGATTCTATAGACAAGATAGTGAAGCCCTTCCAGCCTGCCTCTCTTTCTCCTCCCATCCCTTCTCTGTCTCTGTCTCTGTCTCTGTCTCTGTCTCTGTCTCTGTCTCTGTCTCTTCCTTCTTCTAATACACTGCTATAATGACTTTTCAAAACACTCTTAACCTGCATTGCTCTGTTTCTGCTTTCCTCCTGGAAAGGCCAGGCTGAGTTCTAGCCTCATTTGTGACACACACATGATTGCTAGCTCCTGTGCCCAGGCCTACAGTTTTTGCTTGTTTCTTTGACTGGTCTTCTCCAGTAGAGTGCTCTGACAGTATTTGTTTGTCTGCTGTGTAGTTTTTGCTGGATTAATCTTTCTACCTGAGTGATCTCAGACATCTCTAACTTATATGTCCTTACAGTCACTTTGATTTTCCTTTTCCCAAACAGATTTCTCCACCTTTCTGGCCCGTTTATCTCTTACTTCTGCATTCCTGTGTTTAGGTGTGCCACATAAATATTTGTTGAGTAAATGGTTGAATTCAACATAAAATTACAGGAGTAAGTAATCTTACACAGGGGATTCTTTTCTTATTACTAAGAACCTTTTACAAAGGAATTATAGTTTTTCAAAGTTATTTTTAAAGTGGGTCACCCAGAGCTGAACATACATATTCTCTTATTGCTCATACCAATTTCTTCTCTGCCTACGTAAATGTGTTTTCTTTACTCCTCAATCAGTTGTTAGATTGTTATCCTTCATTGATTTTCCATTTTTGATAGAACAATCTGCCTTGATTGGGGTGAGTTTCCTTTATCTCATGTAGTTCTCCAGTTTATGCAGATGACTTTATTTTCTGCAGTAGGGATAACCTTTATATTCTGTGCCTGCATGGTTTAAAGAAATATTTTTATTGATAAATACATATTGTAGAATAAGCCAAAAGTAATTCATAACACTGTAAGTAATATGGATAGTTAGTATGAATAAAAGCAAAACAAAAACACATGAGGTATATATAAGGTAGAACAAATAAAATAATGAAGTTGCATTTTCTGTTTATAAGCTACTTCAAAATGTTCCATGTATAAAACAATCACAACATCAGTAGAATTAGTATGCATATTTGTGAGTCCTTTCAGATGCAGTGAGCTTAAGTGCATGTTTTAGTATACATTTGGTATTGAAAGAATTACATTAGGTAACATTAAATATGATTGGGGCCAGGGAGATGGCTCAGTGGAATAAGCGCTTCTGGGGCAAGCGGAAGGGCCTGAGTTCAATCCCCATTTCCACCAAAAAACAAAAACAAACAAACAAAAAAAACAAAAAAAAACCTAGAACATTAAATATGATAAAATATATTACTATGAAGACAAATTTATACTGTAAATCTAGAAGTTACATTCATACTCAAGTTACAGACTTTATTAAAATTTAAAAATTCTGGTAACACAGGTATAATATGATGAAATTCATACATTTGGATATAATCTTAGATGTCTGTAGAAGTAGATCAACATAGAATGGGCCCAACATTAAGGGGAGAGTAGGTAGCTGGAGCAACAGAATTTATTGACTTTTAGCATGATGAGTTTAAATCTGGTTAAGCTTCAAGAGGAAATTGTATTACTCCCTCCTGAAAAGCTTAAGGGCAAACTACAGTCTTGAGTTGGCTTACTCACTTGATTGAAGTTAGGAAGCACACCTTTCAATTTTTTGTTTTGATGTGATTGTAAGTTTTACAGAAAGTTGGGAAAATGATGTAAAATGGCCCTGTGCTCTTATTGCTTGCCCAGTGGGAGCTGCTTATGTAACTATATGGTAGACATCAAAATCAGAGCACTAATAACTTGGTACAGTTAGTACAGTTGTACTTTCCTTGGAAGCTCCTTGCTCTTTTTTATGATATTTTCCTTAAACATTTCTTCTACACACATTAGAACCACACTAGATCTATCTATCTATCTATCTATCTATCTATCTATCTATCTATCTATCTATCTATATTAGTTTAAAATCTAAAGTGTATTTTAGAAAATTTGAGTGTCTCTTAGGTTTACTCATAATTTTGCTTCTTTTATTGTTCTCTATCTTGCTACATGTAATGTATAGAGATTTTAGCCTCAATTATCAGGAGAAATATATCTTCCCAGTTTTGGTGAGGAGTCAGAAGTTAGGGAGCTGTTTTTAGTGACTGTATTTCTTTTCAGTGAAAGTGATGTTCAGTTAGTTTAACTTATATTTGTTTTATGAGTGTTTACATTTCGTTTCATTTTTTGAATTTTAAAGCCTTGGTGTACAGCTTAAATTTTTAAATTATACTAATTACTATAATTCATTGAGCACTTGCTATGTCCTTGGCAAGATGTAACCAATCACTAATATTCATAAAAGTGTACATATTGTATCTGGTCTATTTGTGGATGAAAAATCTGAGGCTCAGGAACAAAATTAAGAAATGTTTGTGTTATGATATGAAGCTATATATCTATATATCTATATCTATATATATGTATATATATATATTTCTAAAGTATTTGTACTTGCTGCTTTTATACAATTGTAGAAAGTTGAACAACTGCCTAAATTTGGGAGGAGGAAGAGAGAAATCAAGGGAAGAGCTGGGAAGGGAGATATACTCTTTTACCTCACACCCACACTGACCACATCCTCTGACCAGGCTTTACTTCTCAATATTACACGCAGCTATAAATCCACCAGTGGGCTAGCCCACTGGTGAGTACCATGCTCCCATGGTGTGATCACTTCCCACAATCTGTACCTATATGACCACTAAGGATTTGGGGGACCATCTAGATAAAAGTCATAACAGTATTTTTATTCCTATATAGCTGTGCTTTTCTTTGTAAGAGTAAATTTCTGATAGTGGGAGTACCTAGGGTCAAAAGATGTATATACTTAATTTTGTGTGTATATTGCTAGATTTCTTTCCCAAATGTTTACTGAAATCAATATTTCTGAAGTATCAGATGAAAGGACTCATTTTTCTTAACTGTTTTGTGGCACTACTCACTATCACTCTAATTTATGCTAACGTGATGGGTGAAAAATTATTATCTCATTGATTTAAGTTGTATTTAATGAATATTGTAAAGTTGAACATCTTTTCATATCTATTTCAGCTTTGTGTTCTGTGAGTTTATTCTATACTGTATAATATTTGTCCATTTTTTGCTGAGCTTTTTTATGTTTATGAGAATGCTTTCTATATTAGGAGTACCTCTGATATTTGAGAAATACTTTTTTCTATGTGTAGCTTTTTTAGCTACTTAGGATATTTGTTGACATAGAATAAATAAACAGGTAGATAATCACAGTTTTATCTTTTTAGTCATGGTTCCCATTTTACTTCTATAGCATTCTTCTGAGTTTTCTTGTGGTGAATGTTATCTTATTTCTATATGGAAATTTTAAATTCATTTTGAATTTACCTTTATATATGGTGAGATGTAGAAGCCACATTTTGCCTTTTTCTGCATACCTATTCATTTACTATGATAACGCTATTTACTAAACACACCATCTTTCCCTATCTGAATTTAAATGCCATCAGTATCTAAACAGAGTATTTAAATAACATTTGCTCCCCAGCTTAACCCATTTTTAGTAAGGTAATGACTTTTTAAAAGCAGGATTTAGTAAATTGGAAAGGTTATTTCTCTTTACCAAAAATGTCAAATGCTACCTGATACTTTTTATTGTTGCTGATCAGAATTGCAAGCACAGGAAAGATTGTTATTGTGAACAAATCCACTAATCAGGATATAACTTAACAATTTTGAAACTCTGCATAAACAGGGATAACTTAGGGTATGTATTCAGTTCTTCTACAAAGGCAGTAACATACAAGCACCACAAAGAAAGACATTCATGAAATATAAGACAGCAATATTTTTTTCCTGTTCAGACACATAAAAAATTAGGATCGATCAAAGGCTTTTTTCTTCCTTCACAGCAGAACTCACCAATTAAGGCTGTTGCATGGTAGTGAGAGTACCTCAAAGCTCTACCCTTAGAGCACTCTGAGGTCAAACTGCCATCTTCATGGTATTATTTTAGGTCCTTTTAAAAAAGTATTCCCTGTATAGGAGAGGTCAAATTCAAGTATATCTTACTTGCATTCATTGTGGAAATAATTTCTTGGGCTTAGTAACATAGTATCTTGTTGTCAGAAATCACCTTCTTGGGAAATATTAACTGGATTTATCTACTGTCAGTAGCAGAAGAGGCAAAATGTTCATTAGGATGGTAGCTAAGAACGTTCATCAGCTAAAATTTGAGAGGATTTGGTTACATATTACATCACAATAAATATCTATCCTTTTATGGGGGCCAGGGAGATGGCTGAGTAGAATAAGCACTTGCCTGGCAAGCTCAAGGGCCTGAGTTCAATTCCCAGTTCCAAAGAACTCTTTTCTGAACAGCTTGACTGTCAGTACTAAGGACATGAGCAAATACAGTATGCTCCATTGCTAGGATGATGTCCAGATTTCTGACTTAGAGCAAGTGAATGTATAGGGATTTGGTTAATGAAAACCAGAGGAGGAATGATTTTGGGAATGGGAAGAGTTCTATTTTGGAGTTACCCATGTTGAGTCCTTTATAGAGTTACTCATGTTGAAGCCTTTATGGACTTGTGTGTAGAAATGAAGATATCTTATTGGGGAGCTGAATTTATGTTATCTTAGCAGATGAGAACATTGGAGATTCAGAAGTTATCAACATTAGAGGTGACTTTAAGTCATGAGAAATATTGCATGTTCGCGTGGATAAATACAAAGTCTAAAGACAGAGACATTTATGGTGTAGGGAAAGGTTCTCAGGAAGGCAACTGAGAAGAGAAAGGATGAGGAGTAAAAACAGAACAGGGTTTTGTAGACACCTAACAAAAACATTTCATAAGAAAGTGATCGATGATGTAGAGTGTGCCTAAGGAGAGTCACATGGAGAGAAAACATTCTCTCAGGCTTACACAGAGAGCACACTGGCCAACCAATGGCCGTGACTCATCCACATGGCTGACACTGACAAAGGTTCTACAATCTGAGGTACAGGATCTCAGGATCAATCCTGAGGGGATTTCACTGACCTTTTCAAACCCAAAAGCTACAACTTTTGTTGCATAGGTCCTGCTTTACCTTGGTCTTAACCATCCAGCAGAAAAGTATAAAAACAAAATATAAGAAATAAAGCCATGCTGTTAT
>NW_004524607.1:14878472-14891295 GCF_000260255.1 Octodon degus | reverse complement strand
AAACAAACAAACAAAAAAACATTTCATAAGGGAAGCACTAGTGCATCAGATGTCACAGGGAGGTCATGGAAGCTTGTCCTCAAGTGTCTGCTAGATTTAGCAATAAAGAGGCTTTCAGTAATGTAGGCAAGGATGCTGAGAGATGCTACTGGACAGTCACTCTTATGGGATGGACAGAGAATGGGAGAGTGAGGTAGAGACCAGCAATGTTCTGTAGATAATTCTGTGTTAGTAGGTGGGCCAAGTCCTGCAGTAGCTAGGAGGATGTGAAGTGAGGCTGGGTAAGGAGAGTTTAAAATGAATAAGGATTGTACAGGGTCCTGCCTAAAGAAGAGGAAGGATGAAAATGTCAAGGAGAAAAAGGAAGTAATTGAAGGAGCATGGAGCTCTAACAAAAAACCAGGGGCTCCTTTCCCATTGAGTCTGGAGAGGGAGGAAGAGGTTAGGATGTGAAGCATGGGCAAGTTTGGGCTGGGTAGAGTGAGTAGTCAGGGCAAGACCATGGATAGCTGCAGGGCTTATTTGGGTTGTTGTTTGTTTGCGTGGAGGGATGTCTTCTGAGAAAGGGGAGGGAAGAGATGGATAGCAGAAACTCTAGGGCAGTGGTAGGGAACTAGTGGCACATATATTACTGTTTTTTTCTTTTAAGACAAAAGATGTTAATTTGTGAATTGCTTTTTCTAAACTAAACCCTCAGTATTCAGATTTAATTGTGATGTTGGCACTTTGTGATAAATAATTGGGTTTTGGGCTGTAATTTGGGTACTTGGTTGCTAAAAGTTGCACTGTCACTAATCTTGGGGCAGGAAAAGATGCCGCCTCACAAGGATGTTTGCAGATGACCATAGTTGCTAGCCTTGTCAGCAAATCACCAGTCAAATCAGAATAAAGTAGATTGCATTTTACTTCCATTATCTTTTGCTCTAAGACATTTTTATGCTGAGAATTTATGTTTAACATAGGAGTGAGTAACTTACTGAAGTTTAAACTACAGTAAATATTTGGTTAACAACACACATATAATATTAAATAGCTCTGTCAGCTACTGGGAATTTTGTTCTGCCTGGTCACTATCTATTTTGTTTCATTCAAAATGCTCACATTTTTCCCCCTCAACTAACATAAACTTGCCAACTATGTATGGCCAAACCAGCATAGTAAAGGAGAGAATTAGAAGCACACCTGAAGGTACTGGTTTGGACAGTTGCCAAGAAAATAGGTTTCTCTGCTTACCTGTCATATTGATTATTTTGTATGCAGAAAAAATAATTTGTTGCAAACTACTGAAGTGCATAAACTTCTGTTTTAAAACCAACAACAGAAGAATAAACCTTTTATGGAGTTAGATTTTGTAAATTTTTGAAGGATTAAACTTACTTCTCTGATTAAAATAGCTAAGTTATTGCCATTTTTGTCTGTTAATGAGGCATGTGTTACATTACTTTTCTCCATGAAAGAGGGAATTTCATCTAATCTCCTCTGAGTAAATAGTTGCTTCCTTAAGGGCGAGGGATGATGGTAGTTGATGCTAGATTTGTAGCCTTTGCTAACCATTTGGTTTCTTTCTGTCACCCTTCAGGAGCAAGTGATTGATAATAGAGGCTGATAAGTAATGAGTGATGTCCCTCATATTAGTAACAGGGATTTATTAATTTGTTTTTAAGTTGTAAAGAAATTCCTACCATAAACATCTCTAGAATAAAGTTAGTCTTATTATATCAAAAATGCAAGAAAGTTATGAGAACAGTGATAGAGCTATTATAGCTAAAATACTACATTGGGGAAATTGTTAATTTAAAAAGTTTTTTTTGTAACTTTAGAAAACTGATACTGTAGCATTAAGTGGGCTGAATGTCTAAGTAATTCTGATATAAGTCATTACCTCTTTCCATGTTGATAGTATTGATTTGGTAGGTGAAGCTGCCTGTGTTGTGTGATTTGCAGTCAATGTGGATTGACACGCAGCACTTCAATTTCAGACTGACATTTGGGCAACTCAGTAAAATGTGGTTTTGCCAACACATTTTGTTTTGGAAATATGCTTGTAATCCAAAGCACTTGAATATTACAGTGAATTTCCCCATAAGAAATAATGGAAACTCAGATGATTCATTCCACAACCCTAAAGTATTCATATATGATTATCATCATATTATAGTATAATACAAAATAATAAAGAAGATAGAAAATTTAATTAACTTGCATTTAACTTTTAAAAACATGCATGGCTTGTGTGAGGGAGAGGGGAAAAGAGGATTCTTGTGTAGGATGATTTTCACTATCACCAGTAGAATCATTTTTTTAAAAAATGTATTTAGTACAGGTTCTACAGGGTCTCACTACACAGATTAAACTCTAGTGATCCTCCTGTTTTCAGCCGCTGGGATTATAGGCAGATGCTACCACGCCCAGTCTCAATCTAGTGTGCCCTGGGGGCTGGGCTGGCAGGGGACTGGGGATCAAACCCTGGTCCCTGGGTCTGCCTAAGCAAGTGCCCTGAGCCATCTGGCAGCCCAGAATCATTCTTTTCTTTTCTTTTCTTTCTTTCTTTTTTGATGCTACATGAAGTATTTAATTTCATAATGATGTACTGCTTTCACAAATAAAACCAAAATCAGAAATCATATTCAAAATGCATGTACAAAGTCATTTAAAAAAAACAAACTTGCGGTTGACACAGTTTCAACAAATAAAGTGTTTAATGAAAAGCTGGTATACAATGGACTCAACTCTTAAAAAAAAGTCTTAATTACAAGCTGAGGAGCTAAAGTATTTTCTTTCATTAAGTGCAGATTTTATAAAAATTCTTTATGGTGCTGCTGTAGTCAAACGACATCCAGGACACAGTGAACCATAGGTGAGCCCCACTCTTCGGTCATATTTGGAAAAGTGAATGTGCTTACCTGCTTGTTGGGTCTTTTCCAGTCTAATCTTTTTAGCTTTTGTGATTAACTTTTCTGTGTCTTTCTTCTTCTCCCACAACTGATTGAGCTTGGCTTGTCTATCTACCAGAATCTTCTGCTAGTATCTCTATTCATGATCACCAGAAAGGACCTTGAGTTTCCAGTTGTGCTTCTTTTTAATCTCAATGTGGACATTCATTAGTGCCTGAGCTGCCTCTGGAATTTTAAATCTAGCATGACTCCTAGCAGGTCAACATACACAACTTCTGAGATTACTGCTAGCATATCCTGGACTTGCTGCTGGCCAGGCAGAGGTCCTGAGCTACTGATCTTCACGATGACTCCACTCACAAATTGTGTCCCTGGCGGGCTCACCTTCTCCTGAGAGTGATGCTCCAGACCACTGGCTTCTCCATTCTTCACTGCAACCCTACTAGGCACTGTACCATCTGTTTCCATTTCTGATTCTGATTTCATTTGGGATATTGTCTTTTTTGAAGAAGCCATGCTGGCTTTTTGCAGTGCCAAATACTCCTCTTTTAAATCCACCCATTCATTCTTGGATAGGACCTGAAAAGGTATGACTTCTCCCATTTTATGTCTTTCTTTATGGTTTTTTTGTGCTTCTTCTTGGCTTTTAATTAGAGACCTCTCTAATATTTTCCTCTTCTGTAGAGAATTCTAAATCTCTGTGTGTCTGAGAGTTGTTTTCCTAACTTTTGACTTGGGAGCCAGGCCTTCAGCATCTGCAGAGCTGCTTTTCTTTTTCTTTGTGGGTCTTTCATCACTTAAGCCGAACTCATCAATTCTGTCTCACTTTTTCTTTTTCTTGGTTTGCTTTTGGGGTTCTGCACTTTCCGTTTCAGAGCCCTTGGAGCCCGTCCTACTTCTTTTCACTTTGCATATACTCTCATTGCTTGTGTCCATACTCACCTCCTTTCCCTGCATATTGTCTACTTTCTTCACTCACCCCCCCTTTTTTCCCCTTCAACTACTCTTAAGCTGGAAATGGACTTGTTTTTCACTGTTTTAGGAAATATGACAGGTTTTCTTGGTGCTTCTTCTGGCGGGTTGTTAAGAAACTCAGTAGTTTTTATAGCCTGTTCTTTTTACTTCAGATTCCACAAAGGCAAATCCCTTTTTGTCCCCCATAGATTTATAATGTGGTGTACTTATACATACAACATTGCCACATTTACCAAATACTCTTTCAGTCCAGCTGTGATTAACATTTTTAGGAAGTAATTCCATATACAAAGTGTGCTCATCCTCATCCTTTGGTCTTTTACCCAGAGGCTTTTTTTTTTTTTTTTTTTTTTTTTTTTTCCTGATTCTGGTGCCTTCTAAGTCCAACTCAACAGCAGCTGAACTTTTCAGTGCTCAGGCATCAGTAGGCAACTTTTTCATTTTGTTAAAAGATACTAGAAGGGAGACGTCAACATATCTATCTCTAGCTTTCTCTATCTGCTCTTGAAGAAATCTGTCCCTATGAAAATTTGCATCCCCAAACCAGAAGTCCACTTGCTTGGCGGTATCAGCAAGAACCTGATTAACTCAGGAGCATTTTTTCTTTTCTACTTCTTTCTTTTCAGTGCTGTCTTCCATGGTTTGATATCCATCTTCAGCTTCCATTCTCTGCTCACTTCCCAAAATACGGGGTCAGAGGCTTGTGTCCTTCAGCCCTTTCCCGATCCTAGAGTCATGGTTATTTCGTGTCATATGCCAAGTGACACCACTCACTCGTCTGCCTTCTGGAAGAGACATTGTTTTCTATTGGTGAAGTGGGATCTTTTTCTTTGTGTGCAACAAGGAACCTATCCAGTTACACTTGCTTTTGCCTTGTGAGCGTTTTGTGGAACTGAGCAAACTGTGGCATTGCATTGTTGTTAAACATATGCATAGCCCTCACAGCTACAGCCTTATTCTGGCGGTGCTTTTTTTGCAAAATTTTGCAGTGTTTTCCATTTGGCACATCTCCATAGTCTTATTTATTTTTAAATTAAAAAAAAACTGTGTTGACACAATCCCATTTGAAATGAACAATTGCTCTGCGTTTTTCTCCTCCTCTTTTCTGCAGATGAGGTCTCCTTCACACATCCCTCCTACTGGGAGATGATCTACAGGCCTGCAGGGGACGCAGTTGTGATCCTGTGACATTTGGCATCATATGCTACTCATACTGCAAGACATTGCTTGTTTACCAAGTTGGAAGTTATTAGAGGACTGGGGAGATAGCTCAGTGGAATAAGGGCTTGCCTGGCAAGTGCAAGGGCCTGACTTCAATCCCCAGGACCACAAAAAAAAAAAAAAAAAAAAAAAAAAGTCATTAGAAATGTTTGTTGTCTTGTGGAACACTTGCAGAACAAGTTACTTACAACCCAAGGTTTTACTGCTGCCTCCATCATTCTCTTCCTTCTCTTTTCCTCTTTACTTCATCTTCCTTTCCTCTTCTTCCTTCCTCATGTTCCTCTTCTTCCTCTTCTCTCCTCATCCTCTTCTTTTCCATCATCTTCTCTTCTTTATCTTCTTATTCTTATTCCTCCTCCTCTCCCTCCTCATCTCTTTCTTTTCCTTTGCATCCTTCACTACTTCTCATTTTCAATGCTGGGGATTTAACCAGGGCCTTAACACTGAGTTACAATCTCAAACTTTTTTTATTTTGAGACAGGTGTCTTTCTAAGTTGCTATGTTGTATAGGCAGAACTTGTGATATTTCTGCCTCAGTTTATCAGAGTGCCATTATGCCCACATCTGGCAATACTCAATGGAAGCGAGAAATACTGATATGTCTTCCAGTTCTCCTGGACATGTAATTCAGAGACAATTGGATTAACTGTATGAATTAGTCCAGGGTCATAAAGTAATATCTTTTTTTTTCTTCTTGATTTTGCTTTAATATTTGGCTATGGGATAAGAAAAAAAGGAAATTTTAGAAATTATATTTTATGTGGATTTTTTTGTGTATATAAAGAATTTTGTCACTTTTATTGAGGTACTAATTCTTCATTATATTTTATTTCTTATTTGTATAGTACATTAAAAACTGGCTTTTTTACATCTTAAATAATCACAGACCAAACATTGATGATTTATTTATATGTATCTTATTCTGGAAAATTTTTGAGGTACAATACAGCAAGGATACATAAATAGGGGGCCGAGGACATAGCTCGGCAGTCTTAAGTACCTGTCTTGCAAGTGCAAGGACCGGGTTTGATCTTTGGTACTGCATATAAATAAATATTTTTTAAAAGTGAATGCATAATTACAACATACATGTAGGAAATACAGGTCCCAAAATAAAATTAATATAGCTAGATTTAAAAATTAACATAGCTAAACTTAAAAAATTTCAGTTCTGGAGTCTCATTTCTTTTTGTAGAATATTTTTTAAGAGAAAATAAAAATGATACAGAACTTCAAAACAAGATGGTAGGAAATTAACAATAGTTATTATATTGCACATCATCTTTATTTTTCACTTTGATATGTTTTTCACCCCCTTTTTAGTTTTCCCTTTAAAAATGACCTTTTATTTTATCAATAAATGTATTTAGATTTTTTTACCTTTCTCCATGTGTACTATTTACTTGTGCATGTACCGATGCCCATTTAACTGCAAACTCACCTCAGGAGTTGGCTCCATGTTCCTTATCATATATAATAGTTCCAGTTACATAAGGATCTGTCCCTGTGTAGACTCACAGACCAACTTCTGTGGATCACCAACCCCTATTCCATTGCACTAGTGTATCTTGTTTCTGCTTCTTCAATTTTGTCATTTCAGAAATGTTACAGCATTATAACAGTTCTCAGATTTGCTTTTTCAACTATTATATTTCCCTTGGAATTCATGTAAGTTGTGTTTATCAACACGTTTTTATTGCTAAGGAGTGTTATACAACATGGAACTACCATGCTTTATTTAACTATTTGTCCATGGGAGGACATCTTAGTATTTCCAGTTTTGGGTTATTACTAATAAAGCAGCTGTGAACATTTATATACAAATTTTTGCCTGGATATAATATTTTATTTCTCTGGGTTAAATGCCCAAGAGTACAGTTGCTGGATTGTATAGTAATTGCATGTCCATTTTTATAAGAAACTGCTGATCTGTTTTCCAGAGTGGCTGTGCCATTTCCGTTCATCATATTTGTCTTAGTTACTTTCGTGTTGCTTGGATAAAATGCCCTATACACATGAGTTAAAGGAGGAGAGGTTTATTTTGCTTATAGTTCATAGTAGCTTTAGTGCATAGTGATCTTGGTTCAAGGCAGGGCAGGAAAGCAGAAGGGTAGAGCAATGGAGAAAAAATTCATAGTGTGGTAGACAAGAAACACCAGCCATCAAGGGATGAGGAGGGATCTATACCAATTCAGGTTGTACCCACAGTGACCATCCTCTTCACACCAGGCTTTACCTTTCAACATCATACCTGGCTATAAATCTATCAGTGGAATAATGCAATATCACACACTCATGATCAATCTTCCCAGAAGCCCCATGTATGAGTACATGACTCTTTGGGAGGATGAGGTTATCTGGAAATAAGCCATAATAGTGTGTTATATATTTATAAATTGCTTTGGCTGAAATATTTCAGTTTTATAGCTTCAATTCTAAAAAGAATAGCTTTTTTCTTTTTCAAAATAAGATGTGACTGTACTGCATGCTAAGTTAGACTTTACTGGAAAATGTGTACCTTTGTCTGCTTAGTATTTGATGCCTAACTCTAGTTTTCATTGCATATTTAGAAAGTAATATATTTTTTTATTGCTAAGATTAACATTTTTGTTAATTAAAGATGCTGCCATGGAAAACTTCTGAAAGGAAGGCCACAAACTCCTACAGAAATCAGGTCAGAAAACTTCCACATGGTGGAGGTAGCACCGTAAGTGGGGCTTCAAATAGAGAGCCCCCAGAGGGAGGTGAAGTTGTACTTCCACTTCAGGGTGGTGAAGGGAATTCTTAGGACAACCTCACACTGATATTTTGATTTGCAATGTGGTAGGCTTCTGTGGCAAAGCAGAGACATTCACACTCTTGTGTCAGTTGTGTCAGTGCATAATATTCTTTAGTAGTTATCATGATTGCTTCCACATTTGAATAATACATACAGATGTATGCTATGTATAAAATACTTAAGCCAAAAGTGAGAATAAACAAGTATAGGAAATGAATATCAAAGTAACTTGAGATTTCATTAGGTGTTAGGAAAGAGAGGTTTCTGGCAGAGTAGTCCAGTGTCCCTGACCATTGATTTTCCTTGTCATTTAATGCCTAAGAAAGCATCCCTTTTCCTTGGAACAGCTTTGCATTCCTCTCATTCCTGAGGTTCCAGTGCTGTTGGGTTAGTGACAGGATCAAGCCTCCTGTGTGTTGTGGCACTCTCTTTGTGATGAATTGCTTTACTGAGAATTGGAAAGGGCCATAGGGAATAGACAAGTTCTCTTGTGTTTTGTTTACCTGGCTGTGTGGCATGTGACTTGGAAGGCCTGGAAAGGATGTCTGGTGAGCCAGTTTTTGGTAGTATTCGTTGAATTGTTTTACAGTCTAGGATGGGATATTTCAGGATGGCTTCACTAGGTTAGCCATCAAGATAAAATCCCAGCCAGCTGTAGGGACATGTTGAGGGAAATTTTATATAAATCATGTGAGACATATTTGAAGATGGACTGGTTCTTTCAGGATAAAGTGTTGTGATTTTTCCACCAGCCTATTTTTTTCTGGACTGATAATTAAGGAGATATGGTTCCCTTTGAATGCTGCTCTATGAAGTGGAAGGTTATTACTTTTTTAAATGGATGAGTGGAAATTTGTTACTGGATGTGACTTGACTTCTGCCTCTTTAGGATGGGGCTGTTGGACACACTGGCAGTCATGATTGAGCACATTAAACTGAATAGGAAACTGTCCTGCTTTTGTTTAGTTCTTGGCATAGGGTATTGCTCTGAGTCTTAGCTTTGTGTGTGAGTTCTGGGAGCTGTGCTTCACAGAGAATAAAACAGATTCTGTGTTCTGCTTCTTAAGTGAGATGCCATGTTGTGCAGGCCTGGGTGCTGCTTCTCCAAACAGGAAGCAACATCAAACCTTACTTTCCTTCTGATATTGGAGAAGCACTGCATGTTCACCTGCCTAACACAGTGAATATTATCCTATTACAGACAAGGCTTTTATCTAGCTTGTATTCTGACCTTAGGAGTCCAGTTGGGTTGTATATTGTCATCTGGTTTCTGTAGCATGGGCTATAAGCTCAGCCTTCACAGTTCTTGGCAGCAGTTTCTCATCTTCATCCACTCTTATCTCAGCTAGTGTATATTTGTTCTTTGAACCCTGTTCCATATCCACAGTTCATATAAAATTGCTTGTCATTCTTGCTTATCACTTAAAATAACGTCAGGCTCTTTTCTATTGTAGCATTTGCTAATAATGACAGAAATATTTAAACGATTGTGATAATCTGTCAAGAGGATTATCCCACCACCCTTTGTCCAATGCAGAGTTGAATTGAGCAACACAAAGGCATTTTTTCATAGTCAAGGATTTTGACTAATGATTTACTTTAAGTGTATGCTGAGTGACTGGAAACATTTAATTTTTAAATTAGGAAATATTTGCAAACTATCTGTGGTATACATGTACCACCTAATTCTTTTTCATCAGTATTTTCATCTGAATTCCTTTGAAATCTAACCCTTATGTGAATATGTGTGTGTGTGTGTGTGTGTGTGTGTGTGTGTAGTAGACTATGTAAAACACATGTAGTAAGTAAGATTTTAAGAAGTAACTCAAAACAATAAAAGTGATTAGTCCTGGTAGATGGAACTTGGGATACTTTTTATCTAGAACAGGTAGTTATTTTCAAAATCTATAAAAATATTTTTCTATAATAATACATATTCCTCCTATAATAAAGTGCTTTAAGATTTTGCCAGTAATTAAAAAAATAAAATTTGTATATTGAGCAATATTTGAGTTAGAGCTAATGATATTCCACTAAGATTTCTCCATAAAAGATTCTTTTTCTTAGGTAATTGTTGTAGGCAGCTAAATTAGATAAACAGACAAGGACAAGCCCTCAAGGAGACAACAATGAAGACAAGGTGACTTTGCAACTTCGTTTGTTTATTTATTTATTTATCTATCTATTTACAGTACGGGGGGGTTGTACTCAGGACCCTGTGCTTGTCAGGTAATTGCTTAGTCTACTGAGCTATCTCCCTGGCCCTGACTTTGCAACTTTGGAAGAGACAGATACTCCTGCTTTGGGACAGACCTCAAGACAAAAGGGGAAACAAATACAGTTACATACTTCCCTAAGGATGGACATCAGTGATTGATGTTCTAAATAGGTATCAATCACCTTGAAAGAACCCAAATGAGTCAATAACCGAACCCCCAACAGGAAGAGACCTGCTTACTACATGACATGCTTCACCATTTGGTATTGGATTTAATCAATTTTACTTGAGCAATGGTGCTTGTAAGCTCATTGGTTGACCATAGTTTTGTCCCACCTCATGCCCATCTAAGTGAGTTCCCATGCTCTCCACCTGCTTCACTGCATGGTTTTACTCTATAAAAATCCCTGGAAGAGACAGCTTCCAGGGACCACATGCTCAGGGCCCCCTTCTGTCCCTATTTATTTATTTATTTATTTATTGTGGTACTGGGGATTGAACTCAGGACCCTGAGGTTGCCAGGCAAGTGCTTATTCTACTGAGCCATCTACTCATCCTGTCTCTCTCTTGGACAGAAGCTTTCTTTCTCCCAATAAATAAATTCTGCTCATAACCTCCATTTGTTCCTAAAATTCATTGTTCAATTTTAGAGAACACGAATTCATTGCAGGTATCTTTCAGGTCAGGAGTTTCATCCACCAAGATAATTTTTCCCCTATGTCATAATTAAGAGATATACACATAGGTATTTAAGAATTATTGTCCACTATACTTCTGGTATATAGTATATAAAAATTTAAAATGTGCCAATATTTACAATGTAAGTAATATAATACAGCAATAACTTGGTAAAGTATCAACCTGTAGGGACTGATGAAAATGTATGGTATTTAAATTTTAAAAACTTTATTACAATATAAGGAATGTTGCCATTAATCTGCTTCAAAATATTTCCTGTCTTGAAATACACTTATCCTTCTGCTAGCTTCTTAAGGACTTCTGGGAGTCCTCTTTTGTATCTTTGTGATATGTGATCAAAACTGTGGTCAATGCTGCTGCTAAATGACATCCACTACAGAGGCAGGCATGTTATAGAGAAAATGGTGTAGGCTCATGCACTTGATTCACAGGATTTGGAACTGATACAATGGAATGAAACTCCCAAACTGAAAAATACCTAGGATGAGTTTGTGTTCTCTAAAACTGACAAATGAAGTTTAGAAACAATGGAGGTTAAGAGCAGAATATATTTATTTGAGGAAATAAAGCTTCTGTCTGAGAGAGGGATAGAAGGGGGCCTGAGTGGGTTTCTAAGGAATCTGCCTTTTCTAGAGATTTTTATAGGGCAAAACTAGTAGGTGTGAGGTAGGTTTAAGGTGGAAAACATGGAAACTCACACATGAGGGGGGACCAAAAACTGTGTTCAACCAATAACATTATAAGTACAATTGCTCAGGTAAAATTAAATCTGGGATCAAATGGGGAAGCAAGTCACACAGCAAGCAGGCATGGATACAGGACACAGGCTTTCATGTAGGGATGGGTTAGTAACTCTTCCTACCTTTTTCCCAGATGATTAATACCTATTTAGAATATCAATCCCTGATGGCTATCCCTGGGAGGTATATGGCCACATTTGTTTAATCTTTTCGTCTTGAACTCTGGCCCACAGCAGAACTCCCTGTCTCTGCCACAGTTGTAAGGTATGTTTCCTTCCATACTGGGTCTTTTGAGAGCCTAGCCCTTTGGTCTGCCTATAACATTTCTATCTAACTCAGCTACCTATAACAGAACCATGTGACCTCTGGCTCTGTGTCAAAGTCAAAATGACCATGAAAGGGAAACATTGTGAACTGATTCACAACATTGAAGCAACAATCACAGCAACTAAAGACACTAAGGAAAGAGAACTTTCAGAACTGCTTCAGAAAGTGGGAAGGACAAGGAGATAAGAGAGGCACAATATTTTTAGGAAAATTCATAACTGTTAGATTTTATCAGTGGCAATGTGGCGGTGGAACAGAGAAGCAGAAATAAGAGGGGTGGGAGGTGCTTTATTAACTCTGAAGACATGGAGAGGATCGAGGGCACAGAGATGGGCAGCTCCTCTAACCTGAGACAGGAAGGATGAGACTTAAGGGACTTTTGCTAGGGGTAGAGTTTGAAGGGCGGGTTCAGTGACACATAGGAGCTGATTGGAGCCTCCCTTGTGTGCACAGGAAAAAGGAAGTTGTATCCAGGGCTGGAGTGGGAAAGAAAGGTGGAAGTGGTCTTTGGGAAGATAAGCTGTTGTTTTGGGGACTCAGCCATGTTGAATCAGGGCCATGATAATTTAGCACTTTGTACTTGAGCCAGAACGTATAAGTAACATTATGTCTTTTTTTGGTAATATTTTTTAAAAATTTAGGGCCGGCCTGAAAGTTCAGTGGACTAAAGTGCCTGTTTAGGCAGAACGCAGTAGCCAAGGTTCGATAGCCGGCAGGCTGTGCCGGCCCGGTCCATGGAGCTCACTGAGATGGTGATTGAGGCTGGGCATGGTGGCACTCGCCTGTAATTCCAGTGCTTGGGAGGCTGAAAACAGGAGAATCACTAGCAGTCCAATATACGTAGTGAGACCCTATACTGTTCTCAAAACACTGTATCACTATTTGAAGATTTTGTAAAGGACATCAACTTTAGTAAACATATATATGTTTACTAAAAATTAAAAGAAATTTAGTTTGAATATATATATAA
>NW_004524607.1:14865380-14868174 GCF_000260255.1 Octodon degus | reverse complement strand
TTGCAGCTGCAGGATTACACCTCAGGCGTGTATGCCAGGCCTGTGCTGTGCCTTTAGGGGGCAAGGTGAAGTTGGAGGAAGAGGAAGCTCTCCGCACACTCACCGGACCTGGGCTAGGATTGGGTCTGTGGGCTCCTGGAACTCGGCAGAAAATCCTACTCAGCAGGCGGGGTGGGGGGGCACTGCAGAGTGGTGGGGGGCGGCCCAAGGGGCTGGGAGAGGGTCCGGCCCACTCTGCGCCTGGGCTCGGACTGGTCCCTGCGGTGCAGGGTAGCAGGAAGCTCTCCGCACCCTCACCGGACCTGGGCTAGGACTGGGTCTGGGGTCTCCCGGAACTCGGCAGAAAATCCTACTCGGCAGGCGGGGTGGGGGAGGCATTGCGTTGGTGGGGGGGCGGCCCAAGGGGCTGGGAGAGGGTCTGGCCCACTCTGCGCCTGGGCTGGGACTGGTCCTGCCAGCGCCTCTTCCACCACTTTGAAGGTAGTTATTTCTATTGTTTTTATAATTACTCTTAAAAAATTTAAGGACATATTTAAAATCTAAGTATTTCTTTGTAGCAGTTGAAGAACCTGAATAATGTAACTTTGGTCTTTCTCTTTCATTTTTATTTATTTTTGCATAATTTTATTGAGAGACATATAGCAATGAGACAGTTTCAAATCAAATTCGTAGGACAGATTCAATAATTAACACATTGCATACCTTCTTCCTAGTGGTTATTTGCTGTACAAGATGCAGACATGATGTCCTATTTATAAACATGATTAGAGCAAATCCCTCTATTCATTAAGAGAATGTAACTATAAATCTATCCTAAACACTATGAATACACAGATAGAAAATGGACATTCATCTGTATCCCCTTTTCTGTCCAGTTCCGTCATTTGAATATTATAGGTGTGTTAACTCAGAAAAATAGTCTAAAAGAGTCCAGTAGTCTGTAATAGCATTGGGTCTTCCACTTGACTGGCAGTGTCAGAAATTGTTGACCTGAGTCTCCTACAGCTCAACATAACAGCATGGCTTTACTTCTTATATTTCGTTTTTATACTTTTCTGCTGGATGGTTAAGACCAAAATAAAGCAAGACCTATGCAACAAAAGTTAAAGCATTTGGATCTGATAAGGTTAGTCAAATCCCCTCAGGATTTATCCTGAGATCCTGTCCCTCAGATTGTAGAACCTTTGTCAATGTCAGCCATGTGGATGGATCACGGCCATTGCTTGGCCACTGTGCTCACTGTGAAAGCCTGAGAGAATGTTTTCTCTCCATGTGACTCTCCTCAGTCACACTCTCCATCATCGATCACTTTCCTCTTTGGCTCCATAATCTCCTTGATCAGAAAATTTGGGACACTACTGAGTTACATGACGTTACAGTACAAGTTCTCATATGTCCTGAGTCTTAATTGACCTTGGATGGCTAGGACCAAAATGTTGGCTTTCCTTGTAGCCCTCCTTTTTCTCTAATTTTGGTCTGCAAACAGGTTGTTAACCATCCAGAAGACAAGCTTATTGTTATTACCATACAGCCTAGGCTGTTAAGCTTAACCTCACTATCTGTCTGAATATCAAACATCTTAGCCATAACATGGAACAGGTATTTTTCATCAAGTATTGATATGTTGAACTTAAAGTCCCTACTGAATATGATGAAAAAAATATCTAGCCATATACAACCTTGTAGCCGGATAGTCCTGCAACGTTCCTTTTCCTGTTTCCTGCCTTCATTCACCACCCCCTTCTTTTTGAACAGTCATCTATCCGAGAGACAGCACAGCAGCAACTGGCATGTCATGACAAGCAGCCCATATTCAGAAGACCAGAACGACAGGCACTCCAAGCATGAAACTACTATTACAAATTGCCATCTTCAGTGCAGTTGCTTAGTTCAGAGGTGTCTGTATGTATAGTTAGGGTGAGAATCATTCCAGTTAACTGCTTGATTCAAAAATCTTCTGAAGATTCTCATTGAATCATTGAGAATGGGTAATGATCATTGCCTTACCCATCTTGTTCATATAACTATATGGCTTGCGCCTGTCATGTTTCCTATCTCTTCTCCTTGCTCTCTTTTCATTGTCTAGTCCTCAAGTTCTCACTTTCCTTTTAGTTGTATTATACCTTTCTATTTGTATTTTCTCTTTAGTATTGTCTTCTATAGTGAATATTTGTTTGGAATTAACCACATATCTACTGTTTTTAGGCCCAGTTTCTCAGGCCATCCTTCTAGATTGATTCATTATCTTTGCTTGCCTGAAAAATGTCTTTATTTTGCTATTGCATTTGAAAGAATCTTGATTATTATAGAATTCTAGGGTGACATTTCTTTTCTCATGATATCATGAAGATGTTATTCTGCCTGACATTTATTTTCTTTCTACATCATAAAACAATCTGGTGTCTTCTGGTTCCCATTGTTACTGATGAGAAGTTCTTTGTGATTGGATTGTGTTATTCTGAAGATTGTCTTTTTATCTTTTGTGTTTTTTGGTTTTATGGTATGGATTCTTAAGTGGGACTTTTGATTATTCAGATGACTTAACATGTATCATGAGTTGTGGAAGATATTTATCATTTCTTTGTCCTTTTTTGATGAGGGAAGATTCTTATTATTCTTCAATTTCTCATGCTCTTTATTTTACTTTTAAAAACCGTTTTCTGATTATTTGCCTTTTGGAGCATGCCAAACTTTCTTTTAGTCTCCAGCTTCAAAGAGTCTCTTCAGATTTCTATTTGTTATCTAGTTTTCTATTTGTTGTCCAAATATGTGTTCAACACATTTTTTTTTTTTT
>NW_004524607.1:14864038-14865280 GCF_000260255.1 Octodon degus | reverse complement strand
CCTTTGTCAGTGTCAGCCATGTGGATGAGTCACGGCCATTGCTTGGCCAGTGTGCTCTCTGTGAAAGCTTGAGAGCATGGTTTCTCTCCATGTGACTCTCCTTAGGCACACTCTCAATCTTCGATCACTTTCCTCTTTGGCTCCATAATCTCCTTGATCAGAAAATTTGGGACACTACTGAGTTACATGATGTTACAGTACAAGTTCTCATATACCCTGAGTTTTAATTGACCTTAGAAGGCTAGGGCCAAAATGTTGGCTTTCCTTGCAGCCCTCCTGTTTCTCTAATTTTGGTCTACAAACTTAGGTTGTTAACCATCCAGAAGACAAGCTTATTGTTATTACCATACAACTTATAAGGGCTGTTAAGCTTAACCTCACTATCTGTCTGCATATCAAACATCTTAGGCATACTATGGAACAGGTATTTTTCATCACGTATTGATGTGTTGAACTTTAAGTCCCTACAGAATATAATAAAAAGCCAAACTAAATTTCTATTATAGTATTAATTTAACGTTTAAAAAATTACTGTTAGTGAGCTATTAATTTAAAAATCAAAGTCTATAACAGACTGATTGATTTTTCTCAGTCAAGAGAGAATGCTAGTGGACAAAGATTTAATTGGGTTTGTTGAAAACTTTATATTGAATGTGGGGATATGAAAGGAGAGGACATTATATGAATGTCTCACAAAAGTTTATAGTGGGTCTTCAGAAATGAATGCTGAGAAGACGCAGAAAATAAGGAACTACCTGAGCAACAAATTTGCTAAGCAATATGTAATATAACAACCATTGTTAATTTTCTATTCTTATTTTGAAATTCTTTATGTTACTTTGTTTTTATCTTCGTTCTTGTTGTTTTGTTTGTTTCCTCTTTTAAAAAATAGTGAAAAAGGAACTGATAGGAGAACCAAACTTTCCCAGTTTTTAGTTTGTTTGTTTTTTGTTTTTTAAAAGTTGCAGACATTGTTCTGAAATGTTGAGGAAATCACTTAGCCCTTTGTTCTCACATTTTGAACTGCTTAAAGAAAATACCGTATAAATGCAAATTTCTGCTATTATCATTTATTCACCTTGTATTATATGTTTAAAAAGTTGGGAATGCAAGACATTACCTCTAAAATATTACCTTCTTACATAAGTTGTTTACTGTATTTGATAAACAAATATCTCTTTCCTCCTGCTTATTTACATTCCATATTAGTCTCTGTACCTTCTTACATAAATTGTTTACTGT
>NW_004524607.1:14850257-14853768 GCF_000260255.1 Octodon degus | reverse complement strand
TAGTTTTCTATTTGTTGTCCAAATATGTGTTCAACACATTTTTTTTTTTTTTGGTGGAACCAGGGATTGAACTCAGGCCCTTGCAATTGCTAGGGAGGTGCTTATTCCACTGAGCCCTCTCCCCAGTCCCTTATCCAACACATATTAGTATGAGGGTAGAAGGACATTGGGAGACTGCTCATGGTATCTGACTGCTCAAGGTCAGAGTGAGCTAATAGTTGAATGTAAAGTGTTGTTCTTGGTTGGATCCTAATTTGAAAAAGCCAGCGCTAGAAGTCACTTTTGAAGACATTTGTAGAAATCTGAATATAGGCTAGAGATGAGATTAAATTTAGAAATTAATATCCAAAGTGATAATAGTGTGATGATATAGGATAATCTTAATTTTTGAAAGATGTATAATGAAATATGCATAAGGCAATAGCATTTCTGATTTTTACTTGAAATAGAATGTTATGAAGACAATCATGGTAAAATGTTAATATAATCCAGGTTTGTGGGTGTTTAGCTATTTACTGTGCAGTTTTTGCATTTTCCTTATGCATGAAATTTTCATAACAGTTTTAAACAAATAACTTGCCCTTTATTCCCTAGGATAAGTTGACAAATTATGTCCAATGGTCATATCTGGTGGTTCTCAGGTTTTTCTAAATAGTTTAATTGAAATACAGTAATACTCATTTGTTTATGTCTTCTCTGTGTCTGTTATTGCACTGCATTTGTCAAAGTTGTATAGTTTCATCTAAGGCCATATGGCCTGCACAGACTAAAATATTTACTATCTGGCATTGTTCAGAAAGAATTTGTAGACTCTTGCTTATATATTTTCTTTATAGCCCTATCTGTCTTCCCTTAAGCCAACCCCTCCCAACATTTACTTATTTATTTATTATTTGGCTATGATCTAGGGAATATAAACTTCAAAACAGATTCTGATTCCTGGTAAAATAATACTGAGTACATAGTAGGAGGTTGATAAATATTTGTTGAATAATAAATAAGTAATTGATATGTGAGTCTATATTTCCCTCATTTTTTGTTGAATCTAATATTATGACATTCATAAGTTATTGTCCATAAATTGGGTAAAATGGTATTGCTTTCATTTGTATTCTTCTGGTTACTACTTGTGAGTTTATGCATTGTTTTAGTTCTCTGTTGCTATATGTATTTTATCTTGAATGAATTGTACACTCTTTACCTGTTTATTTTTGTTGTCACTAATACTTTGAATACTAGGATGAAACTGCTTTTCTTCACAGAAGACTTATATTTGCTTTTGCCATTTGCCTGGGGGCATAACTACTTGAATGCTGCATTAAATTGTTTGCTTGGTTGGAACTGTGGTGTTCTAGCAGGTCTGGCCTGTGGGGAGCCTTGGTATTTACAAATTCTTAGAGAAGAGCTTTCTTCTCTGTTTTCAGGAAGTCCAATTTATTTCTTTGCTTTTTAAATACACTTTTATTTTTCATCCATCTTTATATTGTGATTGAAGGATTTGGGGTTCCAGCTAACTTGAGCAATCTTTTTTGACCTTGCCTCTTTGTACAGTCCTTGTAGAGTCTAAGGTCCATTTCTAGGTTATATGGCCAATCTCTGATATTCCTATCAAAACCTAGAACCAGAAACTCAACACCTTGAGGTCAGAAGGATGCTGAAAACAGTCTTACGAGCTCATTGCCCTCTGTAGAGTCCATTGTTCTTTTCCTGCTGTGAATTCCTTGCTCTCTTGCCTGATGAGAAATAGATTTTAAATAACTTTTTAGACTAATTGTTGTCAGTAGGGAGGGAGTTTTAAGAATGTAATCTGTCATAATATAAAATGAATTACATCTTTGTAACATTAATATTATACTATTTTTATTATAGCTTTATGATACATCCTTTACTATTGTGTGGCTTGACTTTATAGATATTTTGACATTTTTATGTTTTGATTATTAATCCATATACATATATATTTATAAAATTATTACAGATTCTGCATGGTAGGGCTTTAAAATTCATTTTTATAAAAGGGTGATTGATTTTTCTTAGTTCTTTATCACTGTATTGGTGCCCTGACAGCACCAAATAAATTGTTCAATTAAACAAGGATAATTGGGAAGGATTTAATAAAGGAACTTTCACAAAGGTATGGCAGTTTAGGGATACTAAAAGGAATAATACCATGTCCTGGAGTAAATCAAAACTGCCTTTTCCACTTCAAGGCCTTAAGAGATAAGGGCACAGAGAAATTGGAGGTGCAAAGGACCACCTCATAGAAGCTGTGCCCTTTTCCAAGTCTTGGTGGTAATTATAAAAAAGGAACTGCTTTGTGTGGGTAAAGAGGGTGAGATGAGAGCTTTTACTGTTTTCGCTTACCATATCCCATCAATGCATGGAACTGTACCAGGAGAGTATATGGTTACTCTCAACAGATGCACTGAGTCTGGATTGAAGTTCTACTGCACAGCAGTTATGGGAAATTAGGCAAGTTTCTTAAGCGCTCTATGTTTTAGCTTAAGAATAATAAGACATCTTCCTTAAAGGATTGTTGTGAGAATGAAATGAGCTAATGCATGTAAAAATTTATAATTGTGTCTGCCATGTACTAAGTGTTCAGTGGTACATGTAGTGATGCTGATGACAACAGTGACAACGTTGAAGGCTTCAAGCTTTTAAATTCTCTTCTAATTTATTACTCTGCTCCTGCATTAATATTTCATTGTCTAATGTAATATAAAGCTGTATTGCTTTCATATGGTATATAGATCAGACTCCATTGTTCTTTTAAACTTTTTTCTTATGACCTTATTTTATGTACATTTTAGGATTAACTTGTGAAATTTTTAAAAATGATGTTCAAATTTTGATAGGGATAAGATTCCATTTATAGATTAATTTGTTAAAAACTGACATCTTTACAATATTGAGTCTCATATGCCTGAAGAGAGTATATCTTTTCATTTATTCAGGCTTCTTTTATGTCTTTTAGTAAAGTTTTATAGTTGTCTTCATAAAGATCTTGCACATTTTTTTCAGCTTTATACCTACATTAGGGTTTATGTTGCTTTTTTCTATTAGATTCTTAAATTGGCTATTTTGAAGGTATAAGAAAAATATTGATTTTTGTCTTGACCTTGCTTGTGGTCCCCTTGCCAAACATCTCTGACTACTTTTCTTTTGATTGTTGCTAATTTTCTAGGTGAATAACATGTTGCTTGTGAATTATGATGATCTCATTATTTTATTTTCAACATTTGTATGTCTAAATTTTTGCGTATCTTATTGCAATGCATGATTCAGTCTAACATGGTATTTTAGGATGTAGAACAGATGTCCTTGTTTTAGTCTTCATTTTAATGGTTGCTTCTGTAATATTTTACTATCAAATATGTTTTCTCTTTTTCTGGTGTATGCCTCCTATCTGAATTTACTTAGAGCATTTTTAGGAATGGATGTTGAATATTAAAAAATGGTATTTCAGTCTCTACTTGGTAATCATATGGATTTTTTACTTTAATATACT
>NW_004524607.1:14845464-14850157 GCF_000260255.1 Octodon degus | reverse complement strand
ATTAGTCTCTGTACCTTCTTACATAAATTGTTTACTGTATTTGATAAACAAATATCTCTTTCCTCCTGCTTATTTACATTCCATATTAGTCTCTGAGTTAACCAAAAAAACCTTGTTAACATCTTACAGTTATTAAATCTGTTTGAGGACTGTTAGTGTATGGGACTCAAGTTGAGTAGTTGATAACATTTTGATGGCCTTCATTTCATTAATTAGTTTAGGAAAACTATTTGGATCTCATATAAGTGCTTGTTAATTACTTGAGTGATGAGAAGAATGAATGAGGTACATGTATCCTATTAATTCTTTTTAGTCTGAAAATTTTCTTATAATTGGATTGGCAAGAGGAATAAGTGAGATTAGTTGCTAATGAGGAGATAAGTATGTAATTTTAGTATGATGTAAAGCTGTGATTATCAGTAAATGGTATTAGAAATCTAGATTATTTTTATTACACCTTGTTTCTTTCTGCAAAATCATTATCAACTTGTGATATTGAAAATTAGATTATTTCACACCATTATTTTTAATATGTGTTAATTTTCAATCTATAGGTACTTAAAATCTTGGTAATTAAGCAGTCTCTAATAAATTTGCAATATGAACAGTCAGTCTGCATACATCAAATGATTAAGATGAAATTTAATTTTGCTTATTTACACTGTTTTCAGATTGGCTAAGATATTGAAAATAAGTCATAGAATAAGAACTGTTGTCAACCTTAGGTTCAGAGGCCAACTTGGTTTGTTTAAAATGAAGAATGATAAATAACATTGGAAAGAAACTCGTAACCATCAATCTTTAGTAGCCAAAAACAAAATAAACTTTTTTTTTTTTTTTTTTGTAGTCCTTTTGGCTTTCTGCTTTGAACTTAAGTTTTGCTTGCTTGTGGTAGGTTGAAATACCCAGTGGGATTTTATTCATGCAACTTCAATTGTATTATAAAGTTATCTGAAACAAATATTAAAGTATTTTGAATTTGAGTGTGAGATGTAGTTTACTTTCCTTTTTTAAATAAACCCTTTAAATTAGTTATAATTACATTTAGTTGTAATTGAAGTGTATGTTGTAGTCTTGAGCATTTTCTTAAGGTTTTATTACTGTAATCATTGTATCCTTCTGTCTCTATATTTATGTTCAAAAAGTAGTGATAGACATGAATGCTTTCTTTTTTAATGTCTTCTTTGCCACTGAATTTTGAGTTAGTAAACATAAAGTATAGCATACTTGAGAGGAGTAGAATCAATATAAAGTATATGAATAATTATATAGAGGATTTATTTTAGGTAGGCTTAGAGGATTGGAATAAGAAATGTCTAGAAAATCCAAAATGGCAGGCTGGCCACTGGAAATCTGGAGGATCCAGTAACAGTCAGTCTTTCAAATCTGGGAAGCTCACTGTTGAGTCACGAGTGCAGGTCTGTCAGAAGGCCAAAGAGTCTGCAAGGATCTGCATTGGAAAGCTGATTAAACTGGAAGCCAGTGTCCAAAGGGAGTGGCAAAGACTGGTGCTGCTCCAAAAAGGTGGCACACTTCTTTCTTTCTCTTTTATTTCAGTCCAAACAATAAGTCTTTGGGTTAGAGCCACCTACAACTAGGAGTGGGTCTTCCCCTGTTCTTTAACTGCCTGACCTGTGAATCATCTACAGAGACAGCCAGAATTTACTAATCTGCCACATAGTTTTCAGTCAAGTCAAACTGACCTCACAATTAATGATTAGTTTCCTCCATTACTTTTTGTCTGCAGAGAGATTGTAAATATTACTTTGTTGTTGAATGTTAGCCATAGAATCCGATTTTTAGCCGTAGTCCTTTTATAATTTTGTAAGTTTTGTTAGATGAGAATTTGCATTCTAATTGAATAAGGGGAATCAGAAGAACATTCAGAAAATCTGGAATAAAATTCTGTTTTAATGCTTATAGTAATTACTTGGCTCATATAATTTGAAATACTTCATAGATTTTCTTAAATAATCATTGTAGATTTGTGTTGGATGTATCGGTAGTATTAACTCATTTGTCTCTGCTATTTTGTTATTTCCTTGATTCTTTCAATTTGTTTATACTATCTTTTCCTATTTTTAAAATTTGAGGGTGACAGGGAGATGGCTCAGTAGAATAAGTGCTTGGTTGGCAATTGCAAGTGTCTGAGATCAATCTCTGGTTCCCCCCCCCAAAAAAAAAGAAAAATTGGGGTGCTGGGGAGATAGCTTGTCAGTCTAAGCACTTGCCTGGCGGGTGGAAGGTTCCGAGTTTGATCCCTGATACTGCATGTCATGCTGGCCTCAAAAACAGATGTGGTGGTGCACACCTGTAATCCACGTGCTGGAGAGGCTGAGAAAGGAGGATCACTATGAATCTGAATTGTGTAGTGAGACCCTGTATCAAATAAATAAATAAAGATACATTGCCTCTTTAAAATTTGATACTTAGCTCATTGATACCTGCTATTTTTTGAAAATAATGTAAATATTTATAATTTTTTCTAATCTTTTTACTGTTTCTCAGTTCTGATGTGCAGTATTTCCACTGTCATTCATGTGTACTTAAACTTTTTAATTTTGGTTTCTTTAATCAGTGCATTATTTACGAATGCTTTGAAATGGCTCAGCTTTTAAAATTTTGATCTTTAACTTGCATAAAGAGGATGAGGTATGTTAAAATGACTGCTTAAATTTCATTGATATTTGCTTTATTGGCCTATTATGATTTGTGTTTAGTCTTCCCCCAAAAGCCTCATGTAGTCTTTGGGGTGGGCTTCTAGAGTTTGTGATTAATATACGTTGCAATGCTGGAATTATGAGTATGAGTGCTGCTGGGATATTGGGTATGAGTGTTATACTTACAGAGAGCCTGAATGCAACATAAGGAAGGGAGAGAGGCTTGCTTTCTGCCTCTGCTGCTGCTACTCCCTTTTCTGCTTTTGCTGTTTTCTGCTGCCATGAACTGCTGCCCTCTGCCATGTGCCACTCTGTCTTGGAGCCAGCCAACGACTGCCTTGAATGGAACCCTCCACAAACTGTGAGCTAAATAAACTTTCCCTTCCTTTATTCTGTGTGTCAAGTATTTTGTCGCAGCAATGAGAGAAAAATAACTGAGACATGGCCAGCATGAGGTCATTTTTCATAAATATTTAACATTTGCAAAAGAATATCAGTTCTATAATTGTTGTATTCAGGGTTCTAAAAATATCTGTTAATCAGCTTGTTAATTATATTGTCCAAATCTACAATATCTTTAAAGATTATTTTTTATTTCATTATCTAACAATTACTGGACTGTTAAAATACACTACTAAATAACAGATCTATAAATTTAAGTGTTTCCATTTTTTTCTTTATGTATTTTGAAGCTGTGTTATTAGGTGCAGGTGGTAGGCAGTTGTTGTCATCACTTTCTTTTTGTTGGAACAAAATACTGGACCACCTACAACTTAAAGGAGAAGGTCATTGTGGCTAATGGTTTTTAAGAGGATTCTGACCATTGTTGGCTGGTTCGAACGGAGGAAGGGCGTGGTAGAAGGGTCTGGCAGTGGAAAGCTGTGCATATCATAGTGGCCAGAAAGCAGAGCGAGAAGTGAGGAGTTGGGGAGGGAAATACGCTTTTCCAGGTTACTTCTCCAGTGACCCAGCTCAAAGTACATCTCACTTACCAACAACATTTCATCAATAGTGCCCCCATAATCCAATCACCTTCCAAAAGCACCACCTTTGAATACATAGTTAAGACTTTTCTAGATCTAAACAATAGCAACAATGTATCTTTTCCTTCTCTCTGCATAAAGATGTCCCTGAATCTGAATATCTCATTTTACAATGCTAAGGGGAATGAAAATAGAAAATATTAAGATTGCAATTCTGGCATTTTAAAATAGGGTCTGGATTATTTGACTCCATCCTATGTTATCACAAAAGTCCTTAAATGAAAGAAGTAGGTGAAAGACTCCGTCAGTCATTGCTGTCATTGAGGATAAAAAAGGGATGAGTTAGACAGTCAGACTTGGAAGCTGAAAAAGCAAAGGTAATAGGCTTTCCTTAGAGCCTGTAGCAGAAGTGCAGTTCTACCGATTTTGTTCCAGTGATAACTTCACATTTCTGGCTCATGTGCATCTTATTTCTTTCCTCAGCCTTTTACCTCCTATAAGCATTATGTACATGCTATATGTGTACTCTGTATGTGTATTCTGAATTACTTGTGTATTCTGACAGTATCTTTTAAATGGAAAATTCAAAACAGTTATAATGATTATTGAAACTTAGAATTATTTTTATCATTAATTTTGTAACATTTTATTTTGTCCTACTTTCACTTTATAAAAATGTTTCCTCTTATGATTTCTTCCACCACTTTGTTTTTTTTTTCAATTTTTTAAAAAAATTTATTTTAAACAGAAAGAAAGACAATAGTTCAAAACAATAGTAGAGTAGCAATGGGTTAATACACCGTGTATTGTTATCTCTAAATTAGTTACTCAGAGTATGAGATACATGCATTTAATTCTCCAGACAATATTAACACAAACCTTTTTTTTCAATGAACTAAGATAAATTAGTTGTATAATGATCTTATCTTGTATATATAATGTATTTATTTATTTTTTTCAACAAATAATACACTGCATATATTCTTCTTAGTGGTTAATTGCTGTATAAGAAGTGGACTTGTGATCCTATTTACAAACACCATTAGAACA
>NW_004524607.1:14818900-14832600 GCF_000260255.1 Octodon degus | reverse complement strand
TAATAAATTAATATAATAAATATTTGGGACTTTTACCTAGTCTTTCAAATACTTTTATATATCATAGATAAGTACCATGTGATTATGACACTTGGCTAATGTTTATACCTTAAAATAATTATTTTAAAATGTTTCACCTGTGCTTCTAAGTGCTATTTCCATGTAAGTTTCTTTTCTCACACTTAATCCTGTTTATGATCCCATTTGTGCTGACCTCTTAAAATAGACTGAAGAAAGCTTAAGGTTTTTTCTCATTATAAGGGAGTGTGTATAAAAGAGAAATTATTCTTTCCTAGAAGATTTGGAAAACTTACTTAACACCTTCTGCACTTTGTTCTTTTTTCTATTCTTTTGAAAGTTTAATCATTTCCTGTCATTTATTTTTTTTCTTTATGACTAGTATATATCTCTATTTTATTTAGTATATGTTATATATTTTAAATTCTTATATAAGTTTTGGTATCTTTTTTTCTTTCCCTTAGAATCTTATGTGCTTTCCATAGTTTTTAAAATTAAAGTTATGTAGCAAAGATACTTTTTATGCTGGGTTTGGAACTCAGGGCCTCACATGTTTGCTTGAGAAGTGCTCTACCACACAGCTACATCTCCAGTTCAACAGAGAGAAATTTTGCAATTTTAAGTATCTTTCAGGCATAAAGTAGTGTTTCCCTTGATATTTCTAGTGTGGCTTGATTGGACATTGTCTTTTTTTTCTTAGACTTGTTAAAATGTTGATAATTTTGTTGATCATTTCAAAGAATTTGTATTTCAAATGCGCTCGTGTATATGTATGTTTTCCTAACTCAGTTATTATTTTAGCTTCAGTAACTTACTTTATTTCTCTTTAGATTCATGTTTACCCCTCACTTTCCAAGTTAAAAACTAAGTTTACTTACTTATTATTACTTGAAATTGTTGAATTTTCTAATAAATGTACTTTATGTTATGATTTTCTGCTGCCTCTTCTTTGTATTTATGTATTTATTTGTTTTTATTTTGTATTTTAGGGAAGAGTCTACAGGATGTTCAGAGTCTCACTACTAGATCTGACTCCTAGTGATCTGCCTGTTTACAGCCTCCTAAGAGCTGGGATTACAGGCATGCGCCACCATGTCCATTCTTGATTGCAGGCGCTTTAATCCACTGAGCTTTTGGCTAGCCACTGTATTTACTTTAAAATAAACACTAAAGTTATGTATGTTTAAAGAAAATTGAAATTTTTTTGTCATTTTTTCCTCAAGATATTTTTAAAGTAAATTTCAAAATTTTGATAAATATTGAAATAGCATTTTTGAAATGAATTTTAATTCTAGTGCATTTCATTTATTTAAAAAAATCTGTAAGTTTTTTGAATTTGTAAATATACCTTTGCTGTCCTAATACTTGGTAAATTTTTTGGAACACTTCACATATGCTCAATAAGAAAATACATTGTTCTCTTATAATCTCCCAACTTCTATTCATTTCTTTAAATATATACATGTTAAAACTATTTGTATTAAGTGCATAGTGTTTATATTAACTTTGCAAATTTGTATTTCCTGTATTTTTACACTCTGGAATAAGAGTTGGCATTTTTTTTCTTTGAAAGGGCCAAATAATGAGATTTCAGCTTTGTGTGTCAGGTGTGTCCTGTCATGACTACAGAGCTTTGCCACTGTTGTATGAACGCAGCCTTAGTCAATGTGTGTCTTTTTTCTTTGTTCCAATAGAACTTTTTTTTCATAGGAACTTGTTGCAGTCCAGAAGTGGCCACTGGTGCTAATTTGCCAAGATATAGTATAAATTCTAGTGAGACTCTGAAATTTAGTTATTACCTGTCTATAAGATAATCTGTCTTGCCTGCAAGCAGGTGCAGGAGCTGGGGGTTCGATCCCCAGTCCTGCCCTGCCAGCCCCAATCCCCGGGGAGCACTGAGGGGGCAACTGAGACTGGGCATGGTGGCGCACGCCTGTAATCCCAGCTATTGGGAGCCTGTAAACAGGCAGATCACTATGAATTAGATCTAGTAGTGAGACCCTGAACACCCTGTAGACCCTTCTCTAAAATAAAAAAAAGATAATATGTCTTTATTTAACTTTGTGCTAGTAATTTGTCAATAATTCAGACAACTTTTTCCACTATATTTAGTATTTTTTATATTCTTAATTTTCAATCACTAAGGAAAAATCATTTTAAAAAAAAACAACATCATACTTCATATCACACATTCTCAGCAAGGAATGCTTTGTGAAAGAAAATAAGTTTGGATTAGGAGGAAACAACAACAACAAAAGACTTTTAGAAATGACAGTGTTGGCCGGTGAGATAGCTCAGCAGACTAAAGCACCAGTTTAGGCAAGTTTAGGCAAGTCCAGGGACCACTGTTGGATTTCAGGTGCCGCATGCACCTTATACTAGCTAGAGTGCTTCGACGAAAATGTCTCCTTTTTAGGGCACACATGTTCGTGTGTGGCCTTCCAAGTAGCTTGCATATCCTGTAAAACTTTCAGTGGTCAGAGTTGTGTGTATGCCTGTTCCCCAGTCAGACATTGGGAATGAGACCACCATGGGTAGTAGAGTGGTGTGGTTTGCTACTGCAGCATAGTTCGGGGAACACGGGAGGTGATCACCTCTTCTGAAGACATCCCTGGCACCAGAGGGAACAATCAGGCTTTCACATAGTCTGCTGGGCAGGTAGCACCAGTGACATGCTTGCTCTGAAGTACTTTGCCAGCAGTAGCTTTTTGCAGATACACATGATTCAACTTGGATGTTCATTTCTTCTTGTATAACTTAAATATCATTATCGACTATAAATTGAGTGTATCCTGAAAAGTTGGCAGTCATTTTTGTGTATAAGGAGTTAATTGCTACACTACTGAGAAATGATTACTATAAAATTTTCTCACTACATCAGATACATAGTTTTTACATTTTAAAATTATTCTGAATCTTAAGAGTGTAAGCAGATGTTGTATCTTTTTTATTATTCATCTACTTTCTGGATTTCCAGAAACTAATTATTAGTAGTAATAAAAGGTGTGTATCTGGAGGTAGACTAGATTTGATTAGCCTACCAGTTTGTTTTTATTAAATTTTTTTTGTATATTTGTAATCCAAGAAAAGCTTCTAATATGAAAAATAAAGAAGATTTATTTTAAGGCAGCGTATAAAAATAATTGGTTTAACTGTACTGTGTGAATACTGATGAGATAGTCCTTATTAAAATTTGGTCACAAAATGTTACAGTAGTGCAGCAAAATTCGTGTCAACTAATTGCTAGTTCAAGTTTGGAGTAAAATGATAAATTAGTGGGAAGTTGTTGTATCATTAACTGAGTCCTGTCTTGAAGAAATGATCTTGCCAATTACAGTAAAATAGTTGAAGGCTAATACATTTGGCAAACTGATTGTCAGGATGAACTTCTTTTTTCTTTCTGGTATTTACTGGTTATTTGTTTATTTTCATTTTTTTGTGAGAATACACAAAATTGATGTATTGTCACTTGCCTTCAAGCTGAAATTAGTTCTCTTGATTCTTCAGCATAGATACCAATTAAGTGAAAAGAAATCTGTCTTAAAAGAAATTATTGCTCCCAGTATAATGTCTTGTGACTGTTTAATCTTTTAACTGCTAGGTTCTTTACTTTGCATCCAGGTAATGTAGTATGAATGATTATTAAATTCTTTTCATAGGAAACAGGCATATTTTAAGTTAATAGTCCTTATCACTGATACCAATTAGCAGAAGGGAAATGAATTCTTTGGATTTATATTTCTTAATAGCTCTTTCAAGATGGTTTTGTTATTCTTGGGCAAGGTGTGTAAAATTTGGACTAGGTAACATAGCTGGCACAAAATACATTTATCCATTCAACAGTATTTATTGAGTCAGCTTTATACCTATCGTTGCTGTGTTCTGCATATCTACTAACCTGTTTTGAAACTGTTTCATTGTTATTTTATTTTTTATCATTAAAATGAATAAAAATAAAATGTAAAAAATAAAAAAAGATTGCCATTTCTTTTGTGGTATTTTAAGGAATTTATTTTCATATGAACAACTTGTAATCTAGAATGCTGTGACTTCCTTCTCCTTTGTTTAACTATCATTCGAGCACAGGTTGAACACATGCACCTGTGAAAACCTACATGCCCTCCCAGATGTGATTAGTTTCCTGTATCTTCCCTTTGGGCCCTGATGAAGTCTGTTCTTTTCCATAACTTGACGCCTTATTGGGACTCTAAGAGAAGAGTAGATTTTCTGTCTACACCCGTTAGCAAGCTAACTTCTGTTAGGCATTAATCTTATGTTGTATTCACTCTGGGCCCCAAGATTACAGAAAAAAAATAGCAAACACCAACAGGCCTAACTCCTGAGCCTCACAGCTACCTACAAGGTAGGTGTTACTACTTTTTATATAAGGTGATAGGATAAAAAGCATAAAGATATACTTGTTTGAATTGCTGAGGGTAGTTCAAGCTTGAGCTATGGAACCTCATTTTATAAGAGCAAGGAATCAAGGTCTACCTGGTTTGTAAGGGCCAAGCCTCAGTTTGACATCTGTTCACATATTTTCTATGTTGACTATATATGATTGTGATCCAGCTAGATCAGCCAGTGTCTTCGTATCCCAATAGTGTACCACAGTATGAAGTGTTTTTAGAATATGAACCCTATATTATATCTTAGAATAGCTGAGAAGCCCATCTTTGGCTAAAAACAACTCTTCTGTCCAAGTATTGGAACTGACTGGGAAGATTGTAAACATTGACTGCCTTCTCACAACCAATTGCATTGGAGCTGTTGGCATTGGAACCCAGGCATCAGTATTTGTAAAGTTCCCATGCCATTTCCATGCCCACTGGTTTAAGAACCTTAAACAATGCAGTTGCTACTGTTTTATGGTAGATATTAAAGAAATAAGTTGTTGAAGTGTCTATAAAATGAATTAAAGATTAAGGCATTTCTTTCCACCCTTCATAAACCATTGTGATAGCAGTCTTCTATAGAATTACCTAATTTTGCCTAATGAGATTTACTTAGAAAAGGAAATAAACATATAGCTCTATCTCTCCTGAAGTCTTCCTACAGCTACCAATTAAGGCATTATAGACATTCTTCATGGAGATAAAACGTTACATATGTCTCTTTACTGAAAGTACCCCAAGTGTTATGGCTTTTTAAATGAACCAGAGTAATAAATCCAATGTTGTTTGCAAGCCAAATACCTTTTTTCATATGCCAGAAATTATGAAATAAAAATTAAAGGCTCCATTTAAAGATTCCTTACTCTTGAATATAATTTAAATTTAAGAATTAAAAATAGTAAATAAAGGAGGTAGTAGTGTGTTGTTGACCACTGTTTAATTGTTGTGGTGGGTACAGGAGTTTATACAAAACAGGCATTTACAGCCCTTTATCCACACATGGCACATGATTTCTTTACTTCCACTTTATGTTGACTTCCTTTTGGTCTCTGGATACCACTCCAGGTGTTGATATCATTTTCAAAGCCAGGTGTGGGTTGGGCATTTGACAGGATAGGAATTAAATTTATTCTAATAGCTATGTTTCAGGGACACTAGCAAACATTAATGCATAACTGTTTATTTAAATCTAGAGAGTTTCTAAAAGTCCTTTCTGTTCACCTCAACCTTTCTTCTCTGCTAAAATCATTATGGGTGAGGGAAGATGTTAGAGTAATATCTAATTAAAACACTGATGTCTGACAGATGTGCCTGTGAAATTGGGCAACTTTGCAGTGGGAGGTTGTAGAGGCTGTAGTGTTCCTTCTCCTCCACACCAGACTAGATACTGTATTACCACAGTTTAGATGGAAGGACTGCTTTGTTGCTCTCTAGCTAACTGAAGGTTTGTTTGTTTCATAGCATTCTGACATACTATTAAGACTCTAATTATAAAAGAAAGTCCTAACTTCTTGACAATAATGGCAAGTGAAAACATGCATCTGTTTGGCTTGATCTTCTTGATTGAACATAAGATTTAATTTGACCTTTAGTTGACTTCTGATTAAAATTTTTATATTTAAAGATGAACCAAGAAAACATTGGGCATTTAACTGAAATTTAGTAATAAGCATCTTCTGCATATCATGTGTTCAAAAAGATAGTTTATCTGTTTGTCTTGTTAGTTACCTCCTAATTTCATCTCAGAGGTTTTAATTGTCAAGTTCAGGACTCTCTTACCAAGATACTGTAGGCATCAGATTTTTAGTGGATGATTATGGATTTTTTAAAATGTGTTTGGTACAGTGTCTCACTATGCAGTTTGGACTCATAGTGATCTTCCTGTTTTCAGCTTCCCCACCACTGGGATTACTGGCATGTGCCACCATTCCTGGTCTTGGTTGCCTGCTCAGTGCATCCAGGGGTGGGGCTGGTGTGGCATGTGGTTGCTGGGATCAAACTCTGGTCCTGAGCTTTCCTGCTTACCTAAGCAGATGGTTAGTCTGCTGAGCTATCTCACCGGCCCTGGATTTTGTTTTCAAAAAAGAAAATGAAAACTATTGCTATGGTGTAGGCTGTTCTCAAAGAGTATTGTTTCCTTCATTTCTAATTTGCATAATTTATAAGGAAGTCCTCACACTAACAAAACCATCAAGATATTTAACTTTCCTGGGTTATTCTTTTATTTAACTAAAGAAAAGGAAATGATAGAAAGGATTTTATGAATACCAGGTCAGGGATTTTTGCAATGCTAGCATTTTGCAGTTTCATTTTCTCCTCACAAGGTTAAATTATTCTTCTGTTATTTCATAAATACTACATTTGATCATCCTCTTTCACTTATGACATAGCCTTTCTGACTTATGAAACATTGGATTTGCTATAGCAGATCAGCCTGAATGTGTCTCTACATGGAATGACCAGATTGAATTGACACTCAAGTTCCATTACAAATCCTTCATCCAGTCTTCCAGTTTGAATTGGAAATATCAATTCAACCAGTGCACAAGTCATCAAATCTTTCAATGGCTTCATATAGCCAGAGAAGGCAGAAGAATTAAGTTCTTCACTGAAAGGGTCTATTTCTGTATTATACTTAAGTGAGATTTGGAAAGTTGGAAGATTTTTTTTCTTAAACTCTCATTCAGTTCCTTTAAAAGCAGGCACATAAGAGAAAGCAAACAACTCCTCAACCCCAAAATCCAAAATGGCTGTTACAAACTCATACTGCATCTCTCTGATTGTATATGGAAAACCTTATGCACTTTTATCTTGAATCAGTATTTTTACTTTATATATAATTTTAATAAGCTTTATTATATTTTTATTCTGCTTTAGTCCAAATAAAGTTGGTGGTTAGAAATGAGTAGGTTAGTAATAATAAATGAGAGTAGTGTCTTACCTAGAATGGCATGGAGGGCTGTTATAATAATTGGGGATATTTAGGATGGTGGTAAATGACTGAGTATATTTGCAACTTACAAGAGATATAGAATAATAAAAAGACAAGGATAGAAATTGTACATTGTTGAAGAAATTATGCATTTTAAATTTTCTTCCACAGGCTAAAATTATATAAGTAATGGCTGCACAGTAATGTTACTGTATACACATATAGAGTATGGAATGATCGAATCAAGCTAATTGACAGTCATCACTTTACTGATTTGTTTTTCCTGTTTATTTTCCTCTGTACTTTGACTAAAATCTCTCCATCTCCCATGAATTATATTTTATGTATTGTTAAAGAAAATGAAAAATATATTATTAGAACCTAGATTATTGCAATTTTAACTTTTAATATTTATAATTATATTGGAGAAACTATTGCTAAGGTTCAGCTATCTGAATCACCTTATTTATTGGATATGCTACGTAGGGGTTACTTAATAAACATTATCTGGTAAATATGCTCAGTGTCGTGGGGTCATCCTTCACCAAGTGAATATTTCTTGCATCTGTTTTATGTGTCTGTTTCTCTCTGCAAGATGGACCTCCCTCTTGAGTGCAGATCACAGTTCTTAATGATCAGCACTATTCTCATCTGTCATGGAAACCTCAAACCTGGTGTTAACTCAACCTTCTCACTTTTTGCTCTGCAAAAAGTGCCCGTTCTATACATTCCCTGTCTTGATTAACAATAGAAATACCTTTATTTGTATTTGATGCTTGAAACTTAAGAGAAACCTCAGTACTTTTCATAATCTTCACATCCTGTTGATCACACGTTGTTACGAATCATCAGAACTGTCATCTCAATGAGGCCTTTTTTCTGTTGTTTTCCTTGAACCCCATAGTTGAAATGCTTACCAGTTCCTTTTGTTCTGCAGTAATAACATTGGCAGTCATGTTTTAACAATGTTACATGCATATTTATTAACTATAGAATAACACAAATACTGAATGATTCAGCAAATTCTAAATGACATAATACTAAATCCTACCAATAACTAAAATACGGTAAAACAATAACATGGTACCTAATACTGATGTGATGGAAATACTGTGATACATGGTACAAATATTAAATGATACAGTGATTAAGTGATATTCACACTGATGTACTACATGTTGCACTAATTGATACACTACTAAACATCACAGTGATGAAAACTCTAAATGACACACTGATACTAAAAAAAAATTGATGGTGTCATGATTCCCACAAGGGAACTACTCCATTATATAGTGTCTTCAACATCAGCATTTTCTACCTGCACTGTCTTTCGCACACATGCACCACAGGTGAGTGACAGAGAGCTTTCTTTGGCCCAACTGCTTGGGTCCTCAGTGACTTGGTACCTGTTCTCCATGCTTTTATGCTCTTTCGGAGTACTGAAACCAAGAAAAGAATATGTTTCTGTCTTGTTCTAGCTCTGATTATCTACACCTTTCAGAATTTCAATTTACAAATTCTAGAATAATTTTATATATAATTAGATCATGTTTACATTTTCTCAGTAGTCTGCTAGTATAGGATCAAATAAGAACTTCCAAATAAATTTGTGTAATAAGCATCTTCCTTGGAAGAGATTTAATAAAACAGAGCTTTTAAGAGCTTGGGCTCTGAGGTCATATAGCTTCGTTTTGAATTTCTGTACTCCTGGAGCAGCTGTATGGCTCCAACTTCTCCTTCAACATTCAAGTGGGGAAAACAGCAGTCTCTGTCTCATGGGCAGCTGCAAGATGAAACACGTATATATCTGAAGGGCTGAGGAGAACACCCTGCATGCAAGTGTATGCTGTGTATTTTAGCTGCCCTTGTTATCCTTAGTTTTAACTTTGTTGAAAACTTTTAAATTCCCAGTTATTTAAGGGATTCTGAACAAAACCATTTGGGCACAGGCGCGCGCGCGCGCACACACACACACACACACACACACACACAATCCTGCATATATTATACATTATAGGTAAGTTCATAAAAATTGGAGCATCAAGCTGTATTTTTAACATTACATTTTTAGTATTATAGAGAAGTTATCTAAACTTTATCTTGTTTGCTTCCTAATTATAAAGTACAGAGAAATATCATACTGGTTTGTATGAACAAATGAATTAATTAGAACAGGTTGCCTAGTGAAGGTGAAAATTCTAAACAGCAGGGATTCAGGTCAAGTATAATCTGTTGGTTTATACTTAAAATTCACAAAAATGAATTTTCATGTGTTGAATTTCTCTTTTATATAGAAAATTTCTATATACTGAATATATTACTTCTCAATTGAGTTTCATTTGTTGCATTCTGAAAGCATAAAGGATGGACTTTTGGCTAATTCATTTAGTATAGTGAAGCTAATTTGGCTAGAAGATAAAATCGTTTACCTCCCACGGTAAGTTTAGTAGTGCATGACCAGACTCTTCTTCAGGCATAGTCTGATAAAATTGTGGTTGTGAAGCAGCCCTATACTCTGTCTCCCATATTTGTGTTTCAATCTTCTTATATTTTCAGTGCAGAATAACTGATTCTTCTTTGGGTCATATCAGCATTACAATGAAAAATATTTGTAACAAATATGTGACAACGTTTTTCTAGGTAGGAATCCTTATTAAGAGACAAAAGTTGTTGGTATAACTTCATTTTAATCTACAACTTAACTAAAAAGAGAGATTGAGAAAAATGTTCCTACAAGGATAATACCTCCACATGAACATAGTTATTTTTTAAATTGGTTTGCCCTGAAGGCAGGTGTCCCCAGTCCTAAAATTATGGAATAGAATGTACACAATGGGACCAGCACTTATAGATTTGTGTGGATAAATGCAGTACTTGGAGGGAATGCCTAGCTGCCTGCTTTTTTTTTTTTTTACATTTCTTGATAGATGATATTTATCACTCTTTTGTGTAGCTCTCTGCTGCAGACATCATTGCACCTTTTTTATGAAAGTGCCGTAGCTTTCCAGTCATCGCTATTCTAGAGTGACTTTCTAAAGCAGCAGGAGTGAGACAGGTTTGCAAATTGCAATATAATGTCATATATGATCTTGTCTCAACCTGTAACACACACATCCACACAGAAATAACATTTAATTATGGTAATATCCTCTCTCATATCAGACACAGTGTGGTGCCTGTTGAGATTATATTGTTTGTAGTAAGATAGAGTAAAAGTGCTTTAAAGATGAAGGAATAAAATCATATACCTTGATAAATCCCTTAGATGCAATTTAGGCTGTAAAGAGGTTTTGATTTTGTTTCTTCTCTTTCTCCCAAAATAAAAATGGAAACAATAATTTGACAAACACTGTCGTACACTGTAACCCTATCTAATCCCCTCACTGCACATCTTAATCCCTAATGGAGTTTTCTCAGATATATGGTCTCTGAGGTTAGAGAATTTGTGGATGTGACACTTTTTCCAAAGTCTCCTGGTGACAGATGCAGTGACCTTATCATGCAAACAGCTCTATCCAGTTTGACAGTCTAGCCATCTGGCTTGTATCGATCATAATTGACTTAAAGAAAGTATCCCTCCCAAAATTTAAAATTTGAGGGGTAAATTATCCTGAATTTAATTTGAAGTTTCAAACCTTTATTCTTAAAACTAAGTTTGGATTTATTCGTAAAATTCAGCCTAATTTGTAACCTGTATAGAGTTAGAGGATGAAAATACTCTCATGTCTTGAAAAACATCAATTTTTATGAGGCATATTTGAAACTCTAAAGATATGTCTTAAAACTAATATATATGTATATATATATACATATATATGTATATATATATTCATAGCAAAATGTTTGCCTCTTATTAGATTTTGCAAGAGTTTAAAACTAGTTAGACTGGATTTTAGGGCTTGTGTCTTTATCAGCCTTCTACGCTCAGGCAGCTTACATAATTTCTTAGGTGTAGTTTCTGTAAAATGGGTGATAATTGTACTTTTCTTACTGCATTACTAGGAATATTAAATGAAATAATACATATGAGTGCTCCACCTTGTGCCTGGCACATTGTAGGTGATATATAAAGATTTATTTTGTTCTTGATTACTATTACTCCTAAGTATCTACTGTGAATAACAATTATTTCTTCCTTTCTTGAAATATTTTCATTTCATGCCCTCTAAAGCCTTTCACCCTTGCTTTGCTCTACTATCCCTGAAACAGTTGATCAGTCCTATTTATTTTTCAGCTTCTTGTTCAATAGTGGAATACTTCAGAATTTTACATGTAACTTTCATCCTTTTTTTTTTAACTTTACACTTTCTGTAAATAAACTTCTGTACACCCAAGAGCTCTTAACTCTATGCTTCTAGACAGTTATCTCTAACCAAAATTTTTCCTTTGGGTACTTCTGAAAAATACTTCTTACCATGATACATGGTACATTAAAAATACTTCTTACCATGATACATGATACAGGGGCTATAGAAGCAGGTAAACCTCAATTTGAGAATGAATGACAGTGATCTGAAGTGAACTCTTATTGTTAAATTTTTAGAATATGTGGAAATCTGAGGTTAAATTAGAATTTTAGTGTTTTGTACTGTTTTAAAATCTGACATTACATATTACTCTGTAGTAAAAATAAATTTTGTAAAGTGTTTCAATTCTGCCACTCTTTGAAGCCTCTGTAATTATTTGTTTTGAATACATAATTTTCTAAGTAGTGGATGTTTTATCATTTTCAACATAGCGGTCACTATAAATTGTACATCTTACCAGAGGTGATATAATTGAACAGTTTTTCATTTATTTTTTTTTATTTTAACATTTTGTGTGTGTGTGTGTGTGTGTGTGTGTGTGTGTGTGTGTGTGGCCAGCTCAGCCCACCAGGGTGCGCGGCTGGCTGGCATGTGGTGCTGGGGGATTGAACCGCGGTCCCTGTGCTTTGCTAAGCTTGTTCCAAGTAGGTGCTTTAGACCACTGAGCCATCTCTCCAGCCCCCGAAAGCTGTTTTTTTTTTTTTTTTTTTTTTTTTTTTTTTTTTTTTTTTTTTTTTTTTTTGCGGAACCGGGGATTGAACTCAGGTCCTTGTGCTTGCCAGGGAAGCGCTTATTCCACTGAGCCATCTCCCCGGCCTCAGTTTTTCATTTATGAAAGACTAACTTAAATGAATTTTTTCTCAAGCACTGACTTGCTTTATTAAAACTTTATTAATTCCTCAATGATTTTATTTTTGTTTTCACTTTTGAATTTTTTAATGTATGTATTTTGTACAGGGTATCACTGTGCAGCTCAGACTCATAGTGGTCCTCCCATGTTCAGCCTCCCCAGCTCTGGGATTACAGGTGTGGACCACCATGCCTGGACTTGGTGGCTGGTTCAGGGTCCCCAGGGATGAGGCCAGTGTGGCATATGGTACCAGGGATTGAACCTTGGTCCCTGTGCTTGCCTAAGCAGGCACTAAGTCTGTTGAGCTATCTTGCTGGTCTATTTTTTAAAATTTTGAAATGTATGCTACATGGAGATGAATATACTAACCTGGTCATGGTTGTGCATACATGTAATTCCAGCACTCTTGGTGGCTTAGTCAAGAGGATGGCAAGTTCAACCCCAGTGTAGGCATTTTAGCAACTTAGCAAGAACTTGTTTCAAAATTAAAAATACAAAAAGAGCTGGCGATGTAGCTTAGTTCAAAGTCCCTGGCTTCACTACCTGTACTATCAAAAAAGAAAAAAGAAGAGGAATGTAATAATAAATGTATTATTGTATATAGAATAGTAATAAAGTGATCTAAGCACACTTTCTATGTTTGGAAGAAGCCCCCTGTTCTCCTCCCTTTTGCAGTATTTGTTTCCTTCAAACTGAGAGGTAAGCATGTGATGTTTCTTTGACTTTTACAAGTTAATAGCATTTTTTTTTCACGTGAAACAGTTTATTGTTGTCATCAAAAAGTGAGTAGCTTGAATGCACCTGTTGAAAAGGAAGATAGTGTCATTGGTGGCATCTAGGAGGGAGAAACGGAGCATGTATGAATACTGAAAGAAGTTTGTTGAGAAGGGAAGAGTACTTATTTATTTCCTATTTTCAAATTCATCACCCTCCTTCCAAGCTTTCATAAGGAAATAAGTGAACCATCCTAGAGTGAAAGAAATATCTTAAACTGATAAATTTATCAAGGTTACTTTGGAAATTGATGGAGGATAGAATAGGAACTCTGTGTTGGTTAGAGTCATTTAAGTACAGCTAATACTCTGGGGCTGGCTCACTGGGACATTTTTGTTTTCAGTTTAAAAGGTGATTTTTAAAAAAGAGGTGGGGCTGGAGAGATGGCTCAGTGGTCTAGAGCACCTACTTAGAACAAGCTT
>NW_004524607.1:14801903-14818645 GCF_000260255.1 Octodon degus | reverse complement strand
TCTTTCCAGTCGCTGGACTTTGGATTCATTACCTCTGTGTCTGCTGTAGGGCTCTAGACCTAGGAACACCCTCACTGTTTTCGCATTCTCTTGCTTCCTTTCTGTACTGGATCTTCTCAGATCATCTGTGTTCCTCTTCCTTGGATTATTCTGTTATATTGATGGAACATGCCATCCAGAATGTTTGAAATAAAATTGAAAGGGAAATGCATTTGTGGGGAGAGTTAATTATAAATTATATTTAAAAATACAGACTTTAAAGTATCTGCATTGATAGATTGATGGCTAGAAATTTCTTCTAAATTATTTTATTCACTAATTTGAAGTATTCCTCTGTTGTCATTGTCTGGTGTTCTTTGGAGATGTTGAAAGATGTTTTCTTTCTTAGTTATCATGTAGTTTTTCTGTGGTTTATTTTGTATGAATTTTTTTTCCCCCAATGTTTGAAATTTCACAAAAGTCTGCTTCTGTGTTATCTTTTTTTCCCCATTGTGCTAGGTGATCAGTGGGTCCTTTCAACCCAGAAATTAATTTCCTTCAGTTCTGAAAAGTTTTCTAGAATTGTTTCATTAATCATTTTTTTTTCTCTTGTCTGCCCTCTGTATGGTTCATTTCCAGTACTGGCATTCTGTGTCTTATCCTTTCTTTCATTTTAATTTCTTTGACTTTTTGCTTTACTTTCTAGATATCTTCCATTTTTCTGCACCTCTTTTTCCCCCTGCTTTCATGTTAATTTTTAATAGTTCATTATTGCTCACATTCTTTTGATATTATCTTGTTCTTATTTATTGGGTGCAGCTTTTATATGCTTATCTGAGAATTTGAATGATACATTTGAAAATTCCTTCTCTCTGCTTAGTTTTTACCTTCCCCTAAGTTACTTTTTATTATTGTTTTTATTTCTAACTTCTCTATTGAAGTCTTTCCTTAGATGGCTGTTGACTGTAGCTATGTACACCATGATGCAAACTGGTCTGAAGGTGAGACTTGTTAATTTTAAGTTTCATTGCAGGGATGTCTGCTTCATTCATTTTTGCATAACTCTTATTGTTACTGTCTTTAGAGAACGCTTTTTGGTTTCTATGATTAAAATCTACAGAAGATTTTTGTTATTTTTTGTTAGGCTATTGAATGTTGTCGCTATGTTTTCCTTGTCTTTTCTGTAATTTGCTATGGTTTAAAAAAATCCAGAAAGAAAACTGATTAGGATAGTTTGAAAGTGGAACCAGGTAGGTTGTGAGTGATATCCTCAGGAAATATTCTGTGGATAAAATACTGTAATGTGTGGGTTTTGACATTCATTTTGGTGACCCAGAAACAGGTTTATATTGTTTTTCTGATTGTATTCTGATACATGATATATTCATGTAAAGAATTCTAAGTAGGAAAAATATGAATATAGTTTGCTTTTCTAGGCAGTTTCAGTTGTTCATGTATGTGTTTACATTTACAATTGATTATAGAATTATTTATTTATTGGTCTGTGCTTTTCCTTGCTGTTGAAGTAAATTTTGTTTATCCACAATTACATAATCTTCCATTCTTACGTTGAATTAGGAATAATGATTTGAGTTTATAGTAATAAATTACCCGGATGTTCTTAAAAGTAAGCAGTGACTGTTTCTTAGAAACACTTCTTTTTATTTCCTCCTAGATTGTTCCTGCAGCCATATGATTCTTATACTTATATATGCTTATTCTTTTTCCTTCCCATACCAGTGATGTTTGTTTTTTATAACTTTTGTGTTTATTATAGCGGTGATTGTTCTAGCAATAGAAAAACCTTTCACAGAAATTCCACATATACATAAGCTCATTGCCATTTGGCTTCTATGACTAAAATATTAACATTATAATTAGCCTTTAATTAGCAATTCCCATTAAAAAGAATCTGTGAGAAGAAAATTCTGGTATATATAAAGTTTCTTAATTGATGATTATTTCTTGAGAGAATACATTATTTGGATAAAACCAGTTCTTCCCCAAAATATTTGAAAAAGATTATTTTAAAAAATATTTATTTATTTATTTATGTATTTATTTATTTTTGTGGTACTGGGGATTGAACTCAGAACCCTGTGCTTGCCAGGCAGGTGCTTATTCTACTGAGCTATCTCCCCAGCCCCTTAACTTTTTCTTTTTTTGAAAAAAGATTTATTTTAAGTAGTACCTCTATTTCATTTAGAGCATGATTACGTATATAAAATTAGGATGCATATAGTTTTGTAGAAATATGAATTTTCATAAGCATAAGCATATGCCTTATTTTCAGACAAATAAAAGTGACTTTGTTAGATATCAGTTCTAGCTTTTGATTGTTCTGAATGACCTTGAGAAAATTGTTTATTTGTTCTATTAAACACTTTTCCTAGCTATAAAACTGACATGAAGATGCTAATCCTGATTGAACAAAATCATTTTGACATTGTATGAGTTAATGAACTGTTCATAAAATATTTTACTCTTAGAGTTGGAATTACATGAATAGATGATGTTATTAATATTATGTATTTTCAACATATTGGACCTGATAATGGAATTATGTTGAAAATTATTATGCAATTGTATAATCTAATGTTTTGGGTTTCTTTTAATTAAAATTACATGGAGATATTGTCATGCTTGCTATAATCTTGTCCTCTGCAACTGGCAATGGAGTATTAACAAAACTTAAATTATGCATAGTTATAAGACTCTTAAGAATTTATCTGCTCTAGGGAAAAAGAAGGAGTAGTAAAATATTTATTAAGACTCAAATTCTAGTACCCTTATTTGGTAGAATTGGATTATTAGGTTTATGTTTTAAAGTAATTAATTTCAACAAATAATTGAGTCTTGTCAAATGTAGTATATCTAATAGTGAACAATCTAAAAAGTACAAAAACTACAATGTTAACAATAACACTAAATTGAATGATAGGCTTTAAAATAAATTTTTCAAAAGAATAGGACCAGTACCCTGAAAATTAGAAACGATTATACAAAATTAAGAAAAGATCTAAGTAAATGCAAAGATACAACATGTTTATGGATCAGAGAATATATTTTTTGATTTATTTTTAAAGCAGCATTAATCTAGAGATTAAGCAAATTTCTGTCAAAATCCAAGCTAGATTTTGTCATTAGGGAAATTGAAAAACTTATCTTAAAATCACATTAGTAACACAAAGAACCAGAAAAGCTAAACAGTATTAGAAAAGAACACCAAAGTTGATTAAGTCACATTTTCCAATTTCAAAGTTACTATACAACTGTAGTAATCAAGATAGTGTACTACTGGGCTGCAGAGATTACTCAGTGTTCTAAGTGCCTGCTTGGCAAGTGCAAGGACCTGGGTTCTATCACTGGCACCAAATGCCGTGCCGGCCCCACCCCTAGCATGCTGAGCTGGGCACAAAGACCAGGCGTGGTGGCACACACCTGTAATCCCAGCACTGGGGAGGCTGAAATAGGGGGAATCACTGAGTCTGAGCTGTGTAGTAAGATCCTGTACCAAATACATAAAATTAAAAAAAATTACTGTGGTGCTAATGTAAAGACATATCAACAGAGCAGAAGTTTAGAGTTCAGAAATAAACCTTTATGTTTATAGCCAAATGGTTTTCAAGTAGAGGACTAAGACAAATTATGGAAAGAGTAGTGTTTTTAGTAAGTTGTACTGGGACAACTAGATGTCTGTCACAAAAGAATGTTTTGAACCTCCTACCCAACCATACACAAACATGAACTGAAAATGCATTACAGCAGAAAACTGTGATACTTATAACAGTGGAGTGAATCTTGATGACCTTGTGTCAGGCATGTATTTTTTAGATAATATACTAAAACCAAAAGCATCAAGGGGACAGCAATTCTTATACTTTCTTAGTGGGATACAAATGATATAACCTGGTGGAAAACTGTTTGGCAGTTTTTCAAAATGTTATAGATAGATTTACTATGTAACCTAGCAGTTCTACTACTAGATATGTATTTTTAAAGAGAAAACATGCATTTATGCAAAATTTGCACAGATGTTCTTAGTAGAATTATTTACCAAAAAATAGAATTGCCCTAATTATTTACTTATTGCTGATGAATGGGTAAATAACATATATATCCACACACATAAATATTGTTAACAAAAATGAACAGTGTACTTATAGATGCTATAATGTGGGAGAAAAAAACATGTGAAGTGAAAGAAGCGAGACTGAAAGATTACATGTCCATGATTCCACTTATATAATTGCTCCAAAGTAGGTAGGGGTGTATAAAGACAAAGTCTGTAGCTGCAGGTAGAGTGGAAAATAGGGATTAATTAATAATGAATATGAGCTCTATCTTTGGATGTGATGAAAAATTCTAAAGTTAGATTGTGATAGTGACACAGCTCTGTGACTATACTAAAATCCATTGATATATAATTTAGGAAAGCAAGTGTTATGGTATGTATTATACCTCAATAAAGCTGTTTATAAGGACGTTAGCTATTTCATAATAGTAAAACAACAAGCAGAAGTTCTTGAACTGTGCTTCTTGGACACCTTTTGTTCCAAGGAGTTGCACTTGGGTCTGCCTTAGGTATTAGGAAAACCTGGTGGCAGGGATTTAGGTGCCCTGAGATCTTCTTTGAACTTGTAATAGGTTGTAGTTCTGTACAAGATCTTAATTTGGAAATGGATTATATTGCTTTTAAACATAAACTAATAGGAAGCAGATATTCAAAGCATGAGCCCACATTTAAAGGAATTTGTTTTACCATAAAGTTTTTTAGAAGATAAGTTTATTATTCATCCACATAATTTATTGAGCACCTCCTATGTGCCTTGAATTATTCTAAGCAATAGGAATACAGTAATAAATAAAACTCACAGTGGAAATTCAGTGAACAAATAAAATATACCAAAATGTGGACCTGCTATTACTCAATTTTTTAAAAACATACTTTATTCTTGCTTTCATCCTATAGTTGCAACAGTTTTCATGACATCCCTATTGTTCATAGTAGTGGATTTGTCTCAGTTTTAATCTTCCTTAATTTTTGGTGGCATGATACCCCATCTCCTTTCTTGATATCCTATGTTCTAAGTTCTTCTGTTTTCTCTTCTGGCTGTATATGTGCTCCTGTGTGTGTGTGTGTGTGTGTGTGTGTGTGCTCCTGTGTGTGTGTGCTCCTGTGTGTGTGTGTGCGCGCGCGCGCACGTGTATGCACATGCACAGGGAGTCTGTCTTTTCCCTCATTTTCTCCTTTTCTGATTCTATTTGCTATACTGTAGTTATCTCATACACTTCCATTACTTTAATTATCATCCAGAATCAGGTGTTTTCCAACAATTATTTTCCTGGCCTTATTTTCTTACCTCTTTTGACCTTAAGCATGGTAGAGATTAGTGGTAGCCGTTTGTTTTTCTGTTCCTTAGGTACTCAGAGTTTGAATGCTCCAAACTGAACTAATGATTGCTCTTGCATCTCTGATTTTATCTTTCCTGACACTGCATCTTAGTTATGTCCAATTTTAAGAATCTTTTCCTGTTTTTTCAAAGTGCTTTCTTTGTACCTTTTTATCTCCCCCACCCACTAGACACAGGTCTTGCTAGGCATTTCAGACTCCTAGTGATCCTCCTGTCTCAGCCTCCCCAGTGCTGGGATTACAGGTATGCACAACCACACCCAGTTTTAGAACCAGCAAGGCATGCCCAGGGTTCCAGGGCCAGCATAGCATGTGGTACCTGGGATGATTCTTGGAACCTTGCACTTGCCAGGCAAGTAATTATGCCACTGAGCTATCTCCCCAGCCCAATTTTTTCATTCTTAACATTTAAAAACATCATGCTAAAATTGCCTTGGAACACATTTACATTTTCTTGAACTTGTTTTCCTTGCTTGATTTGAAGTTCACTGATGGCAGGAATACTTAGTATTAGTAGATACTAAGTATTTGTTGATGAATAAGTGAAGGAAGGGATGAAATTTATAAGAAGTAAATATTTCTTTTATTAAATACAAGATAGAGTTTCTTCTATTCTTAAAGATTAAACACATCTATAAATTTTCAGTATAAGCAATGTATATCCTAGTTGTTGCTGTAGATATAATGGTCAGCAGCAATGATGTGAACCCAATGTTTATAAAGTTCTTTTTTTTTTTTTTTGCATGTAGGACAGGGTCTACATACATCTGACTTACAATGATCTTCCTGTTTACAGCTTCCCAAGTGCTGGGATTACAGGTAGGCACCACCCCACGCAGTCTCAATCACTGTCTCATTGTGCCCTGGAGTTGGGGCCAGCACAGCAGGCCCAGGGATCAAACTCCTGGGCCCCTGTGTCTGCCTAAGCAGGTGCTTTAATCCACTTAACTATATGGCAGGCCTTTTATAAAGTTCTTAAAGCTTTTGACTTATAATAACTGCTACTTAGGTCATGTTAACTATTTTGGAACACAGTGTTGGGGCTATTTTGCCACTTATACTTTGTAAATCTCAAACTGAGATTCAAACAACTGAGTATTACTGAGTGTTATGGTTTGTGTCTAGGTGTCCCCCCAAAGCCTCATGCAGTCTTGGGGTGGCTTCTGGAGTTTGTGATTGATTACGGTGGGTGTGGTTGCTGTACCTGCTCTGGGGCAGGTAATTTGCATTACAATGTAAGGTGGGAAGAGAAGCCAGCTGCTCGAGCTGCTGCTACCCCTCCCTTGTGCTCTTGCTCTTTGCTGCCACCATGAAAGTTTGCCCTCTGCCATGTGCTGCTCTGCCTTGGAACCGGCTGAGTATGGACTGAAACCTCCAGTAACTGTGAGCTAAATAAACCTTTCCTTCCTTCGTTTTGAGTGTCGGGTATTTGTCCCAGCAACGAGAGAAGAGTAACTAAGACACTGAGGGTCTTCAAGTAGCTGAGCTCATCTGTTTCTAAGCCAAGAGGAAATAACTGCTAAGGTAGTTCCCTGGGTTTTATGGTGGACTTGCAGTTTGAGAGAGGAGTCAGGGAAGAGTTTAGGTCAGATTTGTTTTTGTTGAAGTCACCACAGGCTACCTCTGTTCATTTAGTAGGTAATTGTGTGTGTGTGTGTGTGTGTGTGTGTGTGTGTGTGTTTTAACTTGTTAGGCATTTATACCTTTTGGATATGTACTATATTTTGATTACTCTTGCTTTTCGTTGTATATGCAGAGTGATACTATCTTTGTGTATTCTAAGATTTCACATTTCATTTAAGGGCTAAGAATTTTAAATAAAGGTAGTTCAAAAATAACCAACTATTTGAAGCTTAAATTATCTAAGCTTTAATAAGTAGATTATTTAGGTCATCTTACTTACTTTAGTGCTTTACATTAAAATATTCCTGTTTAATGAACATTTAATTGCTTGGTAAAATTTGCTAATCAAATTGTCAGACTGTGTTAAAGGACTTGTCAAAATGTTTATTTAACAGTTATTTCCTCCTGCTTAACATTGTGGATCCCTTTAACCCTCCAATCCATTTTACCCCTGATAATTGTGTTAAATGGCAGTATTGAGTAAGCCATTATTTTAAAAATTATAAAATAAGCTTATTCTAAAGGTAAAACAACACTGAGATCATATAACTACAGAAAAAATTGTAACCCTCAAGAAATAAACCAATAAGAAATGCTACAAACAATGTGTGTGTGTGGGTGGGGGCAAGAGAGTAATCCTTCATTGTTGGAGAAACTGTAAACTAGTACAACCATTACAGAAATCAGTAAGGAAATTCCTTAAGAAGCTAAAATCAGTAATTTCATTTGACCTAGCCATTCCTCAGAAACTATAATTGGACATTTCATTCCATTTCTCTATTAGATATCTTCCTAAAAGAGTTAACGACATCATATTGCAGTGAGGTATGCATATCCATGTTTATAGTAGTAGTTCATAATAGCTAAATCTTGGAAGCAGATTGTATGTTCAAAGACTATCTATCTTTGTCCATGAATGGATAGAGAAAATGTGGAATGTGCACATAATGGAGTACTATTCTGCTGTACAGAAGGACAAGCTCAAATTATTGGTAGGAAAATGGATGACCCTTGAGACCATAATGTTAAGTGAAGTAAATAAGATAGGTAAATTTAAATGTCACATGGTTTCTCTTATATGACAAAGTCATTACATAAGTGAAGTGCAAAATAAAAGACTAAAAAAAAGGAGGGAAAGAAAAACTTGTCATAATCTAACATGGGCAGGGCCGACGAGATAACTCAGCAGACTAAGTGTCTGCTTAGGCAAGCACAGAGACTGGTGTTTGATCCCTGGCACCACATGCTATACCAGCCCCACCCCCAGGCACACTGAGCCAGTCACTGAGATCAGGCATGGTGGTACACACCTGTAATCCCAGTGCTGGGGAGGCTGAAAACAGGAGTATCACTATAAGTCTGAGGTGTGTAGTGAGATCCTATACCGAATATATAAAAATAAGAAAAATAATTTAATATGGGCACTGTATCTAAAATTATGCCTTGATTTAGCATAGCTGTCTTAAGGGTTTTATATGTTTTTGGCCTGTTAGTTTGGCTGTTAATCTGTATTTATGATAATTAACTTGATGAGGACTTATAAATAAATGAATCTGATTCTGGTCAGAAAATTTCTTCAAAAGGGGATTGAAGGGAAGTGAGAAAGAAAGAATTGAAATGTGTTATGTACATTTATCAATTAATGTAATCATATATGATGTACATACAGATACAATTAAAAAATAGGCTCATTCTAAAAAAATTGGCAAAGTATAGATTTAGGAAGCAATAAATAGTAATCTGAACCACAATTTTACTATTTTGAGGCAACTATTTTTTTTTCAAATCTAACTTTGTTTTGCAAGTAATTTTAGGTTCACAATAGATTGAGTGGCTCGTAAATGTCCCATACATTCCCTATCTTCCCCATTAAGAACATCTCTTACCAGGATGAAATTATGCTGAAAAATAATTTTCACTGAAAATTGACCATTTATGTTAGAATTCACTCTTGCTATCATATAGTCTATGGAGTTGAACAAATACTAGGTAAGTATCCACTATTATAGTATTGTACAAAGTAGTTTCTTTGGCCTCCAGAACCTCTGCTTTCCCTTTCCTCATCCCTCTTTCCTAACCTGTGGCAACTATTAATCTCTTTTTCCATTTTTCTTCTTGAAATCAAATTGTTAGAATTATACTGCAGTGAAAATTTTCAGACTTGCTTCTTCTGCTTAGTGACATATTTTTAAGTTCCTCCATTTATTTTCAAAACTCACTAGCTCATTTCCTTGTAGAGCTGAATAACATTGCATCAAGTGTATGTACCAAAGTTTATCCACCAAGTCTTTTTGAAAGACACTGTATGTATCAACTGTGATATAAAATACCAATATACTGTACAGGTTTTTGTGTGGGTGTTTGTTTTCAACTCTTTTGTGTAAATACCAGGGAACACTATACTAAATGGTATTAGTATGTTTAGTATTATGAGCAACTGCCAGATCTTGGCTAAGATGCAAGGGCTCACTGCCTATTGCACGTAGAAACTGATACTATTTAACAAGTTTTACAAAAAGTGGGCTTTGTGGAATTTGATAAGTCTAATAATGTCTTGGGTCTTGATTGGATAAAGTTCTATCTTTCATAATATTCTTTAGTCCTATGTTGTAATTTAATTGTCAGCTTCCCTTGCTCTTGATAGTAGCCAGTTTTTCTCCTGGTCCTGAATGTAAGTTTCAGGACTTTATGTAAAGTTCATAACTTTTAGTTCCATTCAACCAGGGGTCTATGTTAGTTAATCTGGATTGTCATTGTTACTAGATTAAGACATTCCTGGAGAAATGATTGAAACGTAAGAGCAGTGACCTCATGAATGAGCTTAGCTGAGTGGGCTCTCAGGAGGTGTAGGACATTGTCTGGAGACGTGATCCATGGCAATCTAGCTGTGTAGACTGTCTGGTTCCTGGCCCCTTACTCTCTGGTACACTTCCCTTGTGTTTTGTTTCTCATTTATCATGAAGTGAGAAGTTTTGTTTCACCTTGCCCTGATGCCATGATGCTTTTGCCTTGGAGCTTGGGACTGAAACCCTGTGCCAGAATAAATGTATCTTCCTTTAATATGCAAATTCAAGTGTTTTGTCCCAGTGGTGATGGGAAAACTGACCAATACCAGGTCCTCCTTAGGTTAGACTTTGAGGTGCTTCACAGATCACTACTTTCTATAAAAACATATTACACAGGGGCTACAAATGAAGGAGTTATTAAAATATGCTTAGCAGTAGAGGAAACAGTTAACCTTTCTGATCTGGGCATTTTAAATAGATGGGGCTCAAGGAGACAAGTGAAAAAAGTACAAAGGGATGGTTTGTGTAAATGATATCAGGTTAGTTTTTTATATTAACTGGGAGTTACCAACATTAGTATTCTGTTCTCCTGTGGATTTTCAGAGAGCGTGAGAGAGAAGGACGGGACACAAGAATGCTAGCTTACTCTTGATTATTGTATGTTAAAGGAATGCCCATCAGATCATTGAAACATATTTCCAAGTTGCAAGAAAAAATAAATTCTATAATTGTAAAACCTTTTTAGTAAATGCTGATAAGAGGTTGTGTCCCTCCTGTCTGACCTTCTTCCAAAGTGTTTTCTCCATTTTGTTTATGAACCACTAGAGAGCCTTTGTTGCTCCACATCCTATGCAGCATTTGGTGTTGTCACTGTTCTAGACTTTTGTCATAATAATAGTTCTATAGTGTAGTAGTATGTTTTGTTGTTTTACTTTGGGTTTCCTAGATAATTTAAGATTCATATTTTCATACGCTTGTTTGCTACTGTATCTGTGTATCTTCTTTGGGGAGTTATCTACTCACGTCTTTAGCTCATTTTATAATTTATTTTTATTTTTATTAGTACATGTTTACACCACACAAATTTTTACATTTCTCATGTTTAGTTGGTACATGTACATAACATATCTTAATTTCATTTTTTCATCTCCTTTCCCAAACCTCTTTTACTTTTCTTTCTACCTTTTAATCTACTTCCAATTTGAAAGAGATCTATCTTCTTATTGTCTATTATCTTTATTATAATTTGGTTTTCTCTCATAAGATAAGCTATGGAATATTTAAAGCTTATGTTTCTGACTTAGTTCACTTAGCATTATGGTCTCAAAGTAGATCCAGTTTCTTACAGATGATTTATTTATCCTTATGGCAGTGTAGAGCTCCATCGGGCATAAATCTGTTGGTGGAAATAGGCTGCTTCCAAGACTTAGCAATTATGGATTGTGCTGTTATGAACATAAGCAGTCATGTATCCCTGTAATAGTCTTTAGCTCTTCTAGAAGTATATCTAGAAGGGTATTCCTGGATCAAATTGAATTTATGTAGCTTATTTTAAAATTTGTTTAAAGAAATAACTGTTAATAATGTAATGTCCTTGCTATAATTTTATTTCTGTATTTTTAATGAATAATTGAGATTTTGAGTAAAAGTAATTTTTTAGAACATATTTCCCTAATTAACATCACATCGAAAATTTTTTCCTATTAAAAGTGCATTATGTGATTGTAAGAACTAATTGTCATGAGACCTGACATCTACTTCTTAGAAATTTCTTTTTTTTAAAGAATTACAAATAATACTGCCATTAAGATAATTATGTTTAAAATTTTCTCTGTAGACTTGTTATTTTCTTAGAATACATCCCAGAAGTGATGTCACTAGATTGAAAAGCAGAAATACTTTTGAGAGTCTTTATACCTACTATGAAGTTGCTTTTCAATAATAATGGAAATAGCAGTTAACATTGACTGATTGCTTCCTCTGTAACAGGCACTGTTCTTAGTTTTTCAGTTGTCTTACCTCATTAAATCCTACCAGTACCATTGTGCAGTAGAATTTTATTTATTTATTTATTTATTTATTTATTTATTTATTTATTTATTTTAAAGAACAGTTGAGATTTTGGGTAAAAAAAATGATCTCATACAAATAGAATTTATAATTTACAGGTATAGAAACTGAAGCCTAGAAAGGTGGTAAAAGTATTCATTAAGGTACAATAAAAACAGGAAAGATTTGAATAAAAAGGTATGCTCTGTGTAAGAAGGCTTTTTAGAATAAGTTATTTCCAAATTGATTCATAAGGTTTGCACAGTTCCTCACAAAATCCCATATTACATTGAAATGAAAATAAAATATGGACCAACTTTTTGGGTGATATTTCCAGAGCAGTACTAGTAAGTATAACTGAGTCATGTTAAAGAAGGCTTGAAATCCTCATATGACCAACAGATAAAGCTATGGCAAACAGTGTGCAGAAAGTGAGGCATGAACAGAAGGACAAGTCACATGAGTCAGAACAATAGTTACAAATTCACTGAAACAAGATTTTTATGTGCTGTGGCTGTAGAATAAAGCTAGTTGATATTTCTATATCTATTGTTTCATATGTTTGGGTGTATGTATTAATTTGTAATATCTGTTGGTAAAACTGAAAATATATAGTTAAAATACAAATATACTTGTAGGCAATTCATATGCAAGTTTATGTTAATTTATTTAGAAAAATACATGTGTGTTGAGCAGGGAATTTATTTCTCAAGTTTATAGAGGTTGCAAGTTCAGAGTTGGGTTTGGTTTCATCATCATTAAGACTCAAGTTCCATGTTCTTCATTGTTCTGCCATGTGTAGCATGTTCTCTCACTGTCCTAGATGGATGTGCTGGTCCAGCTGTTACTAGGTTCTGGGGTACTGGATCCTCTTTCTAGACCTGGTTTCCAGGTTCTTTCAATCTGGAACAGAGAATCAAAAGTAATGAGTGAAAATGGTGGCAAAGTGTATTTGAAAAATTAAAAGTGAAGGATAAGAGAGAAACTGGTTTGGTAGAGCAAGCTTGGCCTTAGTGAAAGAGGGGAGAAAAGTGAAAATAGAACAAAAATACACACTAGCTGCAGGTTGGACTACTGGGAAAAGGCATGAAAGCATGCTTTTGATTGTGTTGTCCTCTTTTATTCCCTTCATACATATACGCAGCTTTGGGAATTACTTGATGCCTTTCCTGAGATCTGTTCTCACTCTCAAAACTAGCTTTGCCATATCCTGACTTCCTGATTCAAAAACATCATGTATTTCATCATGCAGGGAAACCACAAAGGAAAATAAGAGGGTGGCGTGCCATGGCCTAATCTTACCTATCTTTAGGGAGGTTTTGGAAACTACCACACAGTACTTACATTTTGTTCCCATTGGTAAGAACTCTAAGCCCTTGGAACAATATATAGTAATTAATGGCCAGCAAAAACAAAGTGTTGTTTTATTACTAAAGAGAAATGAGAAAAGAAATATTGGGCTCTACATAGCTGCCTCTTCTCTCCCTTATTTATGTACACAGAATCATTTAAGTATAGTAACAACATCTAAGTGTTCACAAAGAAGCATTATCAAGTGGAAGCTGCCTTTGGTACTAATTTTCCTGTGACATCACAGCATATATTCTGAGGTGGAAGGAATGGCTGAGACAGAGGGGGGTGGACTTGATGGGGAAGAGACAGACCTCAAGCTGTAGGAACTTCTCATTCTTCTGTTACTGAACAATTCTGGGAACCTGATTAAGACTATGGATGAACACTGACTCCTAACCCTTCCTGCAACTCTCCTTAGTAACGGTTCCTAGAAGGAAAGATTCTGGAATTTTAGGAAAAGAAGAAAATTTATTTGGTACTATTGAGTTTAAATTGGAGTCAGAAAGTGAGAAATCTCTGACCAGCAGGACTCCAGGGTATAATGATTGCATTTTTAGGCATTGTTCAGCACAGGTCCCTGTGTATTAGACTGTTGGTAAATACCTGCAGTGGTAGTGATATAATGTCAGGGTTAAAACATGTGTAACTCATAATTTTAATTTCATAGAATTCCACCAAAAATTTCTTTATTTTTTATTATTAATATTTTTTTTTTTTCGTATTTTAGGCCAGGATCACCAGGGTGTTCAGGGTCTCACTACTAGATGGGACTCCTAGTGATCCTCCTGTTTACAGCCTCCCAAAAGCTGGGATGACAGGTGTGTACCCCCACGCCCAGTCTCAACTGCTGGCAATGACACCCAGTCTCAAGTGTCCTTTTAACATGCCCTGGGGGCGTTGCCAGCAGGCAGGCCTGGGGATTGAACCCCCAGCCCCTGCGCCTGCTTGCAGGCTCTTTAATCCACTGAGCTGTTTGGCCGGCCCTCCACCAAAAATTTCAATGCAGAAAAATATCATACAGTTAAATGCTTTGTAATTTATGCTAGCATTGTACTTCTGATAAAACCAAGTGCTCTCTATAACCTACGATGTAGTCTTAAAATGTTTACCTTTTTCCTAAGATGTAGACCTGAGGGAGCATATACTTTGTTTCAATATGTAGAAATTACTTCAGGATTGTATAAAAAGCCAAAAAAAAGGTTAATATAAAATTTTTTGTTTGCTTTTTTTTGTTGATTTTTTTTTCAATTCATTTCATTTTACTACTGGAATCACAGTGTTTTCTTTTTTTAAAAAATCCAAGAGATACAGTGCATAAATGTAAAATTTACCTTACTTTGATCAGCTTTCAGGATTGAGGCAAAATAAAAATATTCTTGAGAGGAGCACAAAGATGGTAGAGTGGTATGCAGCAGAGAAAAAGCCTCCAAGAGTTGTTGAGCAGAGGCTTAAATATAGCAAAGTGAAGAAGATGAGAAGGAGAGAAAGGGGTACAGGGTCCAGGAAGGATCTAAAGTGTGAATTGAAGCCCATGGCGATTGAAGAGAGAAACTCCAGGGAAGGAGGTAGCTGGTGGTGTCTTTTCCCTGAGATAGGACTCACTATGTGAGAGGAGCAATTCAAACATGTGGACACACAATGACTGCTGGCAACACCACAGTCTTCCACAGAGAGACACAGCAGTGGAATGGAGCAGTGGACATGGAGGACTACACTAGCTGATGGTGAGTACTGAGAGCTCAGTTTTCCCATGCAAGAGAGCAGTTGACCAGGAGCCATGTTGGGGAGGGAGCCAGCTGATCTCAGAACTCAGAGCCACTGTATACTCACTCTGTCTAGTGGTTACCATTTGGTCTCAGTCCTGTGGAAGGTATGCTGATGGCTGCAGGCTGAATGAGTGAGTCTGGTCACAGTCAGACAGCGCAGGCATGCTGAGATGATCTACGTCCCTGTGAGAAAACTACTGCTGGCTTGCTGAGAAACCTGAAAGAGGACTTTTTTCCTTTCTCTCTCTCTCTCTCTCTCTCTCTCTCTCTTTCTTTTTGTGTGTGTGGTGGTGGTGGTGGTAGTTCTGTTTTTATTTTTTCTGTCCTTCATTGTTTGATCTTGTCTTTATATGAGTGTGGAGGTGGTTTCTTCTGATCTTGAACAAACTGAAGAGGTAGAATCTTGCAACAGACTCAAAATCTAAAAATCAGCAATACTTGGAATTTATTTCAGAGAAGTAGTTATTTCCTAAGGTTTCTGAATATTAATTATAAAGCAACCGATCATAGGCAATTTATAAGCATCACCCAAGAATTAAACTTTTTTTAAAAAGAAAATAAAATAAAAATTAGAAGACACTTAAGATGCAACCCCAGACATCTGGTTCATCAAAGGCAAATACAGGGAGCAATGAGATGGGACAATTCAAAAGCCATTTACCTGACCTCTATGAAGTGATAACAGCAAAGCAATTGAATGAAGCTCTAGAAAAATCTAATCTGGTATTAGACATTTTTGCTTAAAAGAAATAGATACAAAGTTATTTACAGAAAAGCACATTCTTTCATAAGAATCCATTACCTGTAATAGATTACATTACCATAATTTAGGAACCTAAGCTATTACTCACTTAAGGAGCACTGGATATTGACAACCAGAAACCTGTTTTGTAGGGGGATAAAGGGTCAGTGGTGGGTGAGTGTCAGAGGGTTAGAGTTTTAAGCTAACAGTTCTGATTTATATCTGTAACCAATCATGTATCCATTATTGGTAAGCGTATGACAGCCCTTTTTGGGCCTCCTTGCATCTTTAAACTTTTTCTGGAAGGAACAGACTCCTATGTTTACTGTAGTAGTCAAGATGCTAAATGTTCAGAGTTTTGTAAAAGTGGCTCAAAACTAAAACATGTGCATTGTTTCGTGGAAAATTCCACTGTGACCACTTTATTCCATTGTTTGGAGCAATAGCACTTTTAGTCTGTCTTTATGTGGAATTCACAGCCTCTTAATTACCTTGGTTTATTTTCGTTGGAGTATTCTCTCCTTTTTGGGTTCCATGCATACATATTTTGTTTTACGTTACAGATAGAATTGCATTACTGCTCCATACAATAGTAAGTCTCATAGTTTTTTTGTGTTTCTCATGTCCTTTTTGGTGCTACTTATCTCTTGCTTGCTTTATGCACAACTTAGTGAGTCTGTTTCAATAGGAAATAGCCCGTGACAAACTAGGGAGATGAGGTTTGTCACCTTTCATGACATGTGAGCTTAGGGCCTGTTATTGTCCTATAGTCACATTATCACTTTGAACATGTTACATGCAAGTTGTGCGCATTGATACCACTTTTAGAAGAGCTCTCAGCTTCTGTAAGTTGTTTAATTCAACCACCTTGGATTTTGTAGCCATCAAATGCTTCCATTTCTCAGCATGTCTAGGATTCCTATCGTTTCTTTTAGGTCATCATTAAATGAGACCATTGTAATTTCAACTTACAGTAGATCCTTTCTTATCAAAACATACTTTATCTTTGAAGTGTTTTAGTAAGATCTTTA
>NW_004524607.1:14770227-14801518 GCF_000260255.1 Octodon degus | reverse complement strand
TTACAGCCTCCCAAGAGCTGGGATTACAGGTGTGTGCTACCATGCCCAGTCTCAATTGTCCTCTCAGCATGCCCTGGAGGTGAGTCTGCACAGCAGGCCCGGGGATTGAACCCCCAGCCCCTGCACCTGCTTGCAGGCACTTTAAACCACTGAGCTGTTTGGCTGGCCCTCTTGAGATTTATTGTAGGAAATAATAACAATGTCAGGTAACATTTTTATATTGCTTATTATGTTCTGGAAGCTATTTTAAGCATTTTACATATAATATTTTACATAATTCACTATTATCCTGTTAGGTTCCTCTTGTTGTATCCATCTTGTTGGCTAAAAAATTTGAGGCACAGAAGATTAACTTGTACTGATTCATGTAGCTCATGATGGTGAAGCCAGAACTTTATTTTACTCTGTTATATACGTAAGTATACATGGATATAACATAGTTACATCCATAAATGTAAAAGATTAGAAGTATTGAATCTACTTTTATTTCCATAAATCGATGTTATTATGTCATGAGAACTATATAATAGAATTCTGTAAGGAGATTAAAGACTAAAACGCACTTTTTTAAATGCTAAATTTTATGAGTATTGTTATGTAATATTGATATTGACATGTATAATGGAAAACAAATATATAATTAGAAAAGCACATACTAGAATAGTAATAGTAGCAATTATTTTGGATGTATGATTATGGGTGACTTTATATGTGTTTTTTTCCCTCCAAAGACTTTAGCGTTTTATTCTGCATTTGGGGCAAAAAAACTTACTTAAAATTGTTTTAGTTAAATGTTTTTTCATTGAATGACATTTTTGCCCTTATGTCAGGCAAGCAAGTAAAAATGTCCATCAAGGGTTGTCTTGTTAGCATGATAATAATTAGGTTATATGCATTGCCTCTCTGTTTGTGGCTTTTTAACCTTGTCATTGGATCACAAGGGATGTCTTGACTGGATATTTGGAAGTTTTAATATGAGTGTTTTGCTTTCTTTCTAAAGCAGTTGAAAGAAGTAGTATGGTCTTAACATTTATGCTGTAGTTTTTTTTTTTTTTTTTTTTTTTTTTTTTTTTTTTTTGGTGGAACCGGGGATTGAACTTAGGCCCTTGTGCTTGCTAGGGAAGCGCTTATTCCACTGAGCCATCTCCCCGGCCCCAATGCTGTAGTTTTAATGTGTGACTTGATTAAGCTAAAATTCACCTTGGGTATAGAAATCTCAGACTCTCCAAGTTTTTCCTAATAAAGGAAATTTTAAATCTGGTCTTCTAGTATTACACCTGATCAAGTGGATGCATTGATCTTCTGTTTGGCCCACTTGCCATTGTTTAAAGAATCACATGTGTTTGGATAGCATGTCTAAAACGGCCTTTTGCCCTACACACTTTTGTGGTTGGCCCCGCACAAACATTATTTTGTAGTGCATTAGTTTCCTATTTCTTTTAATTTATGTCTTTGGTGCAGGGTCTAACTATGCACTACTCAGATCAGACTCGTAGTGATCCTCAGCACTGGGATTGTAGGTGTGAACCACAATGTTTGGACTTGGTGGCAGGCTCAGTGCACCTGGGGGCAGGGGCAGTGTGGCATGTGGTGCAGGGGATCGAACCCCAGGCCCTGTGTTTGCCTAAGCAGGTGCTTAGTTTGCTGAGCTATCTCCCTGGCCCTTAGTTTCCTATTTCTGCCACAATAAGTTACCACAAATTTAGCAGTTTATGCGAACACTAACTCATGTGATGGTTTGATAGGTCAGAAGTCTTATCTCTGACAAGATTCAACTGGTTTTATTTAGTTTCTCATAAGGTCAAAATCAAAGTCTGTAAGGATGATCTGAACTCTTTTCTGGATACTCTGAGGATGCATCTGCTTCTAAACTTATTTAGGTTGCTTGAATTTTGTTCCTTGTTAGTATAAAATGGAGTCCCCTTTCCCTTTCCCACTGTTAGCCCAGGACTGGTTTTGCTCCTATGGGCCACTTACATTTCTTTTTCTGGATTCCATGTGGCCTTCTCCAGAAATAGCAGCTAGAGTCCCATTTCAGGGTCAGTTCCAATTTCCCTTCTTCCATGAATCTGTACTTTTGGAGTGCCAGTAATTAGATTAGATTGACCTAGACAATCCAGAGTATTCTCTCTGTTTCATTTGTAAAGTCTCTGCCTTGTAAAGTATTCATAGATTCTCAGTGTTAACGATACCTTTTGGGAACCACTTTGCCCACCACCATGAGCCTGGTGTACCTTTAAACAGTACTTCCATTTGTGTACCATTGTGGTTGACCCCAGACAGTAAGGGATATAGTTCAGACACATAGTTTGTAAAATTTAATTGGGAACTTCTGTGTATTTTAGAAACTAAACATAGAGTAAAATTAGTAAACATGAGAAGGAGAGAAGGTCTTCCTTCCAAAGGAGGAAGTACCTGAGTGGGTCCTTTAAGACTGCTTTGGACTTTGATGTTCAGAGTATCAAGGAATTACAGAAGGCATGGTTAAACATGAACAACTTAAATAAATGTGGTGTAGGATTGGATTGATGCCTTTAGGTGACAGCAGAGAGACTATATTTGCCAAAAAGTAAGAAATAATATACACAACTGTAGGAGGTTTAGAGAGTAAGTTAAGGGATGAAATTTAAACATGATTTCCTAAAATGAAAAACTTAACTTTTTGAGTAAGAGAGCAATAAAAGGAAATGAATGTTTCATGAAGATTAGTCTACTGGTGCTTTGAAGGATGGCTAGGCAGCAGAGATGGTGAGGTGGGGCAAGTGAGGATGGCGCAGAGTCTGTACCATCATCATCATGCACCTTCTGATAGATAATATTCTTAAATGTTGACTCTAAGATTTTTTTTCAAAACATAAGCTTTAAAAGACTACCTTATTAACTTCTTCATTAATAATGTTGTCTCTTGATCTTATTGCATGTAGTATATCTTAGGCTGTGATAGCAGTAATAAAGGTATACCTTTTTCCTATGCCAGACTCTCAGTACCTTGCTTGCTCTTTTCAGCATTGAAAGATTTACTTGTTCTATTTGAATAAGATTTAAGTGTTAGAAATCTGAATTTATTTTATCAAGATAATCTAGCAAGTCAGTGTCATAAGTGGAAGCAAAATTGTGGTTTTTAATTCTTATCCTGTGCCCATGCCTGTGGCTATACTTTGAGATAACTTGAGAGAATTTTAAGTGCACAATATACACTAAACTGAATAATATTGCTAAATATATTTATGGTTTTTAGGGTGATAACATGTGTGTATCTGCCATAAAATAAACACTTCATGCTCCTTTTAAGCTGGAATTGTTTTGATTATTTGGTGCCCTCAGGGCTTGACATGGGGACTGCCTGTAATATTAAGATCCCTGAGATGTTTATTAAGTCAGTGATTGATGACTGGGGATACATAGGCTGATCTCTAAAAGGCTTCTTATTTTCTACCCTCATCAAAACTGCCAGAGGATGGAGGAAAGGTTGACAAAGCAGCAGATGTGCTATCCTAACCCTGAATCACTGTATAGTTCTGGCTTTCAGGTTCACAGTAACCAATGAAAACCATGATCTTGTTTTAAAATAATTTTAATATTGATCATTTTAGGTTGGGGTGAGATTCATAAGTACTCACATCAATGAATGTGATAGCTTGCTCTTTGGAGATCTGATTAGTTTAAGTTCAGAGGATCATTGTAGACATGACTTCAGTAAAGGTTACAGGCACTCTGGCTCTGAAATTTCATTTTGGAGTAAGAGGTCCCTAAGGGCTACTTTGACTTATTTAATTACACCATACAGGATGTAGATAATAGTTTTATAAAATCCTTCTTCAAGGGAAATGTGTAATTTAATACAATGTGTTAAGTTGGTAAACCTTTAACATTTGTTCGGTGAGATGGGTGAAATAGATTTGGATTAAATAAAAGGGGAAAATTGGGTATCATGTGTGCTTTAGAAAGGACAATATTTGTATATTTTTGACAAAATTTGAGAAACTGAAATCTAAAAAGCACCATATGTGGTTGACCAGAATCAGTTATCTGTTAAAGAGCCACTGAATGAAAAAGTTTTCTTTTTTCTTTTTGCTCAGTTAATGGTTTTGAGTATCTTCTGTTTGTAGAGATGTGATTTTGGTACTAAATCCTAGCGAGGTAGTCTTCACTGGTACAGCTTCTGGTCTGGTCAGGATGAGGCCTGTGTACATGGTGTGAAGCTTACCAAGGGCTCAGTGAGAACATACCACGCACCGAAGAGGTGCTTATCCCCCAGCAGGTCTTCACTCAGTTTTCAATGAAAGTGACTTTCTGTGAACCCTTTTGGCTTGGTGAATGTCCATTGATCTTTCAGGGTTTAGTTGAGATCCATTAGCTTTTCCAGCCAATCTTTTTTCCTTACCCTCTTCTTTCCCCTATAGCATGCAGTACATGCTTTTCTCCCAGCATTTGTCATACCTCAGTGGGTGCAGTGTACCCAAATAAATTCAGGAAGGGGAGGTCTGGAAACTTCCAACCTTCCAGAGGAAAAATAAAACTCTGTATGCTCAAAAATTAAAATCATCAAATATTAAGTAATCTGTGCCTCTTGGTGACAATCAGATTTCATTTGTAGCAGTTTAAGACTTCCTTTTTGTTAAATCAAAAAATAAACACAAAGGAAAGCTAACAGATCTTAACTTAGATGGAAATCATTTCTGCTCCAGGAAGAATGATGTATTTGTTTTCACATGTATCTCCCTTCCCACTGCACCATGATCTTTGCTTTAGAAGAAAAGTATGAAAAATATTTGGGAATGTGTTGGGGCAAACATGTTTCTTCAAAAGAAACTATTGTGATTCTTATTAATAATTGGATTTGATATTTTTGTTTTTTTTATTTTTTCATTACTTTCTAGAAATCCTCTTGTGTTCACCAGCTTTTATCTACTAAGAGTCATGTGACTTTGTAGAATAAAGGTCACTTGGTAGTTGTATATGGCCATGTGTCCTGTTATTTTATGCAATATTTACTCCCCTCTTTTGCCAGTTGAAGGCTTCCATTTTTTCTGTTACCTATGGTTCACCTACCTCTTTCTACAAGATGATTGAATAAGTGTTTATTAAGTAACTTTTGTGAAGTAACTATTCTAGGTATTAGGATAAACTGATTCAGACAAGGTACTTGTCCTTATAGATTTTTTTTTTTTTGGTGGTACCAGGGATCGAATTCAGGACTTATTCCACTGAGCTATTACTCAAGGCCCACCTTATAGATTTTATAGTCCTTCAAAGAAGAAAGTTCATACAACAGATAATTATTTGAGAATGTTAAGGAAACTATCCTGAGGACATTCAGATGATTGAAATGGTGTACAAAATAAGAATGTATAATATTGGAAAGTTTAATAGACTCAATATACCAAAGATAGGCTTGATGATATTTAGTAAGACTTTTTGTAACCCAGTCATGAGGAAAAAAGTATACCTATCTGTATCATTGGTTAGAAAAAAGAGAAATTCTAAATTTCAAATGCTAATTGGTTATGGGTATAGATTGTGAAGAGAAAATTGAGTAGAATTTAAATTAAGACAAACAAATGAAAAGGAAAAAATCATATTTTCTACATAATTTAATAGAGGTAATAAATACTTGTAGAGACTGAACAGTTATACTTTATAGCAGTGCTCCTTAATTTGTAGGGAAGGACTACTTTTGTTTTGATTTTCTTTCTTTGTAGTTATACTGATTGTAAACTAACTAAAGCTCTTTCTGCACATGACTGGTATGAAGCTCATCCCACAGGGGGGTCAAATTGGTATAAATTCTAATCAGTAAGACTATTTCACTGACCTTTCAAAGCAAAGTCAGACTATAGTATAGCTTCTAAAATTCTTATTCTTCATTTTTTATTCTTATTTTCTATGTGAACCATAACAGTGTTAGCCTAGCTCAGTTCAAGGTTACACTTAGTCTAGTAAAACTATCATGTAACTGAGATATATTTCTTTTCATATTCTGCATTATAATTTCAGTATCTTTATTCTAATTTCATCCTCACCAAGCATTCTTGTACTTAGAAGGTCAAAATGTCATTGTGATTGTGAGTACAACCCCTGCTGTGCACTAAGGACTTGGTGTCTAATATATTCACCTGTGGTTCTAGAGTCTGGTCCCTGACTCTTTGATTCTATCAAGACGATTTTGGTCTGCACCAGCACTGCAGTTTTTGGTCTGCACTAGCACATCAGCTTTATTGACAACATTGATTGATTCATTCTTTCAACAAATATTGCCTGAGAAGATGACATTTGAACAAAGCCCTGCAGGAAGGAGGGTCATGAACTTAAGGAATATGGGGGAGAGAACTTTCCAGAAAGAAGGAATGGGAAAAAACAATTGCTTGAGATATAAGAGATGAGGTCAGAAGCACCAGATCATGCTGGGCCGCCCAAAACATCTGAGTGAGAAGACAACGATATAATGATTTTGAATCAAGGCAGAAATGACAAGGTCTTGCTTAAATTGTAACAAAATTACAATGCTTGTCATTTTTAGACTAGTGTAGCAGTTTTGAAAATGGGAGTAAGGAGTTCAGTTAGGCAATTTAAATGATAAATTTCCAAATAAAAAATAATGAGATGGTTGGATCAGGTGGTAGCAATAGAGACGAGAGACGTAGAGGATTTGAGGATATATTTTAAGAGTTATTACATTGGGATTTATTGATAGGTTGAAAATGGAGAGAGAGAGAGAGAGAGAGAGAGAGAGAGAGAGAGAGAGAGAGAGAGACAGACAGAGAATGAGTGCATATGTATCCACATGTGTCTATAGCAAATAGAAAAAGTGGAGCCAAGATATTTTACCTGAGAACTTGCGTTTCTATATACTGAGATGGGGAAACTGAGAGTGGCAGGTGAGATAAGATGCTGGGAGCAATTGTTTGTACTTTTTCTCTTTTTAATTTCTGATACATTTCTTTGTGTCTTTCTTCCAAGTTTACATGCATATATCTGGTAATATGAATAATTGGTTGGAAGATAACACTATGTGTTACAACAAATACTGTGAAATTCATATTACTTTGTTAAGTGAAATTCTGTGTCACTTGTAATTTTTTTCTGCTTTAATTCTAATTTGTACTATCTTTAAAAAAAAAGATGTTGGGAGCTTGTATTTACACCCTCACTTTGAAATGTCTGACAGGTAGCTATTAGAGGAAATCTTTTTAGACAGAAATTTGTACAAATCTGGGTTTGCTTTGTAGAGCTTCCAGGTTAGGAAAATAAAAAATTCAAGGGGTCCTTGATTCACCTCACAGGAATGGGCAAAATCACTAAGGTAATCACTGTAGATGAAAAAAGAAGACATCTTTTGAATGAACACTAGACTCTCTAGTACTTAGCAATCTGGGAGGCCAAGTGATCAGACAGAAGAGCCTGTGATGAAAGGTAGGAGTGGCTGGAAGAAACCAGTAGTATAGTGTCCTGGAGACCGAAGAAGGATGGTGGGTTCTCTATCTTGTGCAGAGTGCTGAAGCTGAGTCTGTGAAGAAGTCTGACACCAGACCCTTCAGTGTCACCATATGCTATCAGTGATGTTTAAGGCCAGCTTAGATGACATAGAATGGATGAAAACCTGAGTAGAGAGGATACAAAAGGCAATGAGAAGAATGAAAGTAAAGAATATGAAGACAGACTATTCGTACATGGCATATGTTATGAAAAGAGGAGGATGGGTGGTAGCTGGAGGAGGGAGTAGAGGCTTTGTAAAGTGGTCTTTAACATTTAAATGGGAGAGTCTTTGTAGGCTGAGGGGCAAAGTCCAGTGCAAAGAGAAAAATTCAGGTTAGCAAGAGGGTGGGGATAATGGCAGCAGGAATAATTCCATTTTCTAGTGTCCACATGTAGGTTTTTGCCTTTGAATGGGAGAAAGGCTAATTTGTCTGCAGCAATAGGAGACAGAGCAAAATATGCAGGTCCCAAGATAAGCAGGAGAGCTGAGGAGGGTAGTTCCAGGACATGGCTCTTTTCTTTTTTCTTTTTTTTTATTTTTATTTTTTTTCAAAGTTTTATTGATAAACAGCAATGAGACAGTTTCAAATCAAATCGGAAGTACAGTTTCAACAAATAATACACTGCATATATTCTTCTTAGTGGTTAATTGCTGTACAAGATGCGGACTTGTGATCCTATTTACAAACACCATTAGAACAAATCATTCTATTCATTAAGAGAATGCAACTATATATCTATCCTAACCACTTTGAATACACAGATACAAAATAGACATTCATCGGTATACCCCATTTTTTCTAAGTTCCGTTATTGAATATTTTAGGTGTGTAAACTCAGCAAAATATTCCAAAAGAGTCCAGTAGCCCATAATAGCATTGGCTCTTTTCTTGAAGGTAGGATCATTCCCCTGCCCCAGTATTGGGGATTGAACTCAGGACCTTGCATTTGCGTGTCAGGCGCTTATGCCACCGAGCTATATCCCTGGCCCAGTATTTCCTTAGAGAAGCAGGGACAAGGTCACTTCCTAGTAGTGAGGTAAAGGAGTTGTGAAAGTTTTATAGACGGGGTTATGTATTAGGAATCTAGGAGAGTGGAAACTGAAGACCAGAGTGAGTGCTAGGCAATAGAGCCTCTTTGAGCTTTCTGTGCCATGGTACGGGGGCTGAGAGTCTGTAGTTCTCTATTTCTTTCAGACATGTTTAGCTGCTTGGAAGCAGAAGTGGAGTTCCCTAATTATAACAGATAGAGGCATTGCTTCTAAACCTGGATGAGTGAATCTCATCTCTCCATAGATTCAAGCCATGGAAACAGTAGGTCATTTTCTGCTCTGTTTCCTCTAAATAGCAGATATACATAGGGCAGTTACCTCTTCACACTTAGAAGAACCTCTTTGCTTCACTTCTCTGTTGTCCAGTCTTCTGGGGTGTTTATGGCATGGTGCCCAGTAATCTTCAAGTATGGTTGGGCAACCAGAGAGCAGAAACTGAACTCAGTAGTGACTTTTAGCACCACCAACCTGGAAAATATGATATTGGCAGCCATATGGACCATGTCTTTCTGATTGCAAAGGCCTTTGTTGGTACAGAGAATTCCTGTCAGAAAAAAAAAGTCTGTCTTTTTTTTTGTTTTGTTTTTTTCCTAGGTGGAGTCCCATTTCTAATGAAGGGTTTTGGACAGGTGATGTCAACTTTCAAGACTGTTTGGAGTTGATCTTTCATGACTTCCCCCAAGGGTTCCATTAAGTTCTAGCTCAGTTGCTTTGTAAACAATTTGTTTGCCTAGACTATTCCCCAACTTCCTATTATTTGACCAATAAAAAGAATCAGTTTTAATGTAATAATTTGTCCTTTATAATTTTAATCACATGAATACAATTCAGATTTTGTCAAGATCTTAAACATTTTAGCATTTTAGGTTGGGATAGAGATGAATGAGATACTGTAGTCCTACATTTAAATAATACGTACTTTGGCTTTTAGGATTCGCTTTACACTTTAAGATTTACATTTATTTATTTATTTATTTATTTATTTATTTATTTGCAGAACCAGGGATTAAACTCAGATCCTTGTGCTTGCCAGGGAAGCGCTTATTCCACTGAGCCATCTCCCCAGCCCCTACTTTGGATTTTTATTATGGTACCTACATTACTATAAAATGGAAATAATTTTTACATATGGGAGTTTTTTTAACCTCTGTTGCTGGAGATTGAATCCAGAGCCTAATGAATGTTATAAGAATGCAATACCAGTGTATATATTCCCATCCTGAAAAAAAATTTAAGGTCAGTGCTTTCTCTTATCACTTGATATAATCTCAATGTAATCATTGTTTTTAGATTGAAATTTTATTACCCTGTTTTATGTAACATGTACTTTATGTATACAATAATATGAAGGTATATGTCATCCGTGTGTGTATATATATTTGGTTTTCATCATTGTTCTCCCTTCATTACTTTGCCTGCAAATGTTGGAAAAAATGGTTACTTTCATTTCTCTTTTTCACCATCGTGACTGTGTCCTACAGGGTCATTTATTTTTGTCAAGTTTTCCTTCGTGCCATCAATCTGTCACATTTGTGCACCCATTCTGTTTCTTTTTCTGTTTTTTTTTTCCACAACTGCAGAGAGCCATGGATGATCTTTCATTTGGTTGGTTTTTATTCTTGATGCATATACAAACCACTGGAGTATGCATTTTTGAATTTTCTGTATGCCTTCCAGATATAGTTTTATATTATTATAAAGGCATTTGTCATTTGGGCATCTCAGAAAGGCATTTTCCCTGTGAATCTCTGCTTTCCTTTTATAATGTTCAGATAGTACGATATCAGTAAACTTGATATGCATCTTCTTCTGTTTGGTATTCTGTAATTTCCATTTCTAAATCACACATCTCTGGTTTGATAGTCTGCTCTTGATGTTACTTGTGGTCACTAACCATGCTATTGCAGCATTTGTAGTCAACTGTGTGTCTTCAGATGATTATATTGCTCTTCATAAAATTTTTTATATATACACTACTACTGCATCAATTTTCTAAATACTTAATATTAAATATCAGTATTGTTATAAGTAAATTTTATAGTGAATAAGATACCCCTGTAAGAATTATGTTCTAGTGTGGGAGACAGAAAATAAACAAATAAGTAAATCATATTCTAAAGTTAAGTACTGATAAAGGGCCTATAGATGATGGGAAAATATAACTCCCAGCATGCTAGATGTCAGATATACAAAGTTCATGTTCCCCAAAATCAAAAAATTAATTCTAAAGAATGACAAAAGTTAAGAATAGGAAATAATTTTGAAAAAGATAGCTCCTGACAGGCAGGAGATGACCTGAAAATGGGTCACCAATGAGCCCACTTATCAAAGGAAGTTTTATATAATAAAACAAAGAGATATGTACAAAATCACATGGGATAAAGCTATGATTAACCAGTAAGATTATAAGTAAAGCAACTTACGTAATGCTTACCCAGTGAGGAAGCAAATCATGCAGTTAGTGTACATGGAAAGAATAAGTACCTTTTCTGGAAGAGATGGATCAGGAGGTCCTGGTCACCCAGCTGGGCAACTGATGTCCTTCTAGACTTTATTGGAGCAGGTGACACCAATTGTAATATATTACTAGTCCCTTGAGTAGACAGGGAAGCCCAGTTAATCTGTCTTTATCTTGAGCCTGGCCTTCAACTGATGCTATTCCAGGCACAGTTGTAAGGGGTTCTCATCCTGTGCATTGACTTCTATAAGGGTCTAGCCCTGTCTGATTGCCTATATTTCCACCTAACTTAGCTGTCTATAATAGCCTATGTAAGAAGTAAAGCAGGGTATGAAGATGGATCTGAAGGCATGTGATCAAGGAAGGCCTCTTAGGGAGGTAACTTTCAAAGGAAGACTTGAGTTACTTGGTGGAATGGTAGGAAGCTAAGGGAAAGGGTCAGCAGTTAAGGTGTCCTGAGGCAAAACTATCTTGCAGAGTCTCAGAAACAACAGAAAGTTCTGGGTGGCTGGATGCAGGTCTACTGGGGGTGAGTGGGAAAAGAGGTTGTGAAGAGTAATCCAGGCCTTTACACAACACAGTATAGTCTGGATTTTATTAAAGTTGTAAAGAAAGCACATGGAGATTTTGGGTAGAGAAGGGCTGTGAGATTATTTGCATTTGTTTTTGTTTTGTTTTAAATAAAGTATTCTGGCTCCTGACTGAATAGACTACTGCACTACAAGAGAAAATGTAGCTGACTTGTGGTATTGTAAGAGAGAACATTCCTATGTAAATTAAAAAAATAGGTTAGACTACAGCCACCCTCCTGCAATGGTGAGAAGTGGCAGGAATCAGGTTTAATTTGAAGAGCTTATCAATTGATCTGGAATCTGAGCTGGAGAGGCAAACCCTAGCTTTTGGATCTGAGTACTGAGATAAATTATGACATTTAGGAAGAAGTGGGAATCTCAGGGAGAAGCAGGTTTTCCCATGAAATTTAGGAGTTTCTTTTTTTAAATGAGATCTTCCTTGTCTCCTTCTCTCCCCTTTCTTTTGGGCAGTGGCAGGTGCAGGGCTGAAGAGGGGCCAAAAACGCTGTGGCTTATGGGGCCAGTAGGAGAGTTATAGATGCAGCCAGAATACTTGGTAAATTGGTTGCATACAATTGAACAAATAAGTCAATACATTAAGGATAAGAGGAACTAGGTTTGTCATTGAAAGGTTTATAAATGTAGCAAGGTGGAATATTAAAAAAAATTTTGGGGTATTAGACTGGAATTGGAGTACAAATGTCAATTTATGGCTATATATATATATATATATATATATATATATATCTTGGTAGCTATAGAAAAAATAAATAGAAGTCCAGAGATCTTAATCAATCATCATCAATAAATAAGCAAAGACCTAGATTCTGTTTTTTAAATTCTGTCTTCTGGAAAAAGGGAATCTAGTGTTCCCTGATGGAATAGCTTATTCCTTGATGTACCCAGGAAAACCTGGAAAATATATTTGTGCCAAAATCCAAGGAAGTGCCTAAAATAATAGGACCATCTCAAAAAGTAAGGAGCAGCTCAAAGGTGCTCTTACCAACCACATCTTGAACAATTTGAGCAGCACAATAAAAATAATATTAATAGCTATCCATAAATGGAGGAGAAAGTTCTTTATAGTAAAATGTCAGTTGATGAATAATAAAAATGGTCAATTTTTTAAAATGGCCACTTGACAATAGTGGTTGTGGTTGATTCAAGTAGGATTTATCAGTCAATGCTAACGTTGGTTGGAGAGGTTTGAGGAGAAGTATTTCCTCACAATATTAATTACAAAATAAAACTGGAGACCATGTGATCAAGCCTACACTCCCAGTGGTGGAATATGTTGACATTGTTTCCTTATGAGAAATGCTGAGGAGAATGTAACATCATGCTTCCAGTGACCTGCCCATTTTGCTCAGACTCCACCACTAGTGGGCACTTCTTAGGGACATTTTAGATCTACATCATAAGAATGTCTTATGAAGGTTGGCAGTCAGTTCTAATTTTAACCCTACCATGAGGTGGTATGTCAGACAGCAACCCAAGGCCAGCATGATTTTCTGTCTGTATGGTTTGGCCTGGTTTGACCTGGATCTCACCCTTACAGATGGGTAAGCATTTCTGTGTCTGTAGAAATGGGTGAAAGACTTGCCCACAGGGGGGCCTGCCCCTTAGCTCAGTTCTTTAAGTGACTGCTTCAACAAAGCAGTCAGGCTCAGGTCGCTGTGGTTCCATCCCCACAACACAAGCCAGCCAGTCATGCCTTGAAGGCATTCGGAGCAAAAAAAAAAAAAAAAAAAAAAAGACTTGCCCACAGCTCAGTGAGATAGTCACAACTCTTGTGCTCCCAGATTTCAAGAATGCTATATGTCATCCAAACAGAAAAACTAATCTCCTTAAAAATTATACTTATTTTAAATTTAATTTTAAAAGAAATATGTTCATGAGAGAAATTTTAATATATAAAATAAGACACATTTTTCTTATTAACTCAGAAATATTTAGTGTCCAATTTTGGTCCTTTTTGTTACTAAAGATAAAGTCAAGTTACTATATTTATACAGTTCTATTGCTTTTTTAGTATACTACTAAACAGTCTCATCTTGTTTTGAAATATAACTTATAATTAATATTTTAATGAAAAATATTATTCCATCATGCAAAATGTCAGTTTAACATTGTTACAATTTCAGAAATCTACTAGTATTTGGTGAGTATCTTTGGACATACAATTCTGAACTTAAGAGTATTCCTAAACATAGTCTGTGAATTCAGTAACTACATAAAGGGTAAGAAGCTTCAAATACACTTCAGGAGTATTGTCAAGTTATATTCTCCAAATCTAGCACCAAATTACATTCACACCAGTGATGGGTATATAAGTACTATTATGTGAAATGAAAACAAAATATTTATATATGCTTTGCAACAATGATGTAATAAACCACAGAAATGACTCTTAGAAACGATGCATTTCACCTTGCTTCTTGAGATCAGGAATTAGATATTTCTGGTATAAGAGTTTTTTTTGTTATCTTTCATAAATGTTTGTCATACTCTGCTTAAAGCTTATGGGTTTTGTTTTTCTCATTTAAATGATTAAAATTTTAGAGCTTTCCAAATTCCTAAAACCCTTATTGTATTATTAATCTGTTAGAACTTCAAAAGTTATCTCCTGATAACTAGCTCTTGAAATGGCTATAAGTCTTGAGAAATAAAAGCAAGCAAGTCAAAGAGAGGATGGAGCTTCAATATTCATGTTTTATAATGTAAAAACATACTAGAATGAACAATAGAGGGAAAGTAGTGTTGCTGTTATTTGTGTTATAATAAAGGGGTAATACGTTCAAGGAGATAGACATATGAGGTAAATCATGTATTCAAGTTAGTGTATGTGAATAAATAAATAAAATGTTACTATGACTAAATTCACATGTGAAATATCAGCATTAATTTACCTCATGAAGAATTCCCAGAGTCTTTCAAATTACATTTGTGACATCCAGAGTTCAATCCCTGGGACTGGAAAAAAAATGAAATTACACCTGTGAACCAATCTGTGCCATAACATTTTCTGAAAGAGTTCAGAATTTGCCTTACTTCTGCATATCTCAAAATATGCTTATTAATTATCCAGAATCTAAGTATTGTTAAAATTTGTTTTGTACTGAAAAGTCCTTATTGTTTATGTGATAATCCCTGTTGACTTTTCATTGAGTTTTGAACTGAGTTGGCTGGTTTTTGGAATTGTGCTTTAGAATATTCTGTCAAAATAACTCTTCATGTACCAGTGAGTGAACCATTCATTTAGCAAGATTTAACTAATTTCAACTTTGTTAGGTCTTTTCCTGATTGTTAGACTAATGTTCATCTACATTGAGTTTTCAGTTCTTACTGTCTAGAATCTTTGAACGAACCTAAATTTCTTACTTGACTAATTCAGGGCTTCATTTTGGACTTGTCTTAATCAATGTCCTATTTTAGAGCTTTCAGTGGATCCTTTATTAACTCTTAGTTTTGTATGAAATGTTCATGATTATTTTGACTTCAGTTACTTGAAGTAGTGAGAAATGTAACTAAGTTTAGTTTTTAATTACATAGTGAACATTTGGAAGGCTACCCTGAGGAAAGTTTAAATTTTAGTTGGTTGAAATTTAAAAATCTGAATTTAAGTAACCTGTAGTTAGTAGTCTAGCCAGAAAGGAATGTAGGTTGGTCAGAAAATATTGAGTGCAAAATTAATTACATTTGCCTACCTATGAATGGCTTCATCAAATATGATTGACTTTAGTCATCAGTTGGTCTCATATATTTTTTCCATTATTATAAATAATTGAATTTATTCCATTGTTTATTTTTGTTCATTTCACCTGGGTAGAGATAAATTATGAAAGTGATACATGGGTTTATTTTATTCTGTTTTGGTGCCCAGAATTGAATTCAGGACCTTATGCTTTCTTTTTTCTTTTTCTTTTTCTTTTCTTTTTTTTTTAAATTTTAGGGAAAGGTCTACAGGGTGTCTAGGGTCTCACTACTAGATCCAACTCATAGTGATTTGCCTGTTTAAAGCTTCTCAAGAGCTGGTATTACAGACATACACTGCCATGCCCAATCTCAGTTGCCTTCTCAGTGTGCCCCGGGGGCGAGGCCAGGGCCAGGGCTGGGGATTGAACTGGGACCCCTGTGCCTGCTTGCAGGCACTTCAATCCACTGAGCTATTTGGCCGGATCCCTTGTGCTCTCCAGGCAGGTGTTGATTCTACTGAGCTATATCCCAGCCCTATGGGTTTATTCTTGACAAAGAAATATTTTTGATGTACTACATAAGGTGTTTATCTGAACATTATGAGTTATTACAGATTAATATCTGAAATACATTGGCCAGCCATCCTTAAATGGTTTTGGATAAGGACACAAAACTTATACAAAGAACACACAACTTATACAGGAAATACTTTGCAGCTTGGGTTAAATATGCTCTCTAAAAGTTAAGCTGGCTTTTGTTTTAAACTTGATTCATTTATTTGTGCTAAAGTAGCACATTCAGTAACACTCCATTTATCTGGTCATTTTCCAGAATAAGATGGAATTTTCCAGGTAACTGATCATAAATTAGTTTTTCAGGTAACTGAGTCTTATATCTTCAAGGACTAAAATCTTTTGAATTTTAACTATTTTTTATGGAAAATTTTATAACACACTTTTTGCTTTCTTACTTTCCAGTGTTTTAAAATCACAGGATACTTTACATAATTTGATTTTTTCCCTAATGACTTGAGATCACTAATATTTAACATGAAGTAGTTGAGTATCATGCTTAAAGTTCCAGTAAACTTCTGTTTGTTTTTCAGTGGTCTCTTCCTTCAGTGACTCTTCTTTCTCCCTTAACAGTTTTCATTTTGTTCTTCATGGCTTATGAAACCAAATTTGTTAAAAATTACTGAATATGGTAACCTGAAGTATGTTCTTTTTTCTTTGTTGGTAGTAGTATTAGGCATTCATATTTTCCCCATATTGCTTCTGGATTTGTACTTTTGTTCAGAAATGTTGATTATAGGGTGATCATTGATTCAGGTGTATTAGGGATTAGCTGGTGCCCTCTCCTCTTCACAGGTGAGTAACTTAAGGTGTAATAGAGAATTGCCCAAGCTGACATGCATTACTAATAAAAGTGTTCTGTCTCCAAGTCCAGTGCTTTTCTATTGTAGTTATGACATTAACTCCAGGAAATTGTAATGAACACTTTTAGCCATCTTGATTTTAAAAAATGCTTCATGCTTTCTTAATGGGTCTGTTTAGCTCATCTTCTTACCTCAGTTAGGACCAGAGTCATCCTATACTTTTTCACACTGCATTCAAAGAGTTGGCCAACCTTGGTCAGGATTGTAGCCTAAATATCTCCAGGGTCTTTCTTGTGCTCCATTCATTTTTTCATGGCTAGTCCAGATCCTAGATTCTTTTGTCTTCAGTCCCTCATTGATCTGTTCATCCTCTTCAAATGTACCATCCATTTGGCTAGGATACACACTCACTGAGTGAAGAAGTGTGGAGGGGAGAAGGAGTGGTTAGGTACAAACATGAACACCTCAGGGGCAGAAAACAAGTACTGATCAAGAGAACTAATGCTGAGGTGCAGAAAATAAGTGAGCTATGCATGTTTGGATATGAAAAAATTGATTGAAGCATTTTAGCCACCAATAATGTGACCAACATAGAGTAAGATACAGTACAAACCTTGTGTACCTGTGGTTTGTCATATACTCATCTCTCCTGTCACAGACTTGAAGATTAATAATAGTCTGTAACTCAAACTCTGATTACCTTTTCCTTTTCCATGAAGGGAATAGTAAAGAAAATACAGTAGGGCATGTGAGTGCTGCCAGGTGAACTTAGTAGTTGAATAACATCTATTGCTGAAGGCTGAAGGAAACTGCGTTACATTTGAAAAGGAAAGGCTAACAGAGGTTTCACATGTGCTTTTATTGTATTTAAATAATATTATTCTGAGAATAAGACCAAAATTCTTTGTGGTCCCCAAGCAAGAAGAGCTTATGGTACAAGCAGTGTTTTATTATTATTATTATTATTATTATTTGTATTTTTAATGAAAGTGTCTACAGGGTATTCAGGATCTCACTACTAGATCGGACTCATTGTAATCCTTCTGTTTACAGGCTCCCAAGAGCTGGGATTACAGGTGTGTGCCACCATGCCCAGTCTCAATTGCCATCTCAGCATGGCAGGCCCAGGGATCAAACCCCTAGTCCCAGGGTCTACAGGGTCTCACTACACAGATTGCACTCATAGTGATCCTCCTGTTTTCAGCCTCCAAAGCCCTGTGATTGTAGGCGTGCGCCACTGCACCCAGTCTCACCACACCCAGGGTGCGGGGCTGGCATAGCACTCAGGGGATCGAACCCCGGTCCCTGTGTCTGCCTAAGCAGGCACTTTAATCTGCTGAGCTATCTGGCTGGCCCATACAAGCAGTGTTTTAAATGTAATCTTTTAAGAATTATTTATTTTTATTTTTAAAAATTTATTTGATTCAGGGTCTCGCTGTGAAGTTCAGACTCATAGTGATCCACTTGTCTCAGCCTCTTCAGCACTGAGATTACAGGTGTGCACCACCATGCCGGGTTTTGAGTCTGCCTCAGTGTGCCTGGGGTTCTGGGGCTTGCGCAGCATGTGGTACTTAGGATCGAACTTTGGTCCTTGCATTTGCCAGGCAGGCACTTAGACTGCTGAGCTATCTCCCCAGCCCTAATTTTTTTTTTATTTTAAAGTTAATATTTTTATCAATCTAATACATTAAGTATATGAAGCCAGTTACCATTAAATGGCTACAATGAAAAGTTCCATTACTAGGTATTTTGGTTATTGTTAAATTGTATATATTCATGTTTAGGTAGTTCTTTTTTCTGGCGTTATTTCTTTGATAATTTATATGTCTCCTTTCATCTTTCTTTAGAACTCTCACTAGGTTTCTTGTGGGTCTGCTGGATCTGTCCTATTATTTTAATCTTGTTTTTTTCCTTTGTCTATTTTATTTTTATCTATTGTCTATTTTGCTGGCTGCCAGTGAATATTGTGTCATTTCACAATATTTTAAAAATTATCTGAGGGTAGTGAAAAAATTTCTCTCTTTCTTCATTGCTTTTGTTCATATTTTGCCCAATTTAATTATTTTTTAAGATGTGGAAGAACATTTAATGTGAAATTTGTATTCTTGACATATTAAATGTACAGTACAGTACTGTTGACTCCAGTTTCAGTTGTACAGCGGATCCCTGGGACTTGGTCATCTTGAATCACTGAAACTTTATACCTCTGATCATGAACACCTTATTTGTCTTTCCCTTCTGCCCCTGGCCATTCACCTTTATGAGTCTGGTTATTTTACGTACCTCAAATAAGTGAAGGCTTGCACTATTTGTCCTCTGTGACCAGATTCTTTTGCTTAGAATGTGTCACTTATCATAAAATTCATCCATCTTGTTGCCAATTTCGAGATTTCCTCCTTTAAAGTTAAAAAAAATAAAAATAAAAAATAAACAGACTGAATGATCATGTTTTTTTTTGTTCAGACACCTGACAGTAAACATTTAGAAGTTTCTATGTCTTGGCCTTTGTTACAGTTTGAATCAAAAATGTCTTCTAAGAGGCTCATATGTTCAGGTTGGAGGGGTTCAAAGTGTGTTCAAAAGCAGGGGCTTTTGGAAGGTTATTAGATCATGAACATGTTAATCTCCTCAATGGGTTAGCTCATTGATGACTTCACAGCTATCTGTGCTTTTAAGAGGTGGAGCCTGGTGGTGGAAGTATGCTGTTGCAGTGTTACCAGGAAGCATATATTACTGTTCCAGACCCTTCCTCTCATCCTGACTCGCTTGCTCATTCTTTGCTTTGTGGCCACCACGAGGGGAGCGTCTTTCCTGTACCATTCTATTTATGCCTTCTAGTCTGCCAGTTATATACTGAAACTTTTGAAACTATGAGACAAATTAAATTTCTACTCCTTGAAGTTTTTTATGTCAGTTATTTTGTTTTAGCAGCACAAATTTGACTAATACAGCTATTGTGACTAATGTTACTAAGGACATGGGTGTGCAGACACTTCGAGATCCTGATTCAGTTTACTACAAGGTATCTAGTACATGTATAGAGGTGAGATTGCTAGATCACACAGTAATTTAACTTCTAATGTTTGAGAAAGTTTCATAATGTTTTCTCTAGTAGTTGTTTATTTTACATTGTCATCAATAGAGTTCAGAGTTTCTTTTTATCCTCATCCTCACTTACTATATTTTATTTTTTTATATTGGTAAGTAGCCATCTTGAATCATGTAATATATTTTTGGTTTGCATATCTCTGCTTGCTTGTTTGCTTGCTTTCATTCATTCACTCACTCATTCATTCATTCACTCATTGTCTTGTGTTGGTCTCTGTCTTTCATGTTAGAGGCTTTCCTGTATTGTCTCTTGGTTGCTGTTTGCCCCTTTATAAACTCCCTATTTATAGATTAGGATACTCTATCTTTTGAGACGTGGGTTCTTCAGCTATCTATAGGCAGAGTTCTTTCATTCTTTATGTGGTTGTTCAGAGATAACTAGCAAAACTAGGAAGCTGTTTATGTTAAATATAAGAAATATTTAAGTAGACATGGTGGTGTATGCCTGTAATCTCAACATTTGGGAGACATACACAAGATGATTGCTATGAGTTTGAGGCCAGCCTACACTACCTAGTGGGTTCAAGGTCAGCTGGAAAACTATATAGTGAGGCCTTGTTGAAAAAAAAAAGAGAAAAAAGAAAGTTTAAAATTTAATATTAGATATTGCCTTGAATGATGAGCATATAAGGCTTTGTCTCTCCTGAGATCTTACTAATTATTGCAGTTTTAAAATATTAAAATTCTATTTGTCATGTTTTTGGTGTGGGTATTTTTGTTAGAGGAACTTGAAGCAAAGTCCTTATCTGGTTTTTTTTTTAATGGAATTGTGTATTTTTCAGGAACATTAGTTTCTACCCTAAGTTCAGCATGATTTAGAGGTTAAATTTGGTTTAAACTAGCAAATTACAACATGTATGTTCTTCTGGTAGAATTGCTAGCTACTTATGTGGCAGAGAACTCTTAAGAGACTCTATATTACTCTGATCTTTAATTAGGATTAGATAATGGGTCATTTTCTTCCCTCTCATAAACTTAGTTGTAGGGAAACCATTTCATATAGAAACAGTTTAAATACTTTAAAATGTAGGCCAGTATCACAGAGAAAGTTTAGTTTTCAAACATAGGACAGTGAAGGATTTTTTTTTTCTCAAAAGTGTTTTACTTATAATAACTAGAGGTTTGGTAAAGTGATAAATTCATTTAGCCTTATGGTGTAATAAAATGTTCCAATTTGCTTCAGAACTATCAAAGCTAATAAAGGAGCTTGTACATTAATTTTCATTAGAGATTGTGTTAAGTATGTGTAGTTCTTTCATTACATTATAACAAAACTGTAGTAGGATATAAAGAATTGTTTTATTTGTGGGCTTAACTTTAAAGTAAATTGTGAATTAGTCTAATTAGATGCTTTAGTGTTAAATGTTACATTCATAAATTTATGGGTTCCTTAATGTTAACGTTTGATTACCTTGTACCATCTGGCAGCTCTGTAGTTTCTGTAAAGAAATTGGGCACAACATGGTCTATTCTCTGTATCCTGTTAAGTTACTAGTTGGCTGTGTAGCCATTTGTAAGTTTCTCAACTTTTCTGCTTTACTGTTTTATTCATACATTTTATAGTACATAAAATGATTACATTCATCCTGGGAAGGTGATACATGTACATAACAGGTTTTTGTATCCCGTTCCTCCCCCATGTCTTCATCTCTTGATCCTCTTCCAGATTATAAAAGATCTATGTCCTTGTTTTCTATTACTTTTATTGTGCTCTTTAATGTATATATAATTTTGCATAAGAGCTCTCTGCAGCTTATTTTTTCTCTGTAACACTCCTTTGCTATACGGCAAATGGTCTTTCTTTTTAAATTAATAATACAAACATTTTATATGTGTGTATGCATATATTGTTAAAATATATACACAACACATTGCTAAAATTTTGGATGTTGTGTGTTATATGGTTTGTGTCTAAGTGTGCCCCCAAAACCTCAAGCACTTATGGGGCAGCTTCTAGAGTTTGTGATTAATTCCTGATCCAGTGCTAGGATTATGAGTGCTAGTGCTACACCTGCCCTGAGGCAAATAATCTACATACAACTGTAGGGAGGAGAGAGAGGCTTGTCAGCAGCCACAGCTGCTGCTCCTCCCTTTGCTCTTTGCCGTTTTCTGCTGCCATGAATGGCTGCTCTTTGCTATGTGCCGTTCTGCCTTGGAGCCAGCTGAATATGGACTAAATCCTCCATTAACAGTGTGCTAAATAAACCTTTCCTTTCTTAATTCTGGGTGTTGGGTATTTTGTCCCAGCAACAAGGGAAGATTAACTGAGACACTGTGAAAAGTTTGCCACTATTTTCATTCAAAATAAACCAAAAGGCAACATGAAACCTTCAATGGCAGTAGCCAGGCATTTTTACATGTGTATCAAATACATGTGTAAATCACTGTCACTGTACTGGGGTCTATGTAGTACTTTCCCTTTCCCTCTTAATCTTATAAATAATTCATGTAAACATATTCCTGAGCATATCAATTTCTAATCAGTAGCTATAATTTATAAGAAACTTATGTTTTAGTTCTTTACACTTTCTTAAATCTTATGCTTCTCTCTACTTGTTTAAATTAGGAAAGCAATTTTTAAAAATCTATACATAGAAAAATACTTTAAAATAATAAAGCAAATCTTAACAATGTTGATATTTATTGGTGAATTTGAAGTGGTTTTGTTCCTTTCAGCTTTTCTACATATTTGAGGTTTTTAATAATTGACATTTTATTGGGAAAAATCCATTTTAATAAAAAATACTGTACTATTATGAAGTAATTATCAATCACAATTTAATTGAATTATAAAACCATAGGCTTTATTGACTGTTAAAGCATACCTCATTAAAATATTTTACTATTATTTTCTCAGTCTTTATTTTTTAATTGAAGTATAATTTACATATAATAAAATGCACAGATTTTAGCTGTATCATTTGCTTAGTTTTACCCACAGAAGTTAAAATATTAAATATTTCAATGATCTCATAAAATTGCTGAAGTCTCTTTTAAATCAATCCCTCTCTTTTACCCAGGCAGCTATTGATCTGTCACCATGCATTACTTTCTTTTGTTTGGAACATCATGTATGTGGAATCCCACCCTGTGGACTCTTTCATGTTTGACTATTCCCTTATAGATTATTATTTATGAATCTTTATTGCTACTTTAACATCCCCCTTTTTCCTTTCATGTTTAAATGACACCAAATCACACAGCTCTGGAGGGTCACAACCTGGCCCTCCAGTTTGTAAGACCCTATTTTTCTGAACCCTGTAGATGACATTTTTCTGACTTGTCAGAGAAGTTGTCAGGAGGTTGCCAGGCTGTGGAAGCATGTTGAACATCATGCTGAGGAATTTTTATTTTATTGCTTATTCACTAATACCTTGGTTCACCAGTGTTTCTATTTGTGAACAATTAATTTCTGAAACAAAAGCATTTGAAAAGTTTTCCTTTCTTCTCAAATGTCATGTTGGATGACAGACACAACTGCAGCTACCTTCCCCACACAAACGCAAATGTGTCATCTTCCTTTAAATCCTAAAACAAATTAAATTTGTGAACCATGGTACTACTGTATATATGTTTTCCACTGGAGCACCATGTTACTTTTGGATTGAGAAGGATAACATACTGCAAATATTCTCCTACTCCAAAAAATCCTATTTTTTTTCTGGTGACCATGAGTTCAGACATTCTTCTAAGCAGCTGGCCAGCTCTGAACTTGGGTGTGAGAGAATCTGTGGAGAATTTAACCTTAGACATTGACATTTGGAGGAGTTTCCTCTCAATAGATTAGGTTTCCTGGAGAAAAGTCTGATGGCCTGACTGCCAGCAGGTGGGTGCTGAGTTTGGGTACATATGCTTGAATCCACATTATCACTGCTCCCCTGGTACCGAGTCCTGGCCACAGCTGATCTAGAGCCCCTGCCCCAGTCAGCCTGCAGCATAGCCATCTAGAAAGGACCAGCTCCTTCTGGTTGTGCCTGTGGAGATGCGAGACAGACAGTGATTGCTAACCTCCTTTCTGCTTTCTTGTTTGTACTCCCCTTGTTTCTTTCTTTCTGGAGTAACTCAGGCTGTCAGACTGTGCCTATCCACTAAGGGGGATTTTTGCATGGTGAACTGGGATTGGTGATTTTCCTCACTGCTTAATTTGGATTTCAGCTTCTTAGATTGGCTGTGACTAGGACTCTAGAGTGTGTCACAGTCATTTTTTTCAATTGTTCTCCTTTTTACCTTTAAAAGAATCTCCTATACACATGCAACACACACACACACACACACACACACACACACTTTTTAAAAATTCTTTGTGTGCACCTCTTGTCACTAATTTTGCTTTTTAGTTGGTGAATTTTCTTTTTTTTTAATTTTGAGGCAGGTTCAGAAATTTTGGGTGGTTGTATTTTCTGAATTCTCATTGATTTGTGTCAGTGTAATTTTAACTACAAGCATTTTCCTATTGCCTTTATTCCTTACATACAAGTCTGCCCTTACCTGGAAAGGTTGTTGGTGTCAAACTATGAAGTCCCTTGAATATCATGCTGAGAGATTTGCATTTTATTCCTTGAAATTTGGGAAGTGATGAAGTCCGCATTACCTCCTCATTTCTATCTCCTTGACACATCTCCTTCCAAGACTTAGGACACAGGTTTTTAAGACACTGTTTACCTTACCCAGAAGGTATTGTGTTTGGAGGGAGAACAAAAAGTCTACTCAACACAGATTGGGAGGGATCACTGGTGCTTTTAAGGAAGAGACAAAGACACAAAAAAGTGCATATATACTACCACATGCTTTTATGGTTGTAGGACAAAAGACAGAAGGATCAACCTGAGAGGCTTTTGAGTTCTTTTTCCAATCCTTGTCCATCTCCCAAATTAGTATCATCTGCTATAAACCGCCTCAATGCAGTCACTGACCTGTTTGGGCCTGCTTAGCTAATAAATGGATTCTTGTTTTATGCTTCCTTTGTTGAATACTTCATATTATCATTATGCAAACGAGAAAATCTCAGAAGTTTTCTAGTAGCTCCTCAGAGGTAACCTAGAATATCCTCTCATTATGTTTACTAAGAAGGTTGAACACTACTGAATACTGAGTACTTCATCTATTTGGTGCTTAGTTTTCAGAGACGGGGGAGGAGAGAGGGGGATGGAGGGAGGGAGGGAAGGTGGGAAGGAGAGAGGAAGAAGATCTAGTTTAAAGTACTTGAATATTTCTGTGATTTTTTTTTTTTTTTTGTGGGCAAATAAGAGAGCTATTGGGCCCTTGTGTCCACTCCTGGAGTGTCAGAAGACGGTTCCTTCAGGAATGTTGATTGGCCCAGCAGATTTCATACCAGCTTTGCATACCCTCAGAGAAGGAGCTCAAAGATTCTGGGTGGGAGCTCAGCAGAGATTGATGGACTTGCCTGTCTCCCTTGGATCAGCAGTACATCTCATTTGTTTTTGTTTCTTGGCACCTGGTATAATTCATAGCATATAATAGGTGCTCAGATGGTATAATTCACAGCATGTAATAAGTGCTCAATAAAGGATTATAGAATGGGTAACTAAATAAGGCAGTTACCACCATGATCATAGTCATACCAAGGTGAGTTGTGGGAATGTGTGGGAGTAGAAAGTGGTATTGTATACATTTCACAGTTCACTAACTCTGCATACAAGATCCAAATAAGTGAATGAAGAATACCCATGTAGGATGACGAATGGCAGCTGAAGTTTGGTCTCAGTCTAGAGGTGGAGAGTATAGACTAGAAAGCACATCCCATATTTTGTCTCTTGGCAGAAGTTGCTATTCAACTGCAAACAGTAGGCAAGATGATATGGCTTTTAATTTTTTAGATTTCAACAAAGCACTACCTAGTTTCACTATATTTCATAATGAAATATCCTTATTTTAAAATTCAGATTTATAAAGCATTGAGGTGCAAATAAAGCATACATATGACTCATATTTGGTCACTGGGTCTTTAGATTGGCTTCTCCAGGAGTCTATAAACAGGAAGACGCCTGGGACAGATGGAAGATAAAAGAGTCTTCCAAGAAACTGAAGGAGGAAAAGTTTGGGTGCTAGAAAAGACCAGTAACTCTGAATCAAAGAATATTTTCAGGAACTTTGCACATGGTTGGTATCTGCTATGACATATGTTGCTTAGAAGTCAAGAAATGGAGAGTAAAGTGAAGCTTCTGTGAGTGTGGGGAGAATGTACATTAACATGGAGCTACGTTTGGTCTGGAATGGATATGGTCTCTACTGTAATTTAAGTGTCATTTAGATTGAACCTGTTTTTAAAATTTATTATCCTGAGGCTGTGGCAAAAGATGAGTCCAGGTTTATATAAATATGTCATTTTGAAAACTATCATTCATACATTTATAATAAAACACTTTAAGGGATTATCTATTTTCCCAAAAAATGTACATGAATCTATAAAGGAATCACTGTTCTTATATCTTTACCATGATAGGCCAGATCTGTGTCTTGTCTGTCAGGTGGAAGTCATGACAGTAGATCTTGTTCCTGTAGGCTTATTTTACGGAGAAAAGCCCAGTTACAATCATAATGTTAATTCCTGCCATGGTAATAGCTAAAGAACAGACTTCACAAGTCTGTTTCAAACATTTGACACAATCATTTACATTTGCTACACTTTCTTTTTTAGATGGCATGTGCACTGTAGTCACTCAGTCAGAATTACAATATATCCTTGAGCATATCTAGATCTAAGACATTGGACTAATACAGTTTGTTTTCATTTTTATGTCAATTATGGAAAGTTTATAATTAATTGGCAATTACTCTAATAGCACTTTGTGGAAGTTAAAAATTTAGCAAACAAAATTGATTTACTAAATTTCTTCCATGTACCTCATATGCTTGATGCTTTATAGATGATTTATTGTTATTGCTTTGAGAAGAGAGAATAATGTAAGTTATATACTAAGGAGCGAACAGTGTAAACCATACAATGTATTCTGTGTATTCTCATGTTCCCGTGCCTTTTCTCATATGTTTGCCTCTTCCAGAAAGCCTGATCTATTCTCAACCTTTTCTTCTGGTTTTTCTAATAAATGCCTTCCTTTGTATAAGGGACAGTTTAAAATGTCAGTCATTGTATGGATCTCCCAGCAGTTATCATATTTTTGTACTTATTTTTCTCTTCCAGAAGATTTAAATTTCTAAAGTCTGTATCATTAATTTTTGCATCTAGGCATGTATTTGACATAAGGGAGCTTTTAAATAAATGATTGTTGAATTAGATTAAATCCTTCCAATAATACAAGTAGCACCCCAATGTATGATTTAAGCAAATAAACTATTAACTCAGTATGGTATTAAGGAGTCCTTAAACATAACAGTATCAGGAACTTAAGGTCTCTGTGCATTGTCATTATATAGTTCAAGCAGAGGAACAAAAAATAAGAATCTTTAGAAGTAAAGATATGTCCTTAAGGCTTTGTAAACTAATTACTTAAAAATTATACATTATCTCATTGTATTTTAAGATACTTTACATTGATTTAAAAATTTAATGTTGGGTGAGAAGTTAGAGATAGTATAAACTTTAACTTTGATTCAGGATGGTAGATTTTTCTTAATCTGAAGATTTCTCTTATCCTAGTCTGGTGTTGCATAAGTTAGACTTAGCATGAGATAAATGATGCATATCACATCAAACAATTCTTGACAATTTCACATATTATAAATTATTTATTTTTAAAAAATAAGTATATTGGTACAACTTATCATAGGCTATGTATTACAACTTAGAATATGACTATTCTGACCAACACTATTGTTAGAAGGGTGATCCAGTGTATACAAAAGATCCTTTTCCACCAGTGCATTGTAGTGGTTTTGAGCAAGACCTTTACAGGCAGTTCAGCCTACATGGACTCTTCACCCATGTCCTGGCACAAGGTCTACTCTCTCAGAAGGGGGCTCACCGAACATGAGGTCAAGTAAGAAGTACCTTTGATGTACAGAGCAGATTGCATACTTGCCATGTAGTAGTCTAGGATTTAGTGTTTATATCATATTGCTTATTGAACACAGCACTGATAATTTTATTAATAAATTCACTTGACCATATTTAAAATATAAAATGCTTTAATTTGTGAAAATATTTTTGGTGACTTTTGGCTATACCATTCCATGCCATTGTTTTTCTGAGCCTCTCTCAGGATATGTATTAATGCTAGTTTTATTCTTAGATTAGTAGGACTTTCAGAGAAGACATGGAGTGCTAAAAGAGGCCTCTTTTCAAACCTGAGTGAAAAAATGAGAAAAAAAAAAAACAAAACATCAAAGACAAAGACTTCTAAGAAGGAAGGTACAAATTGATTTACTCTCACTTCAAAAGCTTGCACAAAAGAGAGGCCAGAAAACAGTAGGAGATTAGACCTTGTGGTAGTCCTCCTCTAGTCCCTTCTGTCCCTAATTCAACGATGCCACTCCTTGAGGCTGGGAGCCTCTTCATGTAGTTCCTTTGCACAAGGCTGTGGTAGGGTTTCTCTTCTCTGTGCTGGGATAAGCTCTGAAGTAATTCCTATTTAAGTTTAATTTCCTTCCAAAATGTATTAAAGTATATATCCAAGCTAAAGTTATGAAGTTACGCTTCATTTTTATTTTAGTTTTAGAAATTGACAAACTAATTTTTCTACCTCTAGTAAGAAAACTGAGATGTTACCATAGAATTGTCATTGAAATGGCAGTTACATGGGATTTGACCTTTTGAAAACATAGATCCCATTCCCCTTGGCTTTTCCGTCTTGCTTCACATGTTTAACTTCCTTTTTGTGAACAGGATCATTATCTGTTGTGACTGTGAGTGTGAAGTCACAGGGTCAGACCCCTTGCTTGGTAGGGGTGTGATTCCTACCAGGAGATAGCTCTCAGATCTGTCAGACTGGTTGAATGGGTCCCTGGTGAGAGATGACTTGCTTTCTCGTGGTCTGCTCTTGGCTAGAGATAGACTTTCAGGGACCACTTATAACAGGACATAATGAAGGTGACATAGCCACCTATAGGCAGCACTGGAGACATACACTACCATTTGCTTACTCCTGAGAAGGAAGTTTGAAATCGCCTTCAGTGTATATCCATACAAGCAGAACGTGGAGTTGGGTGCTGTTATATTGCACATATGGACATGAACAGGAGTTTTATGAACTTTACTTTTTGGGTGTTCTATACAGAAGGATGAGGGCATTTAATGAACAGTAGCTTCTAAATTGCTTTTAAATGTTTGTTGCTTATCTGGTACGAAAATATCAACAGCAACAACAAATACGGACAGAAATCTGATGACTTCATGCAAACATTTTGTTTTTCTCATTAAAATGGGCCTTATTTTAATTTTGAAAAGTGATCATTTCTTCATTCATTATTATCTCTAGCTATCTGTGCTACAGTTTAACTTATTTAATTCTTTCTTCAACTGTAACAATTGGATAAATTTTGTATTTGAATTATTTTTCTCATAAATTATGTTATCCTTGGCTAAAGCATTTCTCTTTAGTAGATGCTTTTGACTATCTGGCCTTTATAGCATCAATTTCATTTTTAAATGCCTATGGAGACATGCTTGGCTGCTTATAAATTTTCTAGTATAGTTCTGTAAGAATTCTTCACTTTCCAAAGACCATATGTATTCCTCTTGGTTCTCAACACTTTATAACTGCCAAAATAATTTAAAAGGCATTTTTTTCCTGTGCAACTTAATTTAGAGAAGAATACATTTTGTCAGACAAAGCAGTTTAAGAAGTGGTGTGAATCAAGCAGCTGTAGTCCTCCAGCACCCTCAAGGGCAGTGTAGAGCACCAAAAGTGCACTATGCTGAGAGTCTGATGATGCGTCCTGAGTCTGAACATGCTGATCATTACCTGTTTCTTGCCCTCAGTTTCTTTACATAGAAAGTGATGCGCCACAGAGGCTTTATATTAAAAGACCATTGATTTTAATTTTTAACTTCTCAGAGTTCAACATTGACAACTCATCTTGTCTTAATATTATTTTTGTAACAAAACATATTTAGGGATTATATTATGAAAAATTCAGAGAAATGAGGGTATGCTATATAGTAATTACCAGCTGTAAAATCTCAATAGCTTAAAATAAATTTCATGATCAGAGTAGACTATCTAGTGTGTCTTGGGCAAAGGATTACTATTCACTGGAGTTACTCAAGGACCAAGGTTGATGGGGCAGCCACTGTCTCAAATGTTGCTGACAGCCATCAGAGTAACAGAAGTGTGGTGGAGATACATATTATCTTCTGGCTTCTAAAGTTTCTGCCTTTATTTCATTGGCTCCAGTAAGTGATTTTGGGGCAGGAAAGTTGGTTCTGCCAGGTCCATGAATGGAACTGGAGTTCTAAATATACAGCAGAATTGAGAGGTCGTCTTCTAACTGATGCCAACTTTAAGAGTGCTTTAATTGATAGTTAACAGACTTTTGCTTGGTGTACTTCCATAGCATCCAGGATGAGAACAGTAACTGATGTCATAGCTATTAATAATGGGCAGAAAATCTGTTATGGGGTTAATGAAGGGGTTAAAAGAATAGTAATAGTGTGCCAAATAAATACTTTGGCAGAATATCAAAAGGCCTCAGGTTAATGACCAATTTTGAACTAAGATAGTAGTGAGAATTTGAGAAGAAAACTATCCCTTCTGTTGGTACCCAGGTCGCAGGCTTTTGACTTGCTCGTGAAGCTGTAGTGAGCACAGACGATTGGGTGCTGGTTGGGGCAACTAAAACAAGAACAGATTACTGAGATTTCTCACTGATGCTGTGTTCAGGGGACAAGTAGGTCACATTTTTAAAAGAGTAATGAGAATAGAAAAGGGAGAAGTCAATTTTCATCTAACATGTAGTTTTTGTCTTATGTTTTTTAGTTTCATTCTTTGAAATTACTATAAATTGAGTATATAAAAATGAGGACCACCTAAAGTTAGCATAAGATGGTCATTTATTTATTTTTTCACGATACCAAGGAGTATATATTTGCTTTTTAAAAAGTACACATTATACTTCTGACTTAAAAAGGTAGTTGATTCACTATCATTAACTTTTTTTTACAAATTTCAGAATGTTTATATCAAATTAGTACAAAAACTTCACACCAAAGAGCCCACTCAGAGAAAAATTAATCCATTGTTTCAGATTCATACAATGCAATCCTATGTAGCAATGCTAAGAATGCCAACAATATATTCACAAATATCACATTGACTGAAAAAACCAAATATAAGATTTCTACTATATGATTCAGGTATGTAAAATATAAAACATAAAAATGATTTGATCACTTATATGTTAGATGTAAACCTATTTTTTTTCTTTTTTTTACTTTTTAAAGTTTCTAATACTAGGAGAAGATATCATACAATGTCTTTTAAATAAATTGTAAGTCAAAGATACAGTATAAAACTTAGAACAAAAATTAAGATTTAGCAATATTCAGAGAATTAAATGTTTCAAAACAATTGAACTAAGAAAAAGTTTTCATGATAGCAAAGAAGTACTAAGAGTAAAACATAAGATAAATACTGGAA
>NW_004524607.1:14764566-14767992 GCF_000260255.1 Octodon degus | reverse complement strand
TATAAGAACTCAAAAGAAGAAATACAAATAGAAAGGTATAATACAAGTAAAAGGAAAGCAGGATCTCAAGGACTATCTAATCAAGAGAGGGAAAGGAGAAGAGCTAGGAAACATGAATAAGTCAAGCCATACAGTTATATGTAGATGATGGGCAAGGCAATGATCCTGAGAATCTTCAGAAGAGTTTTTAATCTAGCAGTTAATTGGAAAGATCCTCTAGCCTCTTTGCAGGGAAGTTCTCCTGAAGGGTTCCATGCTGGGCCTGCAGCCTGGGTCGAATGAGGATCCACGGCCCCAGGTCATCTCACTCACTCACCGGCCCAGGGTTCTGGGTCTTTTCAGGATCCCGCTGGCCCTGAGTTGGCTCACTCACTCTCTGAGCCTGCGCTCTGGGTCCATTCAGGATCCTGCGGCCCCAGGCAGTCTCACTCACTTGCTGGGCCTGTGCTCTGGGTCTATTCCTGGTCATTTAAAGACTTCAATAATTCACTGATACTCTTGTTTTTTTTTTTTTTTTTTTTTTTTAACCAGAGATTGAATTCAGGCCCTTGCACTTGCCAGGGAAGCACTTATTCTACTAAGCCATCTCCCGGGCCCCAAGCCATCTCCCTGGCCCCTGATATTTTTTATTGTGAAGTTACTGAACATAATTTGATGAATAATTTTAATCTTTTATTCTGGTAATGTATAGTAGTGGTTCTCAAACTTGAGGTGCATCCTAGCTATCTGGAAGATATCTTAAATTTTCTTTTTCAGTAGGTCCAGGGCAGACTTGAGAATTTGCATTTCAGAAGAGTTCTCTACAGTGAACAAATAACTGGTGGGAGGACCAGGCGTTAAAAAACATTGATTTAGAAAAAAGGACCATGGGGGCCGGGGAGATTGCTCATCAGAATAAGTGCCTGCATGGCAAGCAGAGGATCCTGAGTTCAATCCCTAGTACCACACACACACACACACACACACACACACACACACACACAGGGCCATGAAAACAGAGTAAACAGTTATGGGTTTGAATCTTCATGATGCTACTTAAAACTATTTGAGGACTTTGATGCTTTTTAAGTTGATCAGTCCCTGTAATCCTCTGTGTTTCTCTCGGAAATGAAGGGCACAGTTGACCTCACAGGAGTTATATATTAATGCCATATTTAAAGATAGTGTAAGGCTCTGTAAGATAAATATCCTATGGGTTATAAAACTTAAATATTTGCTTTTCATTTAAAGTATAGATGGCATCATGCTAGGTAGTGGAAGGTAGGGCACTGATGGAATCACACACTAAGTTGCAAGAATGTGAAGAATGCAGAGGAGAAGCTATGGAGGCTGCTCAGGACTGGCTTTCCCCAGAATGGCCTGCAAAAGGCCCTCCTTCACAGGAGGATCATTTGTTACACAGGCAGTGAAATCTAGAAGTCTGAAATGTTAGCACATTGTGAGTAATGGTTCTCTTTCCTTGGACTCAGTCTCAGTTTACCTACTCTTAAGGGATTATAAAGTGAATAGTATGGTATACTTTCAACAATTGGATAATATTATAAATATAAATATTAAAAGATATTTGAAGTTATCTATCTGTATGCTCTCTGAATTAGCCAATTGGGAGATGAAAGGTAAATATCTGAAAATCTTAAAGATTTTGTTAATCTTGAGATCATAAATGTAGTTCATATTTAGCTAACACTAGACTTTTATTTTTAAGGTTTGGGAACTTCTTTATTCTTATGTTAGATAATTTTTATTATGGTTTAACCCTGATGTTCAAAATTATAATTAATAGTAGGTTCAGAAATTAATATTCAATACAAAATATTAATATTTTGCTGTCAGTGCTTTCATAGCCAACTATTAAAAGTAGATAAAATTATAATTTAGGTCATAATTATAACTGACTTGGATAAAATATTAATTGTATAGGTTAGAGTAAGTTATGTGGTTAATAGAAATTATTTTTGACAATAAAATGAGATTCTTATCCTGGAAAAAGAGTATATTTGGGTGATAGATTGAACTCTCTAGCCAGTGAAGTGTAATTGTATGTACTAGCTACTGTTAGGATTAGTATAACACATGCTTACTGCACTTGTAATGGCAGTTTATTACATATTACTTTTAAGTAGTGAATACTAAATGGATAGATAATGTCATGAGAATTCTGTTCAGATTTTTGACATTTAAAAAATCCCCCACTGATGCAGTTAGGATTCTGAATATGTTCAGTGGCACCTACAGTAAATGCTTGATACTCAGCATGGTGCTATTGGAAGATGGTGGGACCTCTGAGATGTGGGGCTTAGAGGTGCTCAGGTAAAACGTGGCTGTCCTCCAAAAAAGACTTTATTCTTTCTTTTTGCTCCCTGGCTTATGATGTGAGTAGGTTTGTTCTGACACATATTTCTGCTAGGATGTGCCGTCTTGCTACACGCACAAAGCAATAGGGCCAATCAATCATGGACCAGAACCTTCAAAATTGTGAGCCTTTTTATTTTTATAAACTAATTATCTGAGGTATTTTTTGTAGTAACATGAAACTGACTAGCACACTTGTATTTGAAGACTGCCCTAGTCCATGGCATAAACTTGACCCTTCATCATGATTGGCATTTTGGATCACTTTCTGTGTTTCTTACATATTTCTTAGCTTTTTGAGTAGAACTGTAGCTTTCTAAAGGAAGAATGGAAAACAAGGAATAAAACAGATATATGTCTGCATTCTCTTAACACACAGATACACTTCAACCATAGAAATAGATGTTTTGCTGCTTTACTTTCCTTTTTGGCTAGCCATCTCCTTGGAACCTTCATGTATCACATTGATCCACATACTCTTAGAGACTCTATTGAGAACACAGCTAATTTCTTCCACTATGCTTTCCTATTTATTCTTTCAAACACATCTTTTATAGTTTTCTGAAGTACCAATAGAAAAATAAATCCATTGGATCTTCTCCCAAATTTGTGAAAAAGTTTAATGTAAGGCAACTATAAATCACATACTGTGTACTATAAATTTCTCACAAGTAAGTCAATGAGAATTAGCATAGAAATGTATTGGTCAAGTAGATCTGATATCCAGGTATATATGAAGATTTAATACATGAGAAAAATCAGTTCAGAAAAGATTGTTTGTTGAATGTGTGTCATTGACCTAATCAACCAGACATCTGGAATGCACTGTTATTCTAAATGTATACATGTAATAGAGATGAACTTGAACTTAGTTTTATTTTACTTTAAATTACTCTGCTACTTTTCTGGGTGTTTTGTTTTGTTATGTATTTGAGAGAGGGTCTTTCTATGTGGTCTAGGCCAGTCTTGGACCCATTTTGGCCTTCACCTTGTGATTCCCATGGCTCAGTCTCCCAAGTGTTGAGTTTGCAGCTGTAGACCACCCTGTTCAGCTATGCTACATTTTATTTTATT
>NW_004524607.1:14761717-14764400 GCF_000260255.1 Octodon degus | reverse complement strand
ATGTGGTGCTGGGGGATTGAACCGCAGTCCCTGATGCTTTGATAAGCTTGTTCCAAGTAGGTGCTTTAGACCACTGAGCCATCTCTCCAGCCCTATGCTACATTTTAAATATTAATATTTACTGTGTCAGATTTCATTCCTGAAAGGAGAATGTAGGAAAGCATTTTTCTATTGCTAGCATTTGTTGTTTTCACTGTATTTTTATCATTATAAACAATGCTTTGGTGAATATCCTCATGTCTGCATTAGTAAGTAAATGCATGATTATCTCTTTTGAATGTAGTCTAAAAATAAACATATATAGGTCTAAATAAATTTACATTTTTCTTTTCTTTCTTTTTTTTTTTGAGAAAGGGTCTCACTATGTAATTTAGGCTGGCCTCAAATTTGCAGCCGTTCTCTTGCCTCAGTCTCCTGAATTCTGGGATTACAGGCATGGACAACCAGGCCTGGGCATTTACATTTTTTGAAGACCTTAACAATGAACTTCCAAATTGTTTTTCAAAAGTAGTGATGTAAACTTAGTTATACTGTCTTGAGTTTTATATCACTAGCTTTCTCTTCAGAAATTCCATGTCATGGTTGATAATTTTATCCTTTTATTGTATTTAAACCTCACAATTTTTATCTTGAGAACAGACTATCATTTGTTATAGGGAAGTCCTATGCTCTCTATTTACCTTGTGTATTGACAAGTTTAAAATCACAGTTTATTGGGCTGGGGAGATAGCTCAGGAGTAAATAAGCACTTGCCTGGCAAGCGCAAGGTCCTGAATTCAATCCCTGGTACCACAATAAATAAATAAATAAATAAATAAATAAATAAATAAATAAATAAAATAAATCATGGTTCATGTGTCTGCTAAAGACTAGGATGTGTTCTGTGAGATGTATGAACACTGCAGGTCAATCCTGTGGCATAGCTTCTTGCTGCACTCAGACAGTGGTGGACATGAGGTGTAACATGCACTTTGGATTTAATGCAACATACTATTTTATTGCAAACTAATTTGAAAATAAGTATCTCTTGCGTTGTTAATTGGGGACTTACTACAGTCTAGCCACATGGAAATGCTAAGGTGGGGTTTTACCCTCTACAGTGTCAGTAAGTCTTCTCTGCTGAGAGAGATGTCACTCTTGCCTTGTATCTCAGCAAGCTGCATCACTAGGTGGGGTGTGCTTTCCCATGACTACTGTGACTCTCTGTTGCCTGTCCCATGGAGGGTTAGTACATATCCAGACGAAGACTAGTGTACTGTGTTGTGGCTTACTCTTGTCTTTAGTTATCTTTCATCCATACAGTTCTTTTTTGATATAATCTAGAATTTATTCTGTAGTCTGTGTGATATGTGGTATGTGAGTTCTACTCTTCAGTGAAAGTACATGCCTTTGTGGAAGACACTATAGGGCTGATGTAGTATTTACTTTAATTCCACATTTTTGTACCTTTCTTTGTAACTGACATTAAGTAGTACTGATATAGTAATATCTGATTGATTATTTGATGTATATAGAATTCCTTGTAAGTTGTTTTATTTTTAAAACAATAGAATGTGCTAAATATTCTTCCTTGTCTTAAGGAAGAATAAAAGTAAATTCTTTTCAGAGCAGAGTTTTATGTCTTACAGTGTTCAGTGTGAAATAGGATAGAGATGTGTCATGAATCATAGTACGCGCTAGACTGAATTTAGTGTTTTTGCATCCTGTGATCAGAGTTCCCTGCTCTCTGTGAAATGAGGATTTTGGTTTATATTTATGTTGTAGAATAGGCTTAGAAAACTAGACTATAAATAAACTGAAAATTATTACAAGGATTTTTAAGTTGGCCATGAACAATACTGATTTTGGATTTTCTTGTAAATGGGACTTTTTTGTAGTATTGCTCAGGAGCCTTAAAATAAATGTACTAGCTTAGTTTAGAACTTCTTTCATTCCTGCTTGTTAAAAGAATGGAACATTAAAATAGATCATATAACAGTACTGAGCTTTTGATAATAATTTTTAGCAGTATAGTTAAAAGAATAGCCTATTAAAGAATCTAACCTACTTTCAAATAATACAAACTAATTTTAAAAATCATTTTCCTTTTTGCCCTTTTGTATTTTGTTTATTGTTCTGGTTACTTGCCAGGGCTATATGATTTTCAAGAGTTACAACCTGCCAAAAGTTAAAGGGGATGCAGGGTGAAAGGGGGGCACATCTGTGTTTGCAATGCAATATGTATTAGTATAGATCATATTATTTTAATATATCACTACTCAATGGGTATATGAATTATTTAAAATGGGCATCTGGCTACTATTTTATGGTATTTGAAATGAAATGAATTTTTAATGTTCATATGTAATATGATGTGCCAAGATTATCCTAGTGTGGTTTTCAAATCTAAATGAAGAATCAATCATCATCAATGGTTTTTTCCTGATTACCCAGGTCATGGAAACCTAGAATTGGGCATAACCTTTAAATTGGGCTATATGCGTGTAACATAAATTTTTAATCATTGGGTCAGTTAAACTCCAGCTTGCTGTCAGACTTTTTGTTTTTGTTTGTCCTTTGGATCAAAACTAGCAAAAACAATATCAGAGCATCAATTTGGCTAACCTCACTTTTCCCCTAAATTTAGTTAGTTTCATACAAAAGTTTTTAATAAAAACTTTTTTGAGGAAATTATTTAGACTTA